>NW_016690181.1:6787877-7126003 GCF_001604755.1 Lepidothrix coronata
TCTCTTCTTATCATTTGTGGTCATTTTGAATTTGTATTAATCTTAGAGATGAACACAATCATATGAGTTCTATAAATTATTTTTCTACAACAGGATTAAAAATTAGTATCAAAATACCAGTTGGGGAACAGAGCAGATATTGGACCATATGAGACAATATTATTATTGTTGTTTAAAAGGTTACAGCCTTGAGAGTGTATGTATGATCTGGCCATTATCACTAATCTCTCTAACATATATGTTCGAGGTAACACCTGTAACACCTATCTGTATAAATTATGGTTTACATACATATATCAGTGTGCTATATTTCAGACTGCACATCAGGATCTCCTGACTTAGTGAGACAGTGGGAATTGCCTAAACATTTTCCAAGTTATGGAAGCAAAGCAGTATTTAGAAAATCTGCATGTACTATTAAACCTCAGCATGAAGAGAGTATTACAGCCTCATTAAGGCCATTTAGTTGAGCAATTCCCGCTACTGAGAATGTTATCAGAAGAAGAATTTAAAAAGTTATGAAGAAAAAATAGATATTTGATTGTCACTCATTATTAATATTTTAGAAAGACTCCTGATATGTCTCAGCTGTTTCTGTCCAAGAGGGGAGAAAACAAAGCAAATCCATGATTTTGCGAATACCTAGGCTTTTAATTCTCTTGTGAATTCAAGATGTTGCGTGTAAGTTAGAACAAACAAAAATAGGTGTGAATCTTTTGGAAG
Organism: Lepidothrix coronata; assembly: GCF_001604755.1. Taxonomy (NCBI): domain Eukaryota; kingdom Metazoa; phylum Chordata; class Aves; order Passeriformes; family Pipridae; genus Lepidothrix; species Lepidothrix coronata. The sequence goes on from NW_016690181.1 coordinate 6,788,601, forward strand.
CAGTAAATAACCTTCTGAAAAGGCACTGACGGGGTTAAAAATGCTGCTGCCGCTAGGTGTCATGCTGAGATCATCTCTGGAAGCATGAGTGATTACCAGAGGTGATGGATGAAGGAACAGGATCTCCTTTATGTATTTGAGTATCTAAAATAGTTAATTTTGCAGGCTTTAATTGATACATGTGCCTACACAGTGTATGTGGAACGTTCACACATTGCTGGGTGAGAAGGGGTCGGTGCCACACAGCCTAAAGCAATACAGGTGCCAGATGTTTCCTCTTTCTTTTCAGATGATAGAGATCTATCACAGAGATCTCAAGTCACACAGACCTGTTAAAATTGCTTTACATGGGCGTACTTCGTAATATGGGGAAAAAAACTTAGGTTTTTTTTTTTTTTTAATCCTTATCCAGTATTTCTATCATATAAAGCTTAAATAAATGAGCCAAAAAACCCAAAAAAACCCCACAACAAAACAAAACACAAAAAACCCGCAAACAACCAACAACCTAAACATAATACAGCTTTTTATACAGAAAAATAAGAGGAACAAGAGGAAATAAGCATAAATTTGAAAAAACGGAATTTCTAGTTTTGCAAAAGAAAAAGCTTTTAACTGAGAGGTGATTGATTCCTCAACATGTTGCCCATTTGTACAGTCTCTTTGGAGATACTAGAAACCACCCGGATGTGTTTCTGGACAACCTGCTCTTTGTGGCAGGGCAGTTGAATTTGGATGATCTCTAGAGGTGGCTTCCAGACTCAACCATTCTGTGCCCCTGAGTGTTTCCATTCTTTCTATTGAGTCATCACTGAGAAAACTTAAAAACAAGCAAAAAACCCTAACCTCACAAACCAACAGAAAAAAACCCAACGAACCAACCCCAACACAAACACCCACAAAAAACCTCCCACCAAACAAAACTCCAAGAAATAAATCCCCAATCCGTAATACCAAGCATTGTGATCATAGGCTTTGTCAGATAGCAATGAACATGTAATAGGAGTTTTTTGTGGTTTTCTTTTTCCAAAAAAGGAAAAAAAAGCTTTCTTTACATCATATATTACTATATTGCTATAAACCTAGCAGGTGATGAAGCGGGTTCTATCTTTTGAATCTGTGAAACCTACTGTTTTTCCCAATCCTGTACATAGCTGAAATATGTACACTCAGGTACTGTGAATCATTGCTCACTGTTTTGAAGTTGATTTATGGTACTCCTCACTACAGCAGCAGTTTCTGTATTGGAAATCGAATTATTTTTTGGATGTGTATATAAATATCATCATCACCATGTGCACAAACTTTTCTCAGATTTTTCAGGTATCATGAACAACAGTCTTAATACAGCAAGTTTGAATTGATCAGAGGCACTTACAGGAGTAAATAGCCCACTTACAGGATAGCACATTATGCAGTATCTGTCCCTTAGTATGATGTTTGTGCCTCACAGACTCAGGTGTATCTGTGTTAGCATAGTTGTGCCCTCCATCACAAAAAATGTGTTTTTATTCCTGTTACATAACTGCCTGGTCTTAGTCTCCCATCTGAATTCTCCATTTACAAATATAAGACAGACTTTCTTAGAAGTTTTTCCACAAAAAAGGAGAGTGTATGTAGGCCAGTGCAGTGCGGCAACACATATGCTGCAAGTTCACATAATGGATTCTCTTGAGTTTCTGTTCTGTACGTGTCAATTCTATTATCTCAGACTATGATGTGCTGAATTACAAAAAAATTGAAATTTACCTTCAAATATATTTTTTTTGACTGTTGATATGTATCCATTTGTTGTCTTGGTGCTTCTGAGCTTCTGGTTTGTTGCATAGTGTTTAGCACAGTGAGACCCTAATCTGTGTTCTTTATGCCTAGTCAACATGGTGGTGAAAAATATATTACTGGTAATTAAAGAAGCAGAAAGGTTTCTTATTCCTTTGATTTGGTATTTTCATTAAGAACGTGTGTCAAGTAATAATGAACAAACTTGTATATTACATCATCTTGGGAGGAAGGCCTGGGAAGAGAGTATTTGAATGTAACATTTTTACGACATTTATGGGGAGAAATGACCTAAAAAAAATCCATCCAAAATTGTGTGAAGATAAATTGAAAGTGCTACAAGTAAAGGAAAAAATGTGTGTAGGTACCAAATATATAATTGATTAAGCAGTGCAGTGTTTAGAAGCACATTCAGAGTTACACGAGACAAGGTCCTATAGATAAACAAGAAATATTTTGCTGTCGCAGGATAGTCAGATCTGTTGCTGTTTATGGAATAATTATGGAGCGATGTGGCTTCATCTGGCAGTGATGAGAATGAGGACTCATGGAGTACTATATGCAGTGCAGATTTGGCAGTGCAGTAGAGAGATGCAGGCAACTTGGAGAGGGCTGTATTTGGAATATGATGAATTCATAGCAAAGCTTGTTGATGGTATCTTGGAGATAAAGAAGGAACTGGTAGACCTGGATGAAAAAGAAAACAGGGGAGAGGCTAAGACTTTAAAATATTATTTTCAAGACCTACAAAGTATTTTTTTTATATAGGACAAGTATGTGGCATCATATACTACATTTTAATTCTGGTTAAGTAAAAATGTTGAAATGTAATAATGAAAAAAAAATCTCAAAAATTTTGCCCTTACCACCATTTAAGACTATTTTTAGTTCCAACAATATCTCAAAATACAGAGATAAAAGAATAACCCCTTGAGCAGTTTGGTGAAAGGGCACCTATCTTGATCACTTGGTATCTGCCAGCCTGGGCTTCAGTTTCTGTCAGTCTAGTCTGTCAGAGAGTTCTCATTAGTAAAAATAAATACCTCTTAGATATTATTATTCTGAAACTTGAAATTTAGGGTGGTGATTTGAATAATGTTTGTTTCATCTAGACTATTTTTAGACTATTTTAGACTATTATTTAGACTTACACAATCTAATTAATAATTGATTAGGTCTTTTCCCTCTTTGAACTTCCACTGTAGAGTAAAAAATGTATTCCACCTACCCCCAAGGCTCTGTATGTAGTGTATGGGATTGTAGTTGATAGCACCTTAAACTGCTATTCGTTTGTTCCTTCTCATAACTGTAGTGAAGATGGGTATTGACAGTTGATCATACATTCACATAGTTTGTGTTCTTCCACGTGTTCAGATTTGTATTCATCTTTGGACAGATGACTAATGTTGGGCAAGAGTGGTTAATTCATTTTCTAGTTTAATAAAGAATATCTGCGCAAGTGGGTAGTAATTAATGGTATTGCAGTGTGACAAAGATTTTAAAAATAGTTGCCTAATATCCCTTTTTGGACAGGTACATACTTGGCCTAGCATTTGAAACTTCTTAATAGCTACTACTATAGTAGACTTAATATTCGTTATTATAATGAAACATTTTTAGGTATCTTAATTTATTTAGATATCTTTCATTAATTTAGGTATCTTAATTTCAGAACTTAACCTTTTTTTGGTATTAAAGTTGCTGTCTAGAATTTTTCCACCATAGAATTTAACTTGCTTAAAAAAACCCCCCAAAAGCCAAAACCAAACCATAAACATTTAGTGTAGAAAATCTGATTTATGCCATAGGCCCTGTTACACAAATACAGTATGTATCTTTTCTAATGAAGAGTTAAATATTGTACCACTATCCATATTAATAGAAGATAAAAAAAGCTGCTTATCAGTACGTTCTGTCTTAGCTTAATGAATGATGAGACAGACTGAGTAATGGTTCACTTAACTAATTTTCTATTAACTAATTTTTTAGCTCTCGGTCATTGGAAAGGCCTCATTATCGCGTATTCTGGCTGCTTGTGGATTGTCCTAACAAACTGGAAGCAAGTTTTGTAAAAGGTAAATGTTGTATATTAATCCAGCTTCAACCTTTTGAAAAAGAGAGAACTCAGGAACTGAAAAAATGCAGTAAATAATTTATGTTTTCCATAATACTGATTAAAGGCATTGTATTGACCACAATGTTCTCTCTTTAGACAAAGACAGTACCAAACATCTCTTGCTACTGAGTTTCCAGGGGAATTGACTATTCATTAAAGACTATTCATTAAAGATTCCTTCCAACCCAAACCTTTCTATGATTCTGTCATAATATTTCTAAACCAGACAAAACCCAAGCATTGCATTTCTAGTAAATAAATTCTAATATATTTAGTTGAGTCCCAGTGTGTGTCATTTTATTCAGCCATATTGGATGATCACGTGGGCCCTTGTTAACTAATCAAATCTGCTTGCTCACCCCCAACCGCTCAGTGGGATAGGGAGGAGAATTTGTGAAAGGTAAAACCTGTGGGATAAGAAGCATTTTAAGAATTGAAATACAATAATATTAATACTAGTGATGAAAAGAGAGACAACAAAAAAGAGAGAGCGAAATAAAACCCAAGAAGGACAAGTGATGCACAATACAACTGCTCACCACCCACTGACCAATGCCCAGCTCATCCCTGAGCAGCAATCAGCATCTCCTGGCCAGCTCCCCTAAGTTTATGTACTGAGCATGACGTTCTATGTTATGGAATATCCATTTGGATAGTTCAACTCACCTATCCTGACTATGCTCCCTCTCAGTTTCTTGCACATGTCCTCACTGGCAGAGCATGGGAAACTAAAAAGTCCTTGACTTACGGTGGGTACTCTTTGGCAATAACTAGGACATCAGTGTGTTATTGGCATTATACTAACTGCAAAACACAGCACTGTACCAGCCCCTGGGAAGAAAATTGCCTCTATTCCAGCCAAAACCAGGAGAGGTATGATCCTCTATGTAAAAAAATTAAAATAAATAAAAAAATAAATTATTTCACAGTTCTGATTTGGGTGGCTCTCCAGCTAAAGGTAAAAATGAGTTAGGCAGAATTTCTTGCTATGAGAGTCTGTGTTTAGTTAGAAAAGTTATTTTTAGCTAACACTACTTTACTCATACTAACGTGTAATCCTGACATGCCTTGAGCTCTTAATTCTCTTTACCAACCAGTACAGGTTGTTATACTCCACTGAGCAATGCAACTGCGTTCTAAAGTAGGAAAAAATTAAACTTCGGAAAAAAAAACTTTGGAAAAAAATCTTTTCTGAGAGGAATTTTCTTTTTTCTTTCATATCTTTCCTTCAGAACTCCATGATTAGTGCAAGTCCTCTGAATTTTGAAAGTGCTCTCTGTAATTTATTTGCTACTAAAATATAATTAATTGTAGGCAAAGAAAATGGAAGGTCTTGTTTGCTAGACACCTTGTCTGTGGTGTGGTTCACTTTGGAACAAACTGTTTAAATAGAAGGGGTTTGCATAGTCTGAATGAACTTTGAGAAGACATTCAAATGTCACATTTCTCTGAGTCTTGTCACAATGCTCATCCCTTCAGAGACTTATCTTCTGCTAGCTATTTACTCAGAAAAGTGTGTAAGAAGCTGCATTTTAACAATCTTTTTCTTGAGGATTTTCTGACATTGGTGTGTCCTTGTTTCACAGGGCATGTCTTCATTGAATGTAATTAATGAGTTTTATCATAGGCTATGCACTGCAAACATCTAAGGACGATTGCCTGTAAAGCCAATTATTAGGAGTTTGCTTCTCTCTTAGTGTTTGGTTGATCTGGAATAGGTTGAATGATCATAATACTGTTTGCACTGTAAGGTACAAAACACCACTGGTGTCACATATATATCACACTGCACATATAACATACACTTATGTATCATAAAGTGTGTTTAGAACCAGGGGGCTTGGTTTTCCCTGCCAAATCCATTGTGCTTTGTGTGGCCAAGGGACTTACCCACAGACATGTGGTCCTCATTGAGAGCATTGAATAATTACTGAATAATTTCATCAAGTCTAGAAAAAGAGCAATAATGTGTTCCTTCTTAAAGTCTTAGTACCTGCTAGAAAATTTACTGCTTTTTTTCAGTTTTGGTTTAGAAGCCAACTTTTCAAACAGAGTTAGTATATCTGTGATTTTCTAGTGGACTTCAAGAGGGGTAGGAGTGAATGATCTGAACCTGGAAACTGGCAGTCCCATTTACTTTTACTAAAATATGAGTAGCTGGACTAGGGCAAGAACAACAGAGTGGGAAAAGTGGGGAAACAGTGATTTCTGTAACTTAAAATTTAGTACACCTGGGAGTGATAAGGCATGAAAACTGAATACAAGCAGAGAAAATGTACATCAGGTTTTGATGCTGGCATGTAGGAAGCATGGATTATTTACGTTTCTCTCTCTCAAAGAGGGAAAACATTTTCAAAGTTTCTTATACAGGGCCTCTTATTTTTTCCTTAGAAATGTAATATATGAGACATTAGACTATTTTGAAGAATTTTAATTACAGGTGGGTTTTGAGAATGACTTTATATGAACAGTATTTATATGAACTTACTATATGCTTCTGTGTGTTTGGAGTTGTATTTTTTTAACATTCTTAGACTGATTGATATTAATTTTGGATGTCTATAATTTCGGTTTTACTCCCAAAGCAACACAGAAGAATATGATACTTTTACCAGGATATTGCAATAAAAATTGCAGTGGTGACTGAGGGAAGGAATTGTCATAATTCTTTTTTTTTTTTCCTTTTAAGTAAAGAAATTGAAATAAAGAGGAAAAGGACTGTTTCATACTAGTTTAAATATTCTTATGAATTAAATCTGGTTTTGGGTTGGGGACAAGGCATACTTGAGAGAAGTTCAAAAATGTCACAAACATGTTTGTCCTGTTCAGTAAATCGTTGCATAGAAGGATATTATGTATTTTAGGACATTTTGCTCTATCCCCTGAGACTGCAAGGTTGTTTTATCATGAAGAAAAACACTTTGAAAAACCACTGACTCCAGAATTTTTTAAAACAATGTTTTTATATAAAGAAATTTTAAGCAAGAATGTTTCACTTTAAAACTTTCATCTCTTTTGGGGTCAAGTCACTAAGGTATTTATGGAGAGTCCCAGAAAAGGACTTTTCACCATATCCAGAAAGCATTCAGTGATGTGTTGTACCCTTGCTGGGGCGGGAAGAGCTCTTTCCTTATTTTTTCCAGACCAAAGCTTTATGTCACCTTTCTGCTGGACATCTGTACAGCATGTTTGGATTTTTTCTTAAAAATATGGTAAGTACCAAGCTGTAGCACAGTATTTTTCAAATTGTGAATTTCTTCCTGCTTTGTCAAGTTGATTGGTTTCCGTGACTTCACTCAATGTTTTGAGCATACACTGGAGCTGAGGTCTCAATTTATTTATAAAGGTGACAAGCATGATAATGACCTATTACAAAGTAGATCTTGGTTGCATAGTGTTAACCTTAAACGCAATAAAAAATATTTTGTGTATTTGGCTGACAATTGGTCCTTGTGCAGTTAGCAACTACAACATATTACAAACAATTTCCCATTTGTGGGGAATTGTGTTAGTGGAAATTACTGAAAAGATGCAGTCCAAGAGAAAATTAAACACAGTATATTTACCATAAAATGATTCAGACTCATTAAGTAGATAAGATATATTTTTGAGTGTGATTGTCAGCAACACTGAGATAAAGATGAGAAAACAGATTTAGAGGAGGAGGTAGATATTCCTTGGAAGATCGATGAAAAGAGGTATGATGACACATGCTGGCTTAGGGCTCTTATGTCTAAGTGATGGGGGTAGGAGTAATGTTTATCAAGCACAAGGTGAGTGGGTTGTCTGCTTTTGTACAGAAAAGCATTTGTTTTGTTGGCATTGTCACATAATGTGTAGTTACACGTGCTGTTTGTGTGGACTTTGACTTCTGGGCTTCACAAATTTTCTGTCTGTGTGTTTTTCTTGCATCGTTTTGAAATCTCTATCATGACAGATTGTAATCTATTCTGTGTAAGTTACAGTTGGAACTGTGTCATTTCCCTGCTTAGCAGATTCCTATTGGTTTGTTGATGGCTTATTCTGTATTTTTCAACAGTTTCTTTTAGAGTTTTTATTCTCAGACTGCAATTACAACCTAGTGCGTTATGCTAATCTCAGCTTCTGAAAATAGTAGGATTGGTCTTTAGCCTTATATAATTAACATTTATCTTTTTTATTCTCTCATATAAACCTTACATTCCCTTTCCTGCTTTTTACATTAAGTGCAAAGCTCAGAATTTCTTTTCATAGTCTGTTTTGCCTGGCTTTAGCACTTTCAATGTTCTTCAGCTGTCCTGACCATACAAAAGCTTTATTGTATGTCAGGACTACTAAGCACTCCAGACTCTCTTTCAGGCAGTCCTTTAACTTGATTTGCTCTTGGTATTGTGGTTAGGTAATGAGAATGACCAAAGTGTACGACTTTGGTTCTAATTAAGTGGTGCTGTAGAACACATATACCACAGCCATTCTGGATGATGTCTAACAAATCCTACTAAAGGTGCGATTCATAAGCAACACTACCAGGTGCCTGGGTTTCATATATAATAGTCTGCTACTGTTTCTGAAAATAATTTCTGATTGTGTATGTACGCAAATCAACTCTACCATGTGTGCACAGTGATTTCAGTGCATTGAAAATATGTCAAGCTTATTAAAACTCTTCTGTACAGGAAATCTGCATGAGGAATGTGGTGGAACCACTCATTCCTGACCAGGAAATCTGATAACTGAAGTAAAGGGCATCTGCTACTGTGTTTCGATACAATAGAGGTAGATTTCAAAGTAGGTGTACCATTCCCATTGTTATCTGATAGAGATAATTACATTTAAAAAAGTATTGATACGAAATTTTAAAAGCCCTGGTCAGGGATAACAGAACATAATTCTGTTGTGTCTGATGTTATTTCAGCTTTTTGCTGTTTTCTTCTCTTTGCCTAATAGCTTGCTCAAATAAATATTTTCTGTGTAGCTCCCCCTGCTGCAGTTTGGAAAATCTGATAAACATGATATAGTAGAAGAGGAAGAAAGAAATACATTCAGTTTGAAGGCAGAACTGAAAAATAATGGAAAGAAAAAGATTGTTTCAGGATCAGCCAAAACAGTTCCTCCATCACACCTGAAATGAGACATGTAGCGTCAAGTCATTCTTTTAAATATTTTTGACTACTTGATTTAACCATTTTTCCTCATAACTCAGGTAATTTTAAAAAAAGTTATGAATGAAATACATGATTTAAAAACTCTCTTAATGCAAAATATTGTGGTGTCTGAAAGCCTCTTTTGTAAATAAGACGATCAGTATTTGAAATGCTCCCTTTTATCACAAAATATTAATTTAATTGTTTTGAATTGAATATTTATAAATTGAATTAAAATTATTTTTTTTCTCCAAGACTTAATTTTAATAAATGTGCTGCTTATCAGCAAATTTCTAGCGTACAGGGTGATGATGAAAATGAGAAAAGGAGGGCAAGGAGGAAATCTGTTTCTGTTACAGAGAGTATTGAAAAAAAATAAAATTTTCATGTCAGAATTTCTTTACAAATCAAGCTGAAGACAGAGGAATTGCATCTGTGAAAATTACTTGTAACAGCAGCAAACATGATGCCTCAAAGTGGTTTAAATTGCAGGAGTATGTAGCACAGTGGCTTCTGACGTTTCAGATTGTCCTTCCATCATCCAGGCTGTGCCTGCCATAGGTTATCAAATTTTTTAATGCTGCCAACCCATATATTTTGTTGAATACCTGGAATTATCATGAAATGAATAAGAAAGCCCTTTTTTATTTACAGTTGGTATTTACAATTGCTGTGGCTTGTGCTGTTCAGGCTCACTGAGTGATTCCGTTTACACCCACTTACCCCACCCCAGTGGAAGGACATCACTTTTCTGTATGCCCCATTTGTGTATTAATGACAGAAGTTAATCTGTTCAACTTCTGCAATTAGCTTCCTTCCAAAAGTCATCCTCTTTCTCCTTGTTTTCTTTTTGCTATTTCTCTTTTTTGCTTCATCTGTGCTCAAGACTTTGTTCCTGTTGGCTGAATATATGCCTCCATGTCAGAGAATTGACTCTTAAAGGTACAATACTTTTGTCCTTCCTTTTTCCGTCCTCTAGATACAATTTTTCCTATGACACTTGTTGCCGGACTATTTCAGATCTTATTAAGAGAGTCAAGAATCCAGAATTTTTGAGCATCATAACTTTTGTTGTGTTCAACTGGAGCTGCTGTGTATCCTTGTGCCAAAACATTAAGAATTTATGTTTATGGACTTTGCAAACAGTCGTGCACTCAGTCCACAGCACAGACAGAAATACAATTGTTTGGTACGTCCTTACATTTCTTTCTACAAAGCTTCCTTTCCTTACATAAATTTACAAAAATGTATGTTCTGCTTTAGAAAGATTGAGTTTAGGAACTGATTAGGAATCCATCTGTGTTGTTCACACAGAGGCAGACTAATTTTCAATTACCACTAAATACATTGCCTTTTTAAAGTGCTGAATTTTCAAAAGTTCTGCTGAAATTAATTGAACCACAAAATGCTCTGAAACGTGGAAGACAGCTATTATTTCCAATTTCTTATTTTTCCTTCACTTTGTTTCATCTCCTCTGTATGTTCTGTGATTTACATTAATACTTGATAACTCCAAAATTTGAATACATACATGACAAACAAGACAAGACCACTTGTCTTCACTGGCTGGATGACTTTTAAGCTAAGAAAGCCTTTCCCTTGGCTCCGGGAAGTCTGAAATGGGTTTGCTTGTTCTGGGGCTGAAACTAGAAGCAAAAGAATGCAAAATGCACAAGAGAGAAAATAGATACTCAAATGATGGTGCTGAGCCAGAATGGTTAAGTACTTCCCAATAACTCCACAAGTAGGGGAAAACTCCATTATTTCTGTGCACTTGGTAATGAACTGTTAATGATAAAGTAACACATGGTTTTGAAAATTATGTTCTTGACTCTTTCATCATTGCTGTACTCACAGGATGGGTTTTTTATGGGACAGTTTTAGGATCTGCCACCAGATCTGGGAAGGCAATGTGAAACACATAGTGGAGGCTGCAGTCAAGCCTGAAACTCAAGTGGCTGTTTTCACTCTGTGAAAGGTGAGGGGTCACAAGACCTGAGCAGGATTATAATGGGTCTAAGCCATCCTGTAAACATGGTAACTTATTTAGGTGTCTTTCCTGAGTCTTTGTCCATGTTGTGCTATTTACCTTAACCTATAGTCTTGTGATTTCTGTATTGCTCTTGCCCTATCCTTCAAGAATTTCACACACACAGAAAATTGCAAATAAGAAAGTGTTACTCACAAATAATAACACTGTTTATCTTGTTTAATAAATAAAACTACTTGAGGAAGAAACTACCACTCAACACAGGTAACAGTATAAATGTGACACTCGAATTTTTCCCATTTTGGTGAAAAAGCAAAGACAGTTTAATATTTTGAGATAGGAAAGACAATAAGCTACCAATTCAATGTGTGAGCAAGATGAGCAAAACTACTGCGAGGAGACAGAAAATGCATATTTCAGATGATGTTTTTGATATTTCATAAACTGATAAAACCCAACTCTGGATCAGAGTTTCAGTTTCTAAACTCATTAATAGATATGCTCCTTATCAGCAAATCTCTAGCATATAGTTTAATAAAGAATAAAGGAAATGCCATAATCACAGGACTGTAGCAGGGTTTAAGCTACTTGACCATTGGGGTTAAGAGCTAAAGCTACATTTGATGTGTGGTTTATGTGGCTAGGTATTTATGAAGGCCAGGAAGCAGGTAGAAAGAAATAATTTAATAGTGTCACTTCTTTCAGCTCAGTGCTTATTTGAGTAAAGTCAGGGACAATGTAAACTGCAAAGGTTTAAAAAACAAATTAAAACTGAACAATTTGATTATGTAGAGACCAAAATAATGGCATACAATTATTTCTGCCAGGTACAGGAAATCTTTTAATAATGATAATACCTTTAAAATATTAATCTCTGATATATTCTTCCGTGAAATAACTAATCTGTCTCCAATGTAAGTCTAAAGGGCCCAATTACATACCCCCTTTACAAAATAGCCCATTACAAAATCAGTTTGTTCTTAGCATAAACATTTTATACTACAAATTTATTTGCTTGTGATGACAAGCAGAGAAAGTACAGATTGCTGTTGGTCTCTCTATTATGTGATACAAGCATACAGTGTCCTGCTATCATAGAATGGCCTGGGTTGGAAGTGTAAAGTGTCTACAAAAATCCCAGTGAACACTGTGTAGGTGAGTGACAGCTTGCTGAAGAAATGAGTGGAAAAATGTAAAAGGAGAAAAGGAATTCAGAAACACATAGTCTAGAAGAAAGAAGGATGCAAAATTTTGGACAAGAAGAGTTTAAGAGGCTGGCAGACTAAGCAGGATAAGAGTGGTAACCTCAGTCTAAACTTTGAGCAGGAAAAGATTGTTCAGAAACATAGCTGGAAAATTGCCTGTATCTATGCCACACAGATGTTTTGTGTTGACCTAGAAAGGAACTGGTACCACACAACAGTGGTGAACGGAGTCCTTGGCTCACTGCTGAAGTCACCAGTGGGGGACGTATTTAAATGTTATGAACTGGTCTAAAGCCCCTCATTCATCTCTTAGAACTCATCAGATAATCTTTAGTAATGGCAGTGTCTGTAATAAATAATATAAATCTTGAATGGTTCCTGGTAGAAGGCAGGCTTGATTCAAATCTATTTCAAAAATATAAATTAGAGGGAAAAAAATTATAAGCCTTTGTTTCTGACATATCTAAATATCTTCTGTTGATCTTTGGCACTGAAAAATCCCTGCCAATTTAGATAAAAGGTTTATGATTTTTTTTTTCCTTCAGATGCTTTTAAGAAAATCAGATACTTTTTTGGGTACTGGAACTTTTTTTGAGGCTTTCAGAACATATCTACCAGTAAAAAAAAAACAACAAAAATGATTGATAGCTATTGCAGAGCATTTAAAGATGTTTGGTTCTGTTCCTGCAGATATAACTAGAACTTTCTCAGCGTTCGTCGGGGAAGAATGTTTGAGAAACAGTCTGAATATTTCACCACAATTTGACTCCAAGAGTAGAGCTTTGAGGAAAACATTAAGGTACATTTTCAGAGCTCAAGGGGAAGAGTTTGACCCTGTCATAGCCTCAGCAGAGTTTTCTCATGAAAAATTCATTCTCCACTTCTAGCACTTTGTCACTGACAGAGAATATATTTAATGAAAAAAAGTATAAACTTTTCTACACATCTAGAGAGCAGAATAAATATAGTATAAAATGCAGTAGAAATACATTATCCTATAAAAATTTTGCACTTTAAACATCTTTGTTTTTCTGATGGTTGTAGTTCTCTAAAGTTATTTTTTTCTTAAATATAAAACTTTTACAAAACCATCTCCAAAAATAATTGCACATTTTTGCCTGAAATATTCATAACAAAATTTTTCTTCTGTTGAAATATAGAGGGTATATCAACCATATCTACTAGCCTGGCTTTTGAAGAATTTCTTTTGATTGGAGCACTGGTGATTTTCAAAACTATTTTGTTCAGGAAAGCCTGAGGCTGATTTTTCAACCTTATGAGGAATTCCTATTGTGTTTTTGGGATGGAGAGAATAACAGCCTATTTAAAGAATTGGATTAGGCTTACAGACAGCAAGAACATATAAAGTCTGTCTGACAGCTTCATTAGTCTTAATAATTCTGGTTTTAATCCAGCAAGGTCAGTATTCTAGCTTGGTAAATATTTTAGTCATTTGCTAAAACTATCACCTCTATTCATTGAGAAGAATCTGCTTTCTGTTTGTAAGTATTGCCATAGAGATGTGTGGCTGCATAAGACCTCAATATACAACAACTCATACAGATTTACTTCAATGTGAAATTGGGTGAAACTTATCCATGAGAATAAGGAGGCTCAGAAATTCTAGGAGAAATCCCTGTAGACCCTTTCCAAAATAACGTGTAAGTAGGATGAGGGAACCTAGAGCCATAAAAAAGAAGACGAAGGGAAAAACAATATTTTTCAACTTGTGGAAAATGTAAAATACTTCTTATGCCAAGTATGCTGTTAGTACTGACTCACGTTGACAGTCACTGATAGATCAGAATTTGTAGATGCCTTCAGGGTCAATTGTTGTTATATTAACATTTGTATGTCAGATTATAATTCTGTGTGACATTTGGTATTAAAGCTACAAATCCTGATCTAAGGAGCTTACAAACTAACTTAAATCATTAGGAAAAAATAGCATAAAGTGACAACAGTCCAATATTTTGTGTCTCTTCCATGAAAGTTGAAAGACTTTCTTTGCCAGCAAGTAAAGTGTCTGCTTTGATTCTAATGACTGAGAGAACCTGAGTATCTGGATACTGGTTCAGGTAGGTAGTGACCTTACTGTCTGCCTGCTTAAATATAGCACACAGCCCTCTTGTCTGTAAAGGTAGTCACTGGAGGCATATGAAGATTAGAGACTCTTGTTATGGGGACTGCTGTCTTCCAGGAAGCAGAGGTGACTATGATATAATTTGAGAGAATTTATTTTATGAAAAGATCTGGTTGCCTCAATAACTTGAAATTGAAAATTATTTTGGAATTTTTTCAGTCAAGCACATTATATTCCCATTGCACATGGGGATTTTACATTAAAACCGAGAGGATGCCTAAATAATTGCTAATTCAGGAAGATCTTTTGCTAATACCTTCACTTGCTGAGTAAACTACTTCCCTGCCAACCTGTCCTGCAACAGAGAGGGGGATCGCACCCAACAGTGAGGCTTCCTGAGCTGGGAAGCCCACAGGGAACACTGAGACTTGCTGGGAGCTGCAGCTGCCAGGGGGCAGCTGCGGAAGCACGGGTGGAGCCGGGTGGGACGGCAGCCACTCCCACTCCCACAGGAAGGGCATGGTGCTGAAGTCCTCCTAGCTTGACCGGTTTGGATATTGAGAAAAAATTGTTTATTGGAAAGTGTTGTCAGCCATTGGAACAGGCTGCCCAGGGAAGTAGGTGAGTCACCACCCCTAAAGGTACTTATTAGCTTCAGTGTCTCAAAGATTCTATGATAATGTGCCCTGAAGAGCACCCATGACTTGAAAAAAAATTAATGTTGGGTGAAATATCCTTGAAGCTTCATGGCTATGAACATGGTTATTAAAATGAGGGATATTTTTTGAGGAGGTAGGAGGGTGAAATGTGAAAACAATCACTAACTCAGAAGTAACTTTATAATCAAATAAACAAATACTGCAGTATCCGCATCTCAATATTTGAGTAGGTGGAATGAGCAATTTCTAAAGTAATTTTTCTGAATCTTCAAGTTTGTCTTTCTTATACATTGTTTTCCCAACTTAAGGCTAGTCTAAACTTAGTATATGATGCCCTTGACATCAGAAGAGAGTATTGTATCCAGGGGGAAAACTGTTTTCACCAGTTTCTTCAATGTGTTTTATTTCAGAAAGGTTCCCTTTAGATTATCCCAGTTGTGATCCCCTGTCAGAGACCAATGAATCATACTGTGATTTATTTTACCAGGAATACTGTTTAAGCTAACCAGGTGGTAGTCTGTAGTCAAGATAGGCGACCTTATTTGAATTCCTTGGTAGTTCTAGAAGTCTTATTCTGGAAAGGAGTTCTTATCGTTAGCCTGCCTGACTATGCTATCAAGTGCTATGGAACATAATGTCTGAGCTTTGTGAAGAGAAAGGATGAGTTGTGGTGTGTCCTTGACAAAAACACATCATCCTTCCCTGGAATATTGCATAATATTAAAACAAACACAAAAGTATGTACCTACCTCTCTCTATATGAACTGCAGACTCTACGTTTCTCATTTTACTAGCACAATTGCCAGTGACAGCCTTCCTGCAGGATGGTACTCTGTGAAAGATATAGATGCCAGTGTAAGGCATCCTGAACTTTGGAAGTTTCTTTGTTCACTTTTTAAAATGTCACATGGTTTTCAGTAGAGCTTCGTGCTCTAAGTAAATATGTCATGGGTAGTAATTGGTGCAGTGTGGTCTTAAAAACAGAGAGAAAAAAACCTCTAGTATACTGATAAATGTTAAAAGATATTTCCCTAAGTAGAAACTGGTTATTGAGAAAATAATGTCTTGTTGAGTTGCCAGAAATCCTGCTCTCTTGGCAATAGCTTTATATTCATTGGAAATTAAATGCAGATGCTAATGCTCCATAGCTTTAAATGAAATGCAGATAAAAGATGCAATTTATAGAAATATAATGTTCTTGCCTTCATGTCTCTTTATACATTTAGAATCCAGTATTGCTCATGTCAAAAACCAATAAAAATAAAAATTAAAAGAACTGAGACACATGGGTATCACTTGGATGAAATGTTCTTCTTAGAAAACTTGAAGAGGAGAAGAATGATTAAGAACCAGGGATTCTGAGAAGACTGAATTAGAGTTAGAATAACTGCAGGGAAAATAACCTACCCTTGTACATACGTAAGAAGTATGGAAAGTGAATGCTTATTTCACAGTTTGTTCTCATTGTCCATATTAATGTATCCAGGGTATTTAATTAAAAAAAAAAAAGGTAATTTAAATTAAAATAGTTACATAACAGTTTTATTGGTTTTATAAGTGGATCTGGTTGCTGGTTTGGGAGGCTGAGAGAAGAAAGCAGAAATAGGGAAGATGAGGGAAAGTTCATATTAAAAAGAAATATAGTATGTGAGGAAATGAGCAGTTTCTCCACAATAGTTTCAGTTCAGGGAGGTGTGTCAGAATTTGAATTTATATATGAACACATTTCTTTCACTGAAGAAGAGTACTTCCTCTGCTTTTCTCCATTTGGATGTATGAACTCTGACAACCACATTTCCATTTTATAAATAAATTTATGTAACAAAGCTCTGAAAAAAAATACTTGTGCTTTTGTCCTGTTTCTTGAAGAAAAGAAAGGAGGCAACAGAGCGTGTTATGAACAGTGGGGTTTAAGTGGCAACTTCATGTTTTGACTGCTTTACAATTTATAAGTGAATCCTGTACACTCTTGACTGCTCATCCCTAACTACCTAAAAAGAAAGCTGAATAGTCCAGTTAAAGGGAATAACGTACTCCTTTGATCATTAAAGACTCAGGCGTTTGAACAGCAGTCTGACCATCACTATTTCTTCCAGCCATTCTGGTTATCAAATTGGAAATGGTTCATTGCTTCATTTTGCATCACTTCACAATTCATAATGATAAATGTTTTTTAATGGTCAAAGATGTCAGGCCATAATAATAAAGTGGAAATATAATGAATTGGGCAATGAGCTTCTAGGCTAGGACTCCTAAGATAAAGGCAAAACAGAAACACTATTAAGCAAGATCTCCCCTCATTCTCTCTGTCAAATGAAACTTCCTGCACGCCCTTCCCATTTTACCTTGATTGCCAATTGATTTCCAAAATTTACTTCTTTGAGCAGAGTTAGTTCTGAATTTAACCACCAAATCCAGGCATGTCTGAATTTCGTCTTCTAGGCAGCATGATTGAACTCTGTGCCTAGGCTGTTTCCAAAAGTGGTATGAAAGACAGGTTATTTACTCTGTGGCATGCTTCAGCCTTAGCATACTAAAATGCCAACTATGGAAGCAGTTCCCATTGTGTTTTTTAGGTGGCTACCTTCCTCAAAATAGCAAGCTTAGTTCAGTATTCAAAGTCACTCCTGACATTCAGATACTAAAAGCACAGCTTTAGAGGCAAACTAATTGTCAAACTGGTTAGAAATGTAAATTCCCACCCTTGGGCAATCCTGGAAGTCATACTGAATTCCTTGACTGATTGTAATTCCAAATACTTTTACTTAACATATTCTTCTTTTTCAACACAATAATTAGATTTTTCTCTCTCTACTGAATTCTTGACTGCCATTTAATTTTTGGAGCTAAATTTTGAAACAGAACAAAATGAAACATCCTAACTACTGGTGTGCTGATCAGTTCAAGATTGAATCCTCGGTTTTATGACTGCTGTATTCTAATTTCTTATAGGTAGATCAAAATATTAGTGCTAGAATTAGTCTTACTTTTGGCCCTTTAATCTAAAAACTACTTGGTTCTAGAGAGCTAGTATTGAATACTACAGAATTTTTCTCCCAAGACTAAGTTGTGTCTAAATTTCCGTTTGGTCATTAACTCTGTTTCCGGTTGTAGTGGTTACTGAATAAGTCCTGTTAGAATCATGGCCTACCAGTGGTGGCAGGTTCCAGGAGAATAATAACACCCTACTGTTCTCTAACCGTTGAAGTTATGTTTCAGAGTTTCCATTAATCATAAAGTCAGAATAAGTATGCTGGACTGTCTATACTATTTGAATATTCACAAGCAGTATCCTTTTTCAGGAAACTTTTTCAACTAGTTACCCTTTTATTTCTCCCCTTCTTCTTATGTAACTCATGGAGCAAGAGTAGAAGAACAGAATGCCAAAGAGTATAGCAAATAAAATATACCTATCATTTCTTTTTTTTCTTTTTGAACCTCTTTTTGTAGTGCCTATAGCAAAATTACAGTGCCCCAGAATCAGATAATATAAAAGGAAAATGTGTGGACAAGTAAACTTTTGAAAGATCTATAGCAGTGACTTCACTACAAATTGATGAGCAGATTGTTGGTTTACCAGACTATTACTTGATTTGTTGCTGTTATTTTTAGCTTTCTAGAGGTCAAAAGATGTTGACCACTCACTGCTCCTGTGAAATTAGTGGAAGCTGTAGACATTTATCAACTAGAAAAGTCTCTATGGTTCTTAGTATATGAAACTTTTTATTGAAAACAAAATTTCATTATACTGTGCATTTGATAATAAAAATGTGGTAATTACGATAAATGGCTTACAGAGCTCAAAGCACAAAACTGTTCATTTAGCTTAGTTGATGCTTTTCCCTTTGAAACTGTACATGAATGAACAGATGGCCAGCAATCCAAATCCCTGACTGTTCATGGAGTACTGTCATTTCAGATCAAGATTGAAGTTCATTAGCACAGAAGAAATAATATGTTCTTTCTGTAATGGGACATCTTAGTATCAGGCTTGATCAGAAAGATTCATTTAATAGGTAAAGTAGCAAAGGAGCTTCTGTTGTTACTAACTGTTGATATTGAAGTGTATGGCCTAAGGGATATAGTAAAGATGGGTTATCTTCTTGAATTTACCACTGAATTACTTTGGACAAGTGACTCAATCATTCATTCTTGATTTCTGTATCTGTGAAATGTGAAATTCTTCTCCAGGGTAGCATAAAATCTGATGAATACTTTAAAAGCACTGCTAGTTTCTTAGGCACAAAATACTTGCCCATTGATATGTGTTGTGTTCTATCTACTAATCTGGGAAAATAGAGAAGGAGCCTTATAGCCAAAACCGAGTATGCTTTCTTTTCAACAGTGGAAAAAGATAGGCAGTGATATCTGACAATAATAAATCTTTCAAAAGCCATTTTCCTTTATGTGTGCAGGGAAAGGAGTGACATAAACAGAGCAGTGACTCTGCATGGACAGAGGCAAGAGATAAACTACTTTTTTCAAACCCACTAATAGGTTCAAATTCTGCTCCTTTGAGTAGTCCTGATTCTGTGAAAGACAAGATGACACAGGAAGTAGTAGGCAGCAGAAAACAGGATCTCTATTAAGTGGACTGTTTCTCAGTACAACTCAGATTCCATAGATGTTAAAATAATCACAGGACAGCTATGAATCATGTAGAATAACTGCATTATGAGATGGAGAAAATGACATAGGCAGGATGGGAGAGGAGGAGGGGAGGATATTTTTCAGCTGATATCTAGAAAAGGTTTTGTAATGAGGAGGTTATTGTAATTGCAAGTTGAATGTAGAAGAAAGGTAAAGCAAATGCTTCTTCCTTCACACGGACTTTTTCTTTCCTTTCAGTGTGATGGGTGAAGGCTTCATGAAAACTCTAGTAATTATGAGGATGGTACTTTTTTAATCCAAACTAATTTTCATTACAAACTTGAAAAAAAAGTTAAATTGAAGGGATGCTTTGGCAAAGATTTTCTGTCCTTTAACTTTGATTATTCATATTCCCAGGAAGAGAACTATGAATTAATTTTTCGGTGGTGCCAAGAGGCATAGGAGAAAGATCCTTAGTCCTTAGATATTTCAGCTGAACTTATTTGCAACCACTGCAGTGCTTCAGTTCAGTGCAGTATTCAGTTCCAAAGCTGCTCTCCTTTAGCAAGTTAAGTAGTACTTCAGAGGTAAAGTTTTAGAGTTGTTACATGTAGGAGCTTTCGGTGAAGTAGAGGACAAAGTGAAAGAATAATGTGTGTAGGACACATTCTTGGTGGACATAACTGGGTCTAGAGTATCTGAAATAAGCAGAAATATGATGGGTTTTAAAACTGAATTTTGAGATCCTCCTTGGCTAGCAAGCATAAACTGTCAGTTTTTCATACTTGTACTCAGAGGATCCAGAAAAAAAAAAATCTATGTTTTATGGCATATGGCACACCTGATATGGTGTGCTTTTGGTGTTTACAGCTACCTCTCAGCATCTGTTGCAAGTCTTAGTGTTATCAAGGAGTTTGTGTTGGGTGGGTCACTGATACTTTTGGAATGGATACTACCTTGTTTCTTAGTGGAACTGTTGGAGTTACCATTTTAAGGTCTTCATCTCCACAGCTTTCCAAATGATCCCTGTTGTTGCAGGTATGGGCTTTGACAACTTATGCTTGATCCTGAACTTTACAATGTATTTGTTTTTATTAATGATGTCTTGTGTTTGTTGATGCTTGTGTAATTCTCTCACATATCCCCATGTCTCATATGGAGTGAAACCATATGGTGGCTTCTAAAAATTTTACATTTTTTTTTAAAATCTCTGTGTAATTGTGATTTGAGAGTTAGTAGGCGTATTAGCAGTACAGAGATTTTCACCTTTTTCTCCCTAGTATACTGGAAATTTGTTAGAATCAACCTTGAATTCGCATTGATTTGCATCAAATAATTAAAATTCATTTCCTAACAAATTGATTTGGGCTGAACAGCTCCTGAACTCCTACAAATTCAGTGAAAAAAGTGAAGACGCAATGAGTTCAACTATCAAGCTTTTGTCATTCATCAACAGGCTAATCTGAGACATCATTTTTTGCTCAGTAATAATTGTTCTCATTCATCCTTTGTTCTGCCTTTATTGTTTTTCTATTTCACTTCTTGTAAACCCTTCTCATCAAGAGAAATAGTTGGTATTTGAATGTTGAAAATGTGCCTTGGAGCAACCCATGAGCGATGCTATAGCACAGCATATACTGCGGTCCTTGCTTGGTAGAGTGTTCTCTGGAGGCATCTATCAGAGCTACTCTGTCTTAGCTTGCAGCAAGTGATTAACATGCTACCTGTGGAGCACAGAGGATTGATTTGTTCTTTCTGC
Organism: Lepidothrix coronata; assembly: GCF_001604755.1. Lineage (NCBI taxonomy): Eukaryota > Metazoa > Chordata > Aves > Passeriformes > Pipridae > Lepidothrix > Lepidothrix coronata. The sequence continues at coordinate 6,809,905 of NW_016690181.1, forward strand.
AAAGAAGCTTCAGTAAAGCTTTTCTCACGATATGTGTCTCCTTTGTTGAGGTGCAGAAGAACTGTAAGACTGTCATACTTCTCTGACATGAATGTAACTTTTTCCCTAATGAAAGATTGGTGCATATTCACAGTACCTTTTTTTACCCGATAAGAAAAATGATTTTACTACTATTACTTGTTCCATACACATCATTTAAAAAGCATACCGCCACAAAATGCTAATGACTTCTATGGTTTTTGTGACTTGTATCATCTTTCCACCAAAAAAGAAAATGATAAACTTATAGTGTATGTGTGCACGTAGTGTGCTTATTGTGACTCCCATAAAGTAGTAGAATTATTTTACATATTTCCTTTTGTTAATTGTCAGAATACAGGCACCATACATGCACATATGCAGTACATTTACTCTCATGATTGCCTTCCGACAGATATGTGTATGTTCTTGCTTTAGGAAGATTTTCGAGTTCATTTCATAAAGAGAGGGTTCATTCAGATCATTAAATCCTACACAGTTCTAGTTAATAAAACAAAATCTGCCCTCACAGTGTTAAATTCTCCCTGTGACTCAGACAAATTCACCTTCCCCCAGCTTGTTGAGTCACTCAGCAGATTGCTTTTTTAACATTAAATTTATTTGAATAGCCTTGATTGTATACAGTGTAGGTCGTACATGGGACATAGGTGGTGCATTCCTGTAAAACCCTTTATTTCAGGATGATGTCAGGATGTCGTATTTCTGGGAAATGTAAAGTTGCTTAATAATTAGATAATTATTTGTGTAAATAATAAAAAAACCTTCCTGGTGATCAGTTTTGAGGACTTCAGAGTGCCTGGTTATGTGAGGAAACACTGTTCATAGGAGGAAGCTATATCTTTTCTGTACTCATTTTTACCCTACGTGATTTTTTGTCTGTGTCTGATATCAAGGAAACTTCTGTCTGTGCTTTCTTTCAGCTTTTTTTCCTCCTTGCCTGGGTGTTATCATGTTATGCAAAGTCACGAATCCTGAGATACTCTAAAAAAATTATTTAATGTGCTGATCAATTAATTTGAGGTTTCTTTTTTATAGACCATTTAGGGGGTCTGTGTCACTGATTTCAAAGGTTCCCCTTTCAGTTATTTCATTCATTAATAATGTTAATTAATGATGTTCTGCCTCCAGTTGTAAGCAACGGGGGAAAAGGTAGGTCTTCTTTTTAATATTAAGTATTAAATCAATGAAAAAGATTGTACATTTTTTCTGACCCTTGTTTAATTCCCAACTGCTTCTCCAGCACAGTTTGAACTGATTTAACTTGTTACTATCGCCCACAGTAATGCTTATAGAAGTAGTATTTTAAGCTACAAAATATGATCTGAATTTTTTTTCACTCCAATCTTCCATGGATTTTGTCTTAGTGAGAAAGAAATTTTTAAAAAAGAGAGCTTTTCTGGCATGTTTAATTCTTTTTCTAATGCTGCAGTTTCTTTTCATCTGGCCCCTATTTCCCTGTTTTGTATGTGATATAGAGCACTAAACAAAGAAATCAGAAACATATGAAGGAAAAGTAAAGTAAAATAGACAAAAATGTTATGTTTTTCCAATAAAACAGCCAGTGTAGTTTTGGGATAAATGTTTATTTTTTTATGCTACAAAGCATTGATTTAAAATGAACACTATAATAGATTTGGGTATTTAATAACACTGTTATATTGTTTTCAGAACAGGACTGTGTTCCCAGAAATACTTTATTCTTTGAAAAGGTGTTTGAAGATTTAATGGAGTAAGCAATCTTTCAACCTCATAAGAGAGATAAATAAAAATGGACATGTTGGGTTTATTACATTTCACTGAAAGATCATCTGGTAAATACCATATGCAAACAAATCCCTGTCTATGTGCATTGCTCTTTGAACAGCTTTGTATTGTTCTGCCTTTTCACCTGTTATAAGTATAGAAGCACAAACCTGTCAATCTGCAAGCATTTTTTGACTTTTGGACAGAACATGCTCCAGAATCACTATCTGGCATCATAGAAGGCTTGGATCGAGCTGTTGCTTAAACATGGTTGCTTTGCCAAGTGAGACCTGATAAAGGGGTAGGCCTGTTCTGTGAATAACATCGAGATAATGGAAAGTGATACATAAATTTCTGGTTTCTTTTCTAAGTGAATTGGAATAGTTCAAAATTTAATGAATTATCTGAAAGACCAAATGAGTAGAGATGTATTAAAAGATGACTTGAGACCAGTATTAGATTTACAATTTTTCTTTACTAGATGCTTTTCTTATCCCTTATGTGATCTGGACGTGCCTGTGTTTATCTTGTAGCATTTGCTTTCTATTGTTTTTCCCTTGTGGAGTTATTCTTACCAAAGTAGCCAGAGAAAATACATTGCTGATAAAGTATCCCATTCTTTTTTTTCCTTTAAATGATCAATGAACCTAAAATTTTTCCTTTATCTTCCACTGAAAACATACTAAAAATGCCTCTTTTCAGACAATTAGACAATCGGTTCCTAGTTTTTGGTGGAAATTCCCTTGCTAATTATACAGATGTCTGGAGAACACCACAGGTCCCTGTGCTTGGTCTTTAAGGCAGTGGCCCATGGCATTGCCATCTGTTGTACAGGTGCATGGTATAAACTAAGGCTATAGGGAGAACCAAAAAAAGCTCAGAAGTTAGAGCAGCACTGATAAATTAATGTGTTGGACTTTCATGAGACTGTAGATCTCTACATTTTAATCCTGCCTTTTGCTTTGATGCCTACTGAGTGAGTTTAATTCTTATTTTTCCATTTCTACTACCCTATGTGGAAAAGGTGTTTTTTTTTGTTTGTTTAATACGTGTAAGAAATGCTCTTCTGAAGAACAGAAGTATTCTCAGTGTGTGTTTGAATACACACGTGTGCATTCCTGCATCTGCACATTGGAGGCTATGTATGTTGGTATATGATTTAAAAAAATATTTTCACTAAGCTATTCATGCATTTTCATTAACAGACTTCATATGTCACTGTAAGAAAATGCTACTGTAAAGAGATTCATATCTTGGTAAGAAAACTGGCATATGCATCTGTGTTCCACTGCTCATGTCTAAGACTAGTGCACGGTTAGCTTTTCTCTTGTTTTTCTATAATGAATAGCAATTGCATCAGTATTGAATCACATTAACAAAAATGAAGCTAAATTTTGAAATTAAAATCGGAAACTTTCAAAGAAAAGCAATTCAAGATATCTTTTAAAAAAGTTACTGAAAGGAATAATCCTGACACAGTCTGACATTTGCTTCAAACTTCTGTCATATATTTCTGTATCAGTCAAGACTGATTTAAAATTTAAAACCATTTTCTGTGTTCATAAGGTTTAGAATCTGTGTTAACAAAAACCACATGAACTCAAAAGTGGTACAGGTTTATGGGCACTAATTAAGCCAAAGGTCTACTGTACTTTGCAGTAAATCAAAATGAGCTATTTCCAATGCTAATTCTATAACTTTTTTGGTTGGGGGAAAATAGTACAAATTTTAGGTGAAAAATTTATAACTGAAATAAGGTTTTGAGGTTTGATGAGAGGATGTATTTTTACCCATATTCTTCCATCACAACAAAAGTTTGCTATTGTTGTCAGAGCAGTTTCTTCCCTTTTGCCCCACTTTTTTGCAGCTAGAGAAACAGTAAGGAAGATTCACTGAAACTATCAATTTTTGAATGCTTCTGCAATCTGTAAGGGAGAATTTTGTCTTGCTTTAATTTCTTCTGCTGAAATGGTTAGTTCTTTCTGTGTGTGTGTCTGGAACAAGAGAGTAGAGTGAGAAAAGAAAGTTTCCCATATGTGTTTAAACTCCTTATTCTTCCTTTCTTTGTTTTCTCATCTCTGGTCTACTGTTTCTTCAGAATCAGAAAAAAATTGTTTCCTAACAGGATTGTTCATTTATTTTAGCTGCAAGCAATTTCAAGTCAAATCCCAAAGTACTCACTAGTCTCTCTTTCATTTGCACACTGTCCCTTTTTGCAGTGAAGTTCATTTCCTGAAGTATTTTTCCTTTTTTGAGGTAATTTTTCTTCTTAAGAAAATCTTTCACTTACTTTAAATTACTCTGGAAACCAATAATATAATATTCTTGCTTACAGTAATCATATTTCCCATATGGGAATATATGGTGACTTATAAGGAAAGTTTTGCTCTTTAACTTTAGTAACTTACAGTTTTTAAAAGTTGTATTTTAGGTCTCGACTTCTTTAGGAACTCTTCTAGATTCTGTATGGTCAATATTTGCCGCTTAGAAGCAAATTCTAAGTGTTTGAGTTCCACATACAGATTTAGATTTCAGTGATTTTTTTTTCTAATTTTTAACTTTGAAAAGTTTCCTTTCACTTGTTGTTGTGGTAGTGATAGCAGAAGTTATTTTTGTTTACTTTTTTTTTCTGGATGCCTTATTTTACTGGACTTGCTGAATTTCAGAGTCTCTCAATGGAGTATATAAAGTGTATATTTGGATATTTGTGTAATTTTTGGAGAGCATTGTTTGGGATGGCAGCTGGATATATCTAGCCTATGATGTCTTGTGTGTGTGTCTGTGGGATGCTTATGTTCATGTAAGTATTGCACAGATTGGATTAATTCTCTCTTAACCGGGAATGGGAGATTTAGGCTGAAATTTTCAAAGTTGCCAGGTGAATCCAGAAAGGCCTTGCAATAGTGGCTTCACTGAAAGTCAGATTAATGTTTTTTTTCATATCATGACCAAACTGAATCTAATCCTTATTATCTATCCAGCTAGGTCTTCAAACCACTATTCATATGCCATCTTGAAATACAATTTCAGAATTGACATTTTTGTTCCAAGTTTTGTGCTGATGTTGAGTCTGAACACAAAATATTTGGGTTTAAGCATTTTCTCTTTTCTCCTTGAGAATTTTAATGCATGAATAATTGTCTTTCTTTGTAATGTTAATTTTTTAATTGAGTTTTCATATGCTAATGAGAAATTATTTTGTCTTTCACTGCTTTTCCTTTATTTCTCAAGTAGCTTTTTTTCTGCTGACTTTGTATGAATTAAAAAAATTCTTTCACTTTGGCTAGACCTTAACAGAAGATTGGAACAAAAGTCCCTGGTATCCCACTTTTCATATTTCTTCTTAACTAGATCATTATAATACAACAGGCAGAAGAATCCACAAATCATTCTCCATCCAATCATTTCTCATTTAAACCACTACTAATTCCCTGATGAGACCTTCAGAAGCGAAATGGTAACTATAGCTAGCACTTTCTTTTTGCTCTCTTTTGGCAGTTTATTGTCTCTCACGTCTGGCTCAAATTCAAGTACTGAGCATTAAATAATGTTTGCTTCCTCTCCTTTAGATTAATCTTTCTACTTTTTCCCATTCTTTCCCTTAAGTTTGAAAAAGATCTCCTCTAACTCTTTCTCACTGATTCAAAGCTTTCTTTTCATCTATTTCATCTGAGTGTTCCTCTTCTGTCTGTTTTCCTTTGTGCAGAAAGTTACTCCATCCATGAAACGAATATTTGACTCTTGCTTTGGAACAAGTTTTCAAATATTTGTGCATTGAAAATAGTGGGAAAAAAATCAGAAATTCTAGATATACTTTTTACCCCTCCAAAACAGATTCAGAGGGAGTTCTGATAAATTTAGGAAAAAGAATTTGGAATGTCAGGATTGTTTGAGAATTTTCTGAACTTACATGTTGCACACAATGAATTATGAGTTTATAGAAGCATTATTCTTAGAAATTTTAATATTAATTTAGTCTTATAAATATTAATATTAATTATTAATATTAACAATATCTTCTGAGAAGAGGTTCACAAAAACTGCTATGTAGAAGAAAGAGAAGTTTGATGTATTGTTTCACTGTTTTTGCTATCAGCCTCATTGATACTACCCAAATAAGGTTTTTCACCTTTTCTTTACCTTTCTTGTGGACAGTTGAACGAAGGAAAGAAGATCGTTCATGTGAGTGAGAGCAAAAACCCACATAATTTCTAACATGGACAGTGCTTTAGCTTTTGTTTGTCCTATTACACCATTTTTTTTTTCTAGAAAGGAGGAACCAAGATACTTCTCTGCTTTTGAACAAAGCAAAATGTTATAAATGTTTGCTAAATCTTACATCAGTATTAGGATAGAAAACTCTTCTGAGAGCTTTAGAAGTCTCTCTTCTAGGAAGTCTTTTGTTTCAGTTTCAAATAAAGTTTAATTACAAAGGAAAGCTTGACTTCTCCCATGAGTATTTTCTTGTAATAATCTATCTAATGTAGTTATCCTCTTACAAATAAGAAATGGGGAACATGTGGATATTTATTGAAATGTGCACACTCCCACTGAGCTGTAAAATACCTGTTCAGGGATAAAAATTGATATATTCATGATGTCTGGCATCTGTTACAACTGGATATTTACAGCTTGTGTTCCCTTGATAGCCTTCAAGAGATAATGGAGAGGACTGCTTTTCCCTTTTTGTTTCTAAGCATCTGTAGATGGATAGCACATTACAAATACATTATTGTTAGTAGTCATTGTTTTGCTGTCTTCAAAATTCTTGCAGTCATTAAAAATGTAATGAATGGCAGTTTAGTAGTTACACTTTATATTTTTGCTTCAATATTTCTTGTACTTGATAGTACTTACACTAGCTGGTATCTATTCCATACTGAATAGTATCTCTGTTCCTCTGGAAAGGCAGAGCTTCAGTGGGTGTGCTGCCTACATAGCTGTGAACTTTAGGCTATAAGAAATAGTACTATTTTCAGAACCACTTGGAGAGATCAGTTATCCTCATGGTTAAATGTTGTATCAATTCACCACTAGAAGCAGTTCAGTCCTACTATACCACTAGTAGCTGTTCATGTTGTGCTCAGTAGCCTTTAGTCCCTATTTTTGGCCGTGTTGCCATGCTCTATATAGTCTTCTCAGCCTTGGATCAATAATGCTAACAAAAGACTGAACCTGAAAGATTTAACAAACCAGTCACTATACTCTAGTGTATCCCTAATCATCTTTGCTCTGGAAAACAAGGTACAGATCAAATGTTTGAATGGATAAATCTGTCAATCATCACTTGATACTTAGCTTCAACCTTCAGAAGAATCCAATATGTGAAGACCGGGTAAATGGTAATGCAGTTCAGAATGAATATCATGGCATATTTCATTGAATTAAAGTGGAAAGCATAACTCTTGTCAGAAGGTGGATAAGATCTTTGAAGTTAGCAATACACTTCTGTGATGTTGTGTAGTTTGCTTTTCTTGGCTGACCTGGAAGATAGATGACAAGAGACATTCAATTTTCAGGAGAGACTGGTTATGAATTTCAGATGGTCCTTCCTATTTTTTTTTTTTCCTAGTAGGAATTAACTTTCACTTTCTCCCTTTTCCTGGTCTTATTCTCTAGGGTGAGGTCATGCTGTTCCCCTGACAACATATAAACAGTTATAGTTATGAAAAAATGAAAGGACATTTCCATTTTTGGATCTGAGAGAGAAATTAAGTTTTTGGCTTTATTATTCTCTGAAGTCCTGTAAAATTACACCTTTATTAAAGCTTATGAGTGGCGTCCCTGTTGTTATGCCAAATGCCAGAGATGTTTCAAAAATGTATAACACTTGATCATTTTATTGACCTTGAAATGTGTGTTGAAAGGAGTCTGCTAAGCTATATTCCCAAAGTAATTTACATATTAAAAAGGACATGTTAGTTCTCACATTAGTATGTACAAATGGCTACTTAAGGGCACAGGTGACCTCCCGCCTCCCAATTCAGCACTATCTGAAGAACCATGTATCTTTTGGTCTGCCTAGTAGGTGATATTTTTACTTGAGGGTTTTCTGTGGACATTTGATTTATGGGTACTACACATACCCCGTGAAAAATCATTGTGGATCATTAAGTGGATAAGTGAATATGTAATTACAGTTTGCTTCAGGGACAAAATACTTTGCAAGATATTTTAATAGTTGAAGTTTCTTGTATTTTTCATTTGAGTGGTTAAGATAAACAGTCTTTGACAATTATAACAAATCATGGAATTGATTAAGGTTGTACAAAAAGATTTGAAATCCTGATTGGAATGTCGGTGGAAGATTAGAAATTGTTCGTACATATTAGATCGGGAAATGAAATTTTGTTAAGATTCCCTGTTTCTGCAATGTTTTGAGTTTACATCACTTTTCTGGAACAAGCTCTCCTCACTTTAATAACTTGTCCACTATAAAAAAAAACAACTAGTAACTTATCTACTAATCTAGTAGTGTTGGTGAAACAATTTTGTCTGTTTCATGACATGGTCTACATAGTAATGGTTTTACATTGGTAAAGAGAACATGAGTGTGTCTCTTTAGCCCAAGAAATAAACAAATAAATAAAAAAAATAAATGACACCAGTCTGCAATTTTCAATCAGTGAAATTTCCAATTAAAAAAGTAATTTACTCCATTTAATTTTCCTTTCAGTGAAGAATTACCTTTTAAAAATCCCAGCTTTTCCTCCACACATAATACAGTTACTCTCTGATCTAGGTGTATAAATGTGATATTAATTCCCAGAGAGTAGGATTTGCATTTAAAGGTAATATTCTGTATTGAGTCTTACAATAAAATGTCCAATTATAAGAAGGTAAATGCTTCTGAAAAAAGGCCTTGCCTGCCGAGAACTAAACCTCCAATGTTTTCACATCTCCCTAGTGAATGTTTAAAAGCATGAAACAAATGAACAAATTGATTTAAGTTTAGATGTAGGAAACATTATGTATGTGGTAGGGGATTAAATCATTTGGTATGAAGGCATAAAGCATCCATTTTTAATATTGCTTACTGTGTAAAATATGGCTTTTAAAACACCTTTTGATTTCAGATCTAAATAACTACATTTAACGGAATCACGGGATGGTTGAAGTTGAAAAAGGGAAATTCCATAGCTGAATGTACATTTTACATATATTCAGGACTGAAAGACAGCATGAGTTTAATGTACACAGGGGACAGGTAGTGTGTGTTTATTAGACTGTATACCTTTAATGGTTGTAAAAAATTTGTATTGAATTAATGCATGTGGTTTAAAAACCTCTAAACATTCTTAGGCTTTTAAAGTTAGCTATACTGTAACTTTGTCTTCTTTTCCTCGGATAAAGTATTTATCAAATTTTTTTGCCTCGTTGTTGAGGAACTATTTCAAAAGACAGTTTTTATAGTCACCAAGATGATGGTTTATTATATATTTAGTACTATATGAAATTCAAAGGTGAGGAAATCAAGTGCAGAAATGGGATGGTATTAGATGCAATACAGCGGTAGAGTTCGTAAAATGTTAAATGGGAAGACAAATGAGTAGGAAGAATATGAGAAGGAAATGAAAATGTTATGTGCAGTCACAGATGGAGGGCGTGGGGGAAGGAACAGAGCATAATGAAAGTTTGATAATGAGGACTGAGTAACAAAGGGACCAGGTTTTAAACGGGAGGTTAGGAAAGCCCCATATGAGGCAGAAATTCAGGGTAAAAGTGCAGATTTCTTTGTGAGGATTCTATCCAGGAAGTATAAACACAGCTATCTGAAAGGCTCCTTGCCTGCTAAGAAACAAGAAAAGAAAAAAATAATGCCACTTTAATTCCTAGGCAGACTGTGCTCTTCAAATACCATGAGGTTCAAATCAAAATGAACAGTGGGAGGATCAGTCCCAGCACCTGGCTTCTTTAACAGTTAACAGTTTAATACAGGTGAGATCTGTAATTTCAGAGAATTGAGTCCAGCTATCTTCAGGGTGTAAATTGCATGCTCTTTTCTAGACTGTAGCTCTCTCTATTAGCCTTTGATGCTGTCAATTTAGTCCATGTCACATTTTCTGTGTTAATTTAGAAAGGCCCACTGAACTCTTAAATTATAACAGTGTATTTCAAAAAAATAAGCCATTTCTACAATTATTTTTCAATAATTTTAACTTTAGCATGGGCATTCCTTGGGAATTCATTATCATAGTGAATTCTTTCTGTAAAAGGAAGCAAGAAAATCAATTATCTCTGTTAAGATAACAGAGTCTTAAGCCTGGATGAAGTCTTAATACTTTGAAGATGAACTTTGACTTGCGTATGAAAAAACAGAGGTCTTTAAATCCATGTACAAAAGGAGATATTCCTCAGCTGACATAGTAATTAAGCTAGTGGTAGTAGTGCTAGTAGTGTAGTGTTTATTTATGTAGTTTCTAAGCAAAAATATAGCACTTGTGGGAAATTGGACCTTATTGGAAGCTCATTGAGATCAGTGAGAGAAATCTCCTTCAGCTGACAAATGGGTAAGTTCATATTTTTGTAGATTTGACACGATACTTTAATGCCATAGCATGTCTCTGCTTATAGATCTTAGAGCAGTTTACAAACTTTAACTAAACAAATTCAAACATAATTTTGGCAAAAGTTTTCAGGAATAAACTGACTCAGCAGAATACCTAACTAGAAAGAAATGTAGGGAAAGCAAACATTGGGTTTTGTGTTTTTGAATAAGAGTTAAGCCTCGTTTGTAATTAGTGTTATTTGCTCATTTCTGCTGGCAGTGTTCTACTGTACTTACAATTTTCCTGGTATATTTTCATTAGAAAGTAGTAGTTCACCAGAATCACAGAAATTGCTTGTTTCCCCATTGTCAAATTCAGTAGAATTCCGATCTCGTGCAGCCTCTCATTTCCACAACATTTTGCACATTTTTACAATCAAGCAATTTCTGAAATTCTTTTTAAAGTGTATTCCTATAAATATTTGCCTAAGAGTTTATTCATCAGGATTAAGATATCAGAGTGGCTGGAACTAAGTCAAAATCTCTTAAACTGAATTTGTCAACTATGAGATTGCAGATGTTCTGACTGAGCAGGACACAACTTACTTCTGCTCTGGGTTGTGCCTAATCTAAATAAATAGCAGATCAATATCACTGAGCGTGAGAACACAACATTAAAATAATACTGGTTGATTTGATGGGAGTACTAGTTTGAATGCAGAGACAGCAGACTGACTATTAACAGAAATTAGTGATTCAGGAAGCCCTGAAACTAACACAATCAAAGAAAGGGAGATGGTAACATCATGTGCATTATCTCTTTCCGGAAGCTTATTGCTATGCTATACCCACACTACCCACTGCTTTTCTTAGACAAGAGGAGCTTATGTGTGTGTTACTTTGATAAACTATGGAAAACTGTCCAGATGTTTTTTAATGTTCGAAGTCTGAAAGTCTTGAACCAGGTACACCAAGTTCTCAGTTATTAGTAATTTACTGACGTGCATCAGTATCCATATTGTTTTTTATCAGATAGTTGGGTTGTAGGGGTTTTGTATTTGATAAAGGTTGAATTTCTTGTAAGCTTAACCTTTCATTCTTATAAGACAAATGAACTAAGCCCCAGATAGCTACTTTTTTTCGCATGTTTTTTTCCTAATGAAAACTTCAAAACTTCCTTTGGCTTTATTACCTATGGAAAGGAAAACCAGATAGCTCAGGAACACAGGCAAAAGATTAAGTAGGGAGGGTTGCAGCAGTGTTGCATTTTGCATTCTGTGATACATTCCTAATATAGTTAGCTCTTACCTTGAAAATTTTAGCATTAATTCATGCAGCAGTAATTCATCACACCTTTCACACACCATATACTATGTAATATTCAAGGCATTACATTTCTCAACACGCTTACTTGTTTTGGAAGGATCTAAATTCCAGAGCAAACAGACCCCAAATGTTTCCATCTTCAGAACAATATTTCTAACTGTTTCTTCTTTTTCCAGAAGTTTTGGACATGTTTTCTCCTGAGGGATTAGTGCTCTTTATTATTCTGATATTAGAGGGATGAAAATGCAAAACTGACTCTGGTGCAGAACAATGATCCCATCTTTGGTTTTATCAAAACAATAAATTGATTGTAGTCAGCCATAATCAATTACATGTAATTTCCAGTATGTGCCCTTTAAACAATATAATGTCGAGAATCAAGCCGGATATGATAAATTAAATGAGAGCTATTCTCTGTGGTTTGCTAGTAATGATTATTTCAGAAAAGAGAATAGCAAAGAATGTTCTTACTGGCAGAGCCCTATATAAAAACAAATAGTATAACTTTGCTAGTTTTATGTTTTCCTAACAGTAAGCTATTCAAACAAAGTGGATTTATTAAATGACATCAAGATAAGAAATTTATTAAAAGCACTGTCAAATACAGAGTTGGAAACTCACACCATGGTTGAACATTAGGAAGACATATAACCTTATTTTTGAAGACTTGACTGGAATTTGATACAAACCTTGCGCTAGATTTTATGATGGTGCACTGTAGAGAGGTGAATATCATCACCTTCCTCAGTGATGGGGTAGCTTCCAGCTGCATGAGGTTTTCAAACATATGGAGCGGGTAGGCAGTTCAAATTAAATTTATAGCACACCTGAGGAAGGCTAAAGAGGAATTATTTCTCCATTCTTTCTTCCATAAACACAAGTGTTTCTGATGGGGAAGTGCACGAGAGTGCAGTACCTACAGAAGGCACCTTATTAGCTCAAACCCATGAACAGGTCAGACAAGACGTGTTGTATCACAGAAACCAGGCAAGTTTTTCTTGAAATTACATATTGTCTCCATCCTGAGGCTGGAAGAGTTTTCTGCAATTGCCTAACAGGAAGGTGAAAGGTCCTCATGGGAGAATCATGGCACGTGCACCTCTGGGCCAGAAAAGCAATGGTCAATCCGGATCAATATTATGTCTCTGAAAGGATTCATGGGAGCCCTGAGGATGGGGAGAGCTACAGGAAGAGCATGCCCAAACCTGGTCCCTTCTCCTGTACTTCCCTCTCATTTAGAATTTGGGGTGTTAGAGTGTACATTTCTCCCATTCCTAGGCATATTAGGCCTACTAATTGTTGGTCTTTCCTAAATTTATGATCATGTCACAGCTATGGCATCAATATACTTTCTGAATTGGCAAATATAGTCTTTTCTTAGAGGTGAACAATACTTAAAATAGATGTGGTATATTTAATAATTCAGTTCTGTGGTGCTAAATATGACTTTCACTTAAAGAATCAGTTATAAAAATATTTTTGTAGAAATACATTCAGCATTACCATCTACTCCAATATTGTTTTTCATTAGGAGAAATAAGATCTTTAATATAATCAGAATTTTCAGTTGTGTCTCATGTATTCTAAATGTTTGACACTGTAAGGGAAAATTGCCTTCCTAAAAACAAGAGAATCTTTTTTTTCCCTCCTATATTCAGATACTTTTTTTATCCTTTATATGTCCTGGTTTCAGATTTCACTCTATTCTTGTCTTTGTGTTGGAATTTATTTCACACAGTTTTCTCACCATAATTGAAAATGGCTTCACTTTGAGACCTGAGGAGTAGTATGTCATCACCTCTAGATAATGGCTATAAGATTGTAATTTTTTATTTCCCTTACTTTAATGCCTTCTTAAAGACTGATATGATCTATTTTTGAAGCAGCAGCTTATTGCACTGACCCATTACCAGGTGTTCCTGGATCAAGATGCTGCTAGAGAGGCATGTCAGGGAAATATTCAAGCTGTAGCTTCTCTCACTGAATAATAATAATAATTCTGAATTTGTATCTTGGTAAGTAATAATAGAAAAAAAAGAGAGAGAGATTATCTTTTGCAGTGTTGATTCTTAAGTGATTTTCGGAAGCCTCTTCTGCCTCTGGCAGTGTATATTAAAACCATTATCCTACCGTACAGTGTAATAATGACAGAACACATGCTGTGTAATGTAAACTTATAATCCAGTTCTAGGCAAATCTTATTAGACTGTCATCTCTCCAAGTATCAGTAGTGGAATTAAAAAAAAATAAAACAAAAGAACCACAGAAACAAAACACTCATGCCTCCTCGAAAAAACCCTAAAAACTAACAACACAAAAAAACCCAAATACCCTTCTCTCCCTCCCACTCCATCCATTCCAATAGCAATGTCTGCCAAGTGATTTTGCATTGATCAAGGTTTTCCTCCTTTAACAGATTCCTTACTATTTAGTTTTGTTTTGCTTGCCTCACGAATGAAGGTCAATTCAATCCAGACCATATGTAATCTAGTGAATGATGTGACATCACTATATTTTTCCTTTGAGGGGGGAATTTGTTTTCTTTCAAAACAGTCCATCTTAAGGAATATAGGAGAGTGTCTGGAACAGAGATATTAGGAATGAAACATACGCCATAATCATTCTGTGCATCTGTGTCTGATTTCATAAAAAGGAGTGAACCTGCCTTTCATTTGGTCTGTTTTAAACTAGGACTACATTCAAAGACTTTGTGCCTAAATATTTCTCAGTCTCTAGCAGTTTTTTCTTCTATGGATGTTTGTGAGTTAGGGAAGCATTCTCATGGCAGCCATGCAGATAATTAAGTTCCCTGTAAAAAACTATTCCAGGCTGTGGGGAAGTATATGCAGCATTATTTCAGCACTGACCTGAACCTCAAAGTTTTTACAGCTTTCACTGACACAACCTTGTGGTGAGAGAGGAGGGCGCCCTAAGGGAGTGCTTCTTGTAAGACCTTACTACTACAATGAATTTCTTTTTCCTTGGCGGTTCAGATTCCCTTCATTTAAAAACTCAATTATGAAGCTGCATTGACAGAAAACTGTCTGTTTCTTGATGGTTCTGTGTAATATTGTGCTTTGTGGTAAGAAAACAAAGAAACTGAAGGTACATTTCTGAGCTCATCTCTATTCTGTGATTATCACGACACTGAGCTTTCTCTCAGCTTTGCCCTGCAGACAAAAGAAATCTGGGGCATCAGAAAGGGGCATTATGCCTGCTTTCATGCGTGTTCAGGTGACAGATAGTCTACACCTGGGGTGCTGCTTGCTATGATTACCCCTTGAGATCCTCATTAGCAGTCTTTATGATGAAACAGTAGATGGAAACAAGCATTTCAGTTTCTTCTTGCTACAAGACAGTGATGTAACCCTTTGGTTACAACAGCATCACACTTTTATTACTTTATTTTACACACAGCTTTATGGATTTTTTTTTTCATCTTGCCTGAAATATCACCTAGCTCATAAAGGAGTAAAGAGAAAAACCCCCTTTCTTCAAATTTCTCTTTATGCAGCTTGTTTTTGATAATAATTTGCTATAAAATTTGCATCTGGTACTTACTTTAGTCATAAACAGAGAAATAAAAGAAAAAATTAATTAACATGAAATAATGAATAAAACATCACTCATAATGATGAGTTTTCTCTTTTACACCAGTTTGGTTCCTTTCCCCGCCCCCCAGGGAAGGACTTGTGGATCTTGCCGTCTTGAGTGTTTGATAGGTACCTTGCACTACAGAAATAAATAAATCCAGCAGCTTGCTTTAATGTGTACCCATCAGCTGAGACACAAGGAAATGTGTTGGATATGTAAATAGTTGAATAGTGATTTTATACTGTTCCTTAAATAGCCATTATGTGTACCTCAACATTTTGAAGAAAATTTTCTGATGCAATATATATATGAATAATAAGGTGAATAATCTGAAGGTTAATTAATCATTCACAGGAAATCCTCCATCTTTCACGTGAATGGTGTGTACCTTAGATGTTTCCATTGAATTATATGAGCAGAGTTCTCATGTTGAGTGCTTTTCCTAGTCTCATAAAACTGAATTCTCAGACCCACAAGGATCATTGGCTGAAAATCATATCCAAATATCTTAAGAATGCATACACCTGAAGGATTTGATTTTTCAAATCAATTTTTGATTTTGATCTTCCTGTGACTAACTGCTAGAAGAGAAAGTTTGGATTTGGACTCTTCCCTGCCACAGTCTTGTTTACAGTACCTTTTGCCTGCATGTTTCTGCCATGAGCAGGGTTACATGCAGCTTCCCTACATAAAAGTGATGTGCTGCAAGTGCACTGCTCAAGGCTGAGCTCTTTATTGGATTACGTGGCCAACTGAGCAACCTGATGGACCAGCAGTTGTTGGTACTTTACAGAGAATGCTTTATCAGGAATTGAATCTTAGAAATCAAAGATGAACATACTGGGAATGAAACAAGCAAATTAGTGCTGCCAAGAGAATATTTGGTAGCCTGTGGGATTTGTCAATAACTTTCAATAGCTTGCCCAGTAGCAGGGAGGAATCAGACAATTTAAAATTAGGAAATCCTCTGGCACAGAAACAGGAAGAAGTTCCAATATTCTGTTCTGAAACAGCCAAATATCAACAGTGTTAGAGTGAAGGAAAAATGTTTATTATAAGTTGTTTATTGCCAAATGATTATTTAATGTTCTAAATATCCTGAAGAAATAGGCCAGGACTTAAATCTCTGTGATAAAATATTTACAGTTGTCAGGCCAGCTGAGGTGTATGGGGGAGTAGATGGAGTGTTGTATGTGACCTAGATATATCTGAAATCTTGCTAGATGGCAGAATATGATCTGAGAGGGATGATCCCTGAAGATTTCTATCACCACCAGGGTGGTTGTGAAATTTTTCTCTTGCTGAGATGATTGCACCTGAAAAACCTCTTCTCAAGCCATTCACAAATTATTTTCTACATCTAAAGTACTTTGAATGGACTTGCTTCTGATGTATATCACCTAATATTCTATAAACTGCACTAGTACAATCTTCTCTAGTTTATCAGTTAGAGAGTTGAATTTTCTGTGTGCTGTGCAAAGGAAAAGAGCACAAGGAAGTGGGAGGGCCTGTGAGACATAATATAATTGAGGTTTACAAAAAATTACTGATTTTTCTCTCTTCTTGGGAGATGTGACTCTTTGGATTTTCAAAATCCAAAAAAGGTTCTCTTTGGGCAAGATGATTGCACAGTGGCTAATTTTGAATGGGATGTTAAATGGTAAAGGGCTTGTGACCTGCCAGTTTTAGCTAATATAGCTGGTTTATAATTTAAAATACCCCTACATTATAATGTAAAATTATATTTTAAAATAGCCCTACAGCTCCTCTCCTCCTTTTTCAGCTGGTCACTCATATCCTGCTGCGGGTGAGGTTTCCACTACATGATTTTCTATGTCCTAATATGTTGCAATCTTGTAAACTGATCACTTTGCACATCTGAAGAAATGGAAGGCTTTGCAGGGGGATAATAGGGATATGCAACTGGATGGTGGGGGAAGGAGGAACTTACCACAGTGACCAGTAGAGTTGATGGAGTAGAAAATTTTGGTTAAAAGAAACTGTACTAGTGGAGGGTTTTTTTCTGCTTCTTGTCTTCAATGATGCTGAGAAGGTTATAACTCCACTGGGAATGAAGCACATACACCCTTCATTGCTCCAAAAGTAACTGCTAACTTAGTGTAAAGCCATAAATGAAGATTTTCTAATATTGCAAACACTATTTTCAGAAGACAGGACTATAATCAACTCTCATGAGGAGTTTTTCAATCAATATTTATTTTACTGCAAATATTAATATGGACATGTTTTTTAATGCAAGCATCTTATTTTAATTATTTCATACTTTTGAAAAGGTATTATCTTATGTTCTGTAGTTTAAATAAATTTACGCTAGTGAGAAATGGGAGAAAAGATATAAAAATAAAATGCTGATGTTGTACGATTTTCCAACTGGCTTTTTGGACCATTAGTAATAGATAATATTGTGTTTTATTTCATTAGTAATAGATAATATTGTGTTTTATTTTTTTCCCCACAAAATAAGTTGGACTTCTTTTGTCTTTAAGAATTTCAGCATGTAGAAGAAGTTTACTTTATCCTTCCCTTATGGATGGGAGTGACCTAGTTCAACTTATTGGGTCCCTACAAGACCAAATATGGTTCCTAAGGGGAAGTAAGAAACCAATTTTTTCTTTAATTATTTTGAGGTGAAATGGAAGATAAAATAAGAGATTCCACATTTTTTCAAGTGAGAACTGGGTTGATTTGATGAAATTTGGTAGGCAGTGCTTTCTACAATTTAATTCCTTAGAGATTCTGAATACCAACTCCAGTAGTGTCCCAAACCACAGAAGTGTGGGAAATTGACTTAACCTGGAATCTGACGTAAGTGTGCACTTTCCAACAACTTCACCCAACAGTAGTTCACCAATATGGGTGAAAAATTATAGCTATTCTTAGGCTATTTTACATTAACCAGGGATGCTTACATAGGTATCTATTTTAGTGTTAAGTGTTTAGGAATGTTTCTTCATTATTAACGTTTCAGTCACTTGTTGTGCTTGAGTTCTTCCATCATAAGAGTAGTTTAAACTTACACTGGCCTTTGCCTTTGCAATTTACTTAAAACACAAAAAGAAATTTTAACTTTAGCCAGCAAGAGTTTATAATGTATTTATTTTTTCTTGAATAAGGATATCAGATATATATAATAATATTGGTTTGTTTCATGCTTTTCATTTCCGTATATAGGTGACATTAAAAAATATACCGGAAATACATCTCCAGTGTAACCATAGATGATATTCTGTATCCTGATCTTTTCAGTTGCTGTTGAACTCTAGCATACCAAATGTCAGTAATATACACTTTTGGATTTTGATCAGTTTTCATCTTTTATTTTTGGAATCAATTAATGAACAGAGTTTAAATTAATTAAATTGAATTGGTCTTCTAGACATTAAGCCAACTTATAAGTTCCAACTGATAGTCAACAAAGTAAAATGAAAATGTTAGCCTCTTGGTTTGTAAAAACTCTGCTTGTATTTGTGGTTCTGACCATTTTACTAAAGATGCAGATATTACAATGTCAGCTGTTGACTTTTGAATAACCCAGAGGAAAAAAAACCGAAGTACTTATTATGCAAAAACTGTCAGGAAAAACAAAGAGGAATCTGAATTCTGCTCAGTTATTTCAGATAAAATTTCAGGCTCCAGTGAAAAGTAAATCTCCAGACTATTTGTTTCAACTTTTTACCTCCACACACTACTGAGTGATAATGTTTTCAGAGCTGATGCAAAACTGATCCATATGACAGAACTTTACATGTCTGTCACATCTCCCTGGTCTTCTGGGATGGGGAGCATTTGAGCCAAAAGACAGCATCAAGGATCAGATGAAGGCTCAAGGGGCATGGGATTGTTGGGGATAATGTGAATAATGGGATTATGTGTCTCAGTACTAAGAAATTCATGCTAGGATACCCAAAGTATGCTGTGTATCCTGGGCCAAGAACAGCATCTGGATTTCAGCCACATATTGGGGACCAAAGGTCGGAACTCATCCTGAAAGCCTGCCCCCAAAAAGGGCACATAACCAGATCTCTGAAAGCAGCATTGTTTGTCTTAAAGCATTTTTGGCATTTTTCTTTCTACTTCACCAGAGGAAGATGGGTATAATATCCCTTACTCTCCCTCTGGTCTTACAGGAAAAGCTAAAGATAAACAAGAGAAATGGCTCAATTGTCTGTAATGAAAAAAACACGCTCAGTGGACACTTTCATTTTACAGCTATTACCCTTAGGGCCTTCCTTGTTCTCTCAACTAGCTTTTGCTGATGATTAAAGTCTTGACTGATCATTATTCTCTGAGGTACTTTGGTAGGATTTATGGCTTTGAAGTGGTTGTCACATGTGCCACTGAAGTACTTCACTCTTTTTTTCCCCATCCTGACACCTACTACAACTAAAAAGGTTTGGGTGGACTGGAGCTTTAATAAAACTGAAATCATAGCAGCATTGCCAGTTATAAAGGGTTTGAGATCAATTTAGTACAAAGAAAAACTGTTAGAAACAAAATTACAGTGTTTCAGATGAGTATTCGTGGGTAAAATTTAATATTGCTCTTTGTGAAAGTATTTTCTGTTTTTTGTGTTACTGTTCAGTTGATTAAATCTTGGTCAAATATGTAAAAGAAGCTATGTT
Source organism: Lepidothrix coronata (assembly GCF_001604755.1). Classification (NCBI taxonomy): domain Eukaryota; kingdom Metazoa; phylum Chordata; class Aves; order Passeriformes; family Pipridae; genus Lepidothrix; species Lepidothrix coronata. Next base: position 6,829,738 of record NW_016690181.1, read on the forward strand.
TGTGTTTTGTGTGGACAGCATAAGAAGGGAAAGATTTTTTTATTGGTTTGCTTTAAGGAAAACAGTAAACCTGAGTATTAAACTGTTTATTTGTAGAGTTGTTATGTACAGAAAACAATATTACAGGTACTACACCAGTTCAGTGGAAGATACACCATTTGGGAACCTGCCCATATGGTTAAACCAGAACAACTCAGATGTGAAGCCAATAAACTGAATCACAGGGTTTATAGAGCTGAGGCAAATCCTTAGTGGAAGAACTACGCAGATTCTCATCAAAATGATTGCTTCAGAAATGTAGAACAATGAAGTATAAGGCCATCATTGAGTCAATACCCACTGTATGAACTGCAATTGGTAAAATGCTAAAAGTACTGTGAAAATTCTGATCTCTTTAAGTAAGAAAAGCTCAGGCAGTATAAAATAACTGGTCTGGAAAAGCAGCTATTGTTTAGAAGAAAAATTTTACTGTACGCTAATTTCAAGTTTTTCATGTGGAAAACAGTTGAAATACAGGCTTTATCTCCTCAGCAAGTGGAATAGAAAAAGTATGTAGGCTGTAGGACAAATAAGAGTCAGGGCAGAAAGTGGCATTTTCAAACTCATTGACAGAGTACTGTGTATATATCTGTGTGGTAGTTTAGCTAGATCTGAGCTCCAGAAGTGCCTGATGTTACCATTTGAGGAAGGACTATGCTCTTGATCTTACTTTGCTCTTTACTCTTGTGATAGTCATTCAAGAAAGCAAATGCCAGTGTTATTTCTCAGTGTAGTTGTGTGATGTTTCTCTAGTGGTTGCTCAGTAGTTTCTCATCTGAGTTGTCAGAACTGTTTTTTCATGGGCTCTGTTGTATGGTGTTGCATGATCTAAGTTAAACCAAAAAACTTCTTTCAGAGGCAGTAGGGCTGATTCTCCTTACAGAATGTAGTTCTACCACTATAGGTGTGTATTATTAGCTCTGTAGTAGAGGTGAGGTGATCTCTGTTGGCTTACCCCCGTGGGACACTGGTGAGCAGTGTTATCGGTTTACTTTCACTGTATGCATGGGAAACAGGGTAGCTTTCTTAAAAGTAAGAAGTAATACTTAATATCACAAATCCTTAAAAATGAAAGTAAAGAATATTTTAAGGATTTAGTCATCAAATGTGCAAAACATGAATCTCACGGCTACAGCTGCTTGTGATCTGACAGGTGAAACAGTAGACAGGATAAGATTTCCCTGCACGATATCTATTTATCACGCATTTTTTTGCAAGCCACCAGAGTACATTTTGTATCAGTCACAGGCTCTTAAATTAGTTTCCAAGATTATCTGGTCATCTGATTCTCCACTGAGACTACAACTGTGAACTGGAAAGAAAAGTCATGTCCAGATCTGATACTAGGAAACCTTTTAAAAAAAAACTCTTGTTTTTCTGACTGCTTAGGAATGACAACTTTAGTTCTGACAGTTTCAGGGAAAGGACAGGAGAGAGAATTACCTGTTTCCTTGTCAAGTGTCTTACTCTAAATGTACTTGATGCAACCATTAAAAGCTGTAATGTCCATATAGCTTCTTTTGTTGTCAAAGTTTTCAACTCAAATGCAAAGGTGAGCTGTTAAAAACTCCAACAGATCTAGGCTTTAGCTTTCTCCTGTAGTACACCCCCCCTCTCTTTTCTTCTTATCTTCTTAACTGTATTAAATTGTGTCTTTTTTTCTTTTCCCTCAGCATGCTCTCTGCCATTGACTGTCCCTCAAATGAGGCAAGGCTCCAAGACAGAATCCCACAACTAACCTGCAGGCCAGCATATCTACTGCAGGGATAGAAGTACCATGGGGTGTCCAGCTAAGAGGCAGCCAGCCACTTGGACTAGGTGGATGCCATCTGGCTTCCCTGTCAGCACCTACCTATTTGCTGGCCAAAATACATGAGCTATCTGACTGCTTAGCTGTGCACCCAGAAGGTACCTACTGCTTTTTTAGCTCTCATGGGAAGCTAAATGTCTCAAGAAGTATATCTGATTTGGATTGTATTTTTTTGAAGTGGATTTGAGGAGAGTCATTCATTAGATGAAAAAGAAATACATTTCTGTGTTGCTATTTTACTATTAATTTAATAACTCTGAACAGATTTAATAGGATACAAAGTGAAGACAGATGACAGTGAGACACTGAGAGAGAACATGAAGCCAGCACTTTAAGGCTTGTCTACCTCTGTTAACATTAAAATATGGAGTTTGTTAATATGGTTCTTAATTACAACAGAAGAAGAGCTGATGTAAGCCCTGTGCCATAAACTGTGTTGTTCTGCTGTTAAGACATCCCCTTGTCCTCTTGTTGTCTTGTTGCTGCTCACGACTAACTTTCCTTTACAGAGAATGTGTCTCCTAACAGTTTCCTTCTGTGGAGAAAAAGGAAATAGATCTTTTGCCAGTAGACTGTAGCTTTTCCCTTTTTTTTTTTTTGAGGGTCTTGTTTATATTAGAAAGGTTGTTTGTTATGTGCTAGGTTAACAGAGTTTTAATATATTTATGGTCCCCTGCCATGAACCCTTTTTAACTCATGAAAAACTTTCCAGGCTCCTTCAGCATCTTGATGTTAATTTTTTTTTGTTGTTGTGTCTTTTGGAGAAAATTGTAAACAATTATAAACAAAAAAAAAATTGTAAACAAATTTATTGATCTTTTATCAATGGAATATATTTCCTCATGTCAGAAATCGAAAATTTTCATGTTTCCTCATATCCAAAATTTGAAATAACTACAAACCTAGGAAATTAAGTCAGAGAATACAGGAGAGAAATTACTGTCATCATAGCAGACATCTGCTAAATCACCTTAGTAATTGCTTGCAGTTGGACTTACTCAGTTCTCAGTGACCATTACAACATTCCCATTAATTAGTTGTTTCTGTTTATTCTCTTAAACTTTTGTTTGACAGCTGGATGTTTTAGTTTCATGACAGCTAATAATAAGAACTAGAAAAGAGAGGATGGGCATTGTGCTCAGAAAGTCTTGCAGAACAGTGGTGAATCTGTCATGGGGAATACAGACTGCTTCTGAGATGCTTAAGAGACTCTACTGGTAGTGAAGGAAAAGGAAACCAAAGGGACCCCTATAAGGGACTTGGAATGAGTTAATGGGAAGACAAAGATGAAGACTGAAATGATACAATAACAAACAGTATGAAGATTGTGTGGTGGGAAATGAAAAATGGAAGTGAGAAGTGCAGCAGAGGGCAAACTGAGAAACTGATACGTCTGTTTGCATTTTGATGATAGAGGTTATTCCTGTTTGGGGAAAAAAGGACATAAATGGGATCAGCAGTACTGTGATGGCTAGGAGTAAAAATAAATAGGATATGGAGGGAGTGAAGAACAGGATGTCTGCAGAGAAATACAGGGCTTGTAGAAGTTGGGGACTCTATCCATCATGACCAAAAGGCCAGGAAGTTTTGATAGATAGTAAGTATACAGGTGGTATAAGCTTACGCACAGAATACAAAAAAAGGAAATTGATGATTGACTGGATAGAGTCAGGGCCTTTTCATTTCTTTCATATGGGCCCACATTGCTTATCCTGTACCACTTGGGAAGGGAGTTTCTGGGGCTTCTGACATGGAAAAGGCCAGGACAGAGAGCTGAAGTGCTGGGATAGCAGAGATCATGTCATGCGACCACTGTGTGTTAAATGAACTTGACTTTCACAAATACTGAATGTTTCATTTCTCTGAAAATGTTTGTCAAGTATATAATTTTTGAGCATCTCTCAAACAAAAATGGATTTATTCTAAATGATACAGAGTTGGTACGTTTCATCACTACTTTGATGCAAAGATGGCATTTGTTTTACTCTTGTTGTGTTCGCTGTCCTATTTATTTGACCAAAAAGTCTTTAGTGATGCCCAGGCTTTTAAAAATTCAAGGAGACATCTGGAAAGACTGGTTAGAACAGTCATTTCTACTTTGAAAGTCTCAGCAGGATAATTAGCCAAGGGGTGAGATTAAATCTATTTGTGTTTGTGAATTTGAATTTCTAGTGAAGGACAGTTGTAAATTGCATAGGCCTGTGGTCATATCAATGTTTTGATTTGTATATTATGGCTACCATAAAAGTTTCATGTGGCTAGTGGTAGACTAATATTTTGTGCCTTTTGTCAACATTTGCCATCCAAAAGACTAAGGAGACACAATTCAAGTGCAGAAGTATTTTAATCTTAATGCTTTGCGTGTTTTACATATTCCAAAGTGGAAAAATAGTTCAGTTCCCACGGTAGATTCTTTGGGTTTGGAAGCCCACTTTAAAAAGAGTAAATTTGGAAGGCTTTCTGAATGGCATTTTTATTTATACATTACCTGATGTCAATGATGTGTGTGGTATTGACTGTTACCAAGCTCTGTTAAGACCAGAAACTTGGATAGCACATTTCTATTGACGTTTTAGTGACCTTTTTTTTAAACATCTTTGAGTCTGTCTGACAAGGCTGAACATTCAAAATTCCAGCCATACATAATGAGTGTTGCTTTTGCAGCCCTTTTCAAAGCAGAGCTCTTAACTGCATATACAGGTTGCATTTATCATATCATCTTATATTCAGAGTCAAATTTTTAACTTTCTTATTTTTTTTAAGTCTACAATATCTCATTTGGAGGTGGTGTCACTCCCTTTTTGTAGTATGCAAATAACACTGAAATCTTTTCTGTGAATCTGTGCGTGGAATAAGGGAGTATTTCATCTAAACATGAAAGAGAGAACATATATGCAGTAAATGCAGGCTGGAGTGTGACAGATGAGAAGCTGTGATACTGTGGGGAGGTTTAAATTATTATTAGCAAAAACGTGCTAATCTTCATGAGAAGAAAATTATTACAGGCAGAGATTTTGGAGTCTGCAAGGATGGCAGTTTCATCTGAACTGCTTCTAAAATCCCGTGGGTAATCTGCTTACTTTATGATGGGGTTTGATGCAATAATGTACTTTTCCTCTGCATTGCAAGCTACTCAATTTCAGTCCTTAAATTTATATTTTGGCATGAGAAAATGGAAGAATGCTGTCTCAGCTGTCCCATCACAGTGACTTTGCCTCTCTGTGACAAAAAATAGAGGTTATAGAGGTCTGCTGAGAAGGTTTGACAGTAAGATAGTGGCAAGGGTTATATTACTCATAGAAAGAACAGCATGGTCAAAAAAATAAAAAAAGGAAAAATAATATGGAGAATAAACTTTTCCCCATCCTTTAAGAATATCTTTAGCAAACCCAAATTTGTTGACTCTTTCAAGAAAGCCTGGAGCACTAGAAGAGTGGAGTTCATTGCCCTTTGACAGGTCATTAACCCATAGTGACAGTGAAAGGCAGCCAGAGATAGAGGCATTAGGATGAGAACAGATTTTTAAGAGTTGAAGTGCAGAGTCCTGTGTTGAAGAAAAATGAAGGAGGGGTGTACTGTCCTTTTCTCCACAGATTTTGTGACAGGAATTTCACAAATAGCAGTAGTTATTCCTTCAAATATATGAAGTAAACAATGATAAGCATGGTTGAATAATGGAGAAATGACAAGGAATACTTGTGACTGAGAAGTAGGTGAAGATCGGGTGTCTTTCTCACTACTCTACATTGGGTAGGTTTATGTCAAAACAAAAAGAAACAGAGGCTTGTTGTTATCTTCTGTCAATCCATTTATTGGTTTTACTGAGTTCTAAAGTAGTGGCCCACATAAGTCTGAAGACATTTGAATTCTCATTTAAATCTATTCCCTTTCTTTGCAGAACAAATTTAAAGGGCTATTTTTGGTTAATTTGCATTTATTCTAAATTACTTGTGAGCTACCTGGTCTTGAAAGCCTGTATAGAAATCTAGTTATTTGTACAATTTGGCCAATTTGCAATTGTATTTTATATAATTCCTGCCCACATACTTCCTACCCAAACTTGTCTGCTTCTGTATTACTATGCATTAACAGTTTTGATGTAGTGCCCTTGAATATGGCCTTGAACATATATACTCTCAAATATTTACTCACATCTGTTAGTCTTTGAAATCTTTAGGTGCTCCTCTTCTCTCGTTTCCCACAAGGAGACCCCTTGAATGCCATTGTATTAAATCTAATTTTAAAAACAGCCAATAGACTTTGCCACATGTTAAGCCATTATGCTTCTTTCTGCCCTTAGTTCGCAAGAGCAAGCATCATATAGGATTTATGCTAGTTAGTTGGTATTGCTCTCTGCTACTGTGTCAGAGTGGCCTGGAAAGCAGGTTTTTGCAGGTGGTAGCAAAACTTATTAGGTTTACATTCAAGGGAGATTCCAAAATTCAGGAAAAAGAGATTTAACAATTGGTTAGTTATGACTCACAGTGATCTGGAATAAACTCTTGGTTAAAAAATCAAGCTCAGCTCTTTTCATTTGTTAAAGCCTTGTCTTTTGTGAAACCACCTTGTGAAAAGATGTGTTGACTGATTCCTGCATGAATTCATTGTGGAGCATCATGTAACTTTCTGTGAAATTCAGTGAGGGGGAAGGTGTTGGAGATATTTCATACATACTCTTTCCTTATTTAGGAGTGTTCAAAGTTGGTGTCAGTTGCATAGTAGATTTACATGTCAGCTTGCTTGTTTAATTTGTGGTTGATTATATTTCAAATCCAAAAATGAGTTTGAGTGGCTGCTTACATTTATCATACAGGAAGAAATGAGTGCCACACATATAAAATGAAATCTGGGAACTTCTTTCCTGCCTCTGAGTCATGGAGCACATATAAGACAGCCTTCTGTCGAAAAGGCTGAGTACACATTATAAATAAGTACTACCCTAAACAGTCATAAATAACATTCTTAGCTTTTAATGTATAATTAATATTGAGTACTAGCTAGTAACACAGCTGAATAATTATGCCACATTTTAAGACTGTTTCTGTCTGCTTCAGCCACACAGTCAAGCAGTTAAAATATGGCCAGTTCTTTGGTGTTTGACACAGTAATTTTTAGCTACAAATTCCCAGTGAGCTCTTTAAAATTCTAATTAGTAACAACCATTAGTGTTGGCTTATTGCTCTGTTTTAGAGACTAAATAAGCAGCCTGCTTTAGTAGGGTAAAGTCCTACAGTGTATTTAGAGTACTGGTTGCAATGGTTCATTTTCTCCTTCCTCCTAAATCAAAGCACCTAAAGTTATCCAGTGGTCCGTGTGGCTGAACTCAATAATGCATCACTCTCAGTTGGGTACCAGACCAGTTTCATGTCCTGATCCTTGTGACCATGGTACCCTATCCTGCAGTAGGAGTTGAAAGCCCACCCTAGCTCACATATTCGGTGCGGACCTGTGCTAGGTGGTCTGCTTCGAATAAATACACAGAAGAGAATGATTAGCTGAGCTGCCCATATGAAATCTGACTGAGGTTAAGTGAGAAGGCTGATTAGGGAGGTTGGACAGTCCAGTTACTTTCATGAGTTTCTTCTCAGTCCTCTATTTCAGGATTTCATTAGGTCACAACATGCAACCTGGCCTGATTCAAAGGAGCAGACTACTAGCTGCAGTATGACGTAATGTATGCAAATATATCATCATAAAGCTGAATTTTAAATAAAAAACCTACACCTTTACTTCTGTTATTTAGCATGTAAGGTGACTAAATGTTTAATGTGCTGTCAAAATTTAAAAACCATTGTGTGCCTTTGTTTCCTCAATTACAGCAAGTGTTACCTCATGTGACTGTAGTGAGGTTGACCTGAGTTAATATTACAGAGTTCTTAGAGACACTTTGAAGAGAAAGTTTCAGTAAAAGCAGAACAAGAGCAAGATGCATGTCTTTACAGTTATTTAATACAGGAACTATGCAACAAAAGAATGTTGCGTGTACTGGAGAACGATAGTTGTACAGTGAATTGTTTGTAAAGCCCACTTTATGCTTAATACCTGCATTTTGTCAATACTTTATGAGTAGCTGTTACAATTTATATTATATACATATATTGATAGTATATTTCACCTTGAGTTTACAAATTGTGCACGGATTATGCAGCGTAAGGCCATGGATATCAGTGCAGTTCTTGGAAAAAGGAAATATTTCAAATGTTAATTATCTTATTTTTAAAGTAGTTTTATGTAATGCAGTCAAAAAGGGCATAGAACTTTCAGTGCTAAGTAAAAGTATAATGCTTTCAAGGCTACTTAGGACTTCTGCCTGCCTGCTGCTTCTGCCTATAGTAAGTGTTATTAGAAGTGGTTATTTTGTCTTTTAGGGGTTTATCCTTTAGTGACAAAAAGTCTCTTTAATCTGTGAGGTTTTAGATTTATTGAAAATAGTGGTTGTCTATTTTGATGATCTCTGTTTCTTTACTGAAGAGCTGATTTCCAAGATAATTAGAATTTGTTCTGATTTGATTTCGTGTAGGATTTGATGGCTATTGAGTTACCCTTTCTCTATGTAAACATTTCCTTGAGATTTTATTCCACTCAAATCACTGTCTAATGTCTATATGCTTTCAAGGTTATCAGTTTAGAGTACGTATTAGTCTTTGTTCTGTGTAACAAATGCTATTGGATTCTTAAAAACGATTATGATAAATCATACTTTTCAATGTAGTTGCATTCTTACTATGTAGCTGAACTTTATATATTCATATAGGTGATGTAGTTGCTGTTGGGCATACTGGGACATTGCAGTAAAGAATACATACTGAATTTTCGTGATTTTTTGGAATTTCCTTATTCTTCCTTGAATGTGACAATTCACCTGCTTCTCACCACATCCTGGTATAACTAGAGAGAAGGGCAACATGTTTGCATGAGTTTTTAACTGATCTGCTGGCTCTCAGATTGTCTAACTAGGAGTTCTCAATTTTTTCCCCCATCTCTCTTAATTCTATCACTTAATCTCTTTATAGGACACTTTGTCCTTTCCCTTGCTTTGTTTACCCAGACAGGTGATGGGAGTGACTCCAGCAGGGACACTGAAGGCATAATATATCCCAGATTCATTGCAGAAGGCTGAGGCAGTGGCCTTGAAAGACATCTACTTCATTTCTGTTCTCTGCTATGGATCCAAGCAATTTTCACTGCTGTAAAACTGTTTGCTAATGCAATCCAATAACTGATATTTCTGGCATGAATTAATCCTTGCTGGAAATAGCCCCTTTGCTTTCAGTAGAGCTATTTTAGGGATGGATTTAGTCATCTAGCTTGTTAAATTATGCTCCTTTCTTTTCCTTGATTTCCTCCGTTCCCACAATGTGAAATCTATAGTCTTCTCTCTTGGGTCAGCATTTTATTTTCAATGTGAAATATATATTCTGGCTTCAAGGCCATAAACTATTCAAAGAGATTCTATTTCATTAAGGAGTAATATGAAGTATTTATTCTACCACTGAGTAGAAGGAGTTGAATACTGGAAGGTCTACTATTTTTGCAAAATGCATTTTTTTGCAAGAAAGTGCCAGGCTAATAATGTGTAAGATTGCATTTATACTATGCTGTACTTTGAATTTCAAAAGAAAATAGAAAATCAGGAGGGTAAAAAGGTGATAAGATCAATGTGGATTATGCAGTTGACATCCAACAGACCTGAGAGCATCTGAGTAGTAACAGGGAACTGACTTACCGTGAGTGATTTTTGTCCGTGTAAATTCTTGACCTTTCACATCTACAAAGCTGTTTTGCTAGTTCTACTTATGATTTAGTGTAGTTTTTGTTGAGTTTCTTTTTGGTTCTATTGTAGCTCTGAAATGTGCTCTATTAAAGAATGGGTATAATTATGAATCTGTACTTTTATTAGTCCTTCAAAGACTAACAGGCTGTTCAGTGCATGTCAGAACACCCTTTCTGCATCTGCCTCAAAAGAATTTAAATTCAAGAAGACGTTTTATGTTCTGTTCCTGAATTTCCCATCGATTAAAACAGTTACACCATCTATCCAGAAAAATATCCAGATCGATGAAATACTTTCTTGGGTATCTGAGGCATCTCTTTAATCAATTTGGGTTTTTTTCGCCCCACTTCTGAACAATGCATACCTAAGACTGAGTCACACATTTGTAAATATATTAAATGTTAAATCTAAAGTACACAAAAACTAAATTATTATATTGAATATCAAAATAAGCAGTTAAATGTATTATGGAAGTGGTACAGAAGAAAAAGATTGGTTATGTTGGTGGTGGGGTTTTTGGGTTTTTTTTTGTCCTGTCTGTAAAAGTTTGCTGAGACTGATTGTGTATCTGGATCTGTTTCTGGCTTCATTAGCAACAGTATTGTCTGCACAAAACATAATTGAAGATCTTTGGCACATGAAGCTAAAAGGAGAAACACCAATTAGTGATACTCGGTCTCTATGGATAAGCTTTTGTTCAGGTTTCAGGGCATATTGTGATCAGTACAAAATGCTTATGATAAAGCAATCTAAAAATGGGGTTACTGAAGGACAGGCTGTATTTCCTTCCTTGGACTTCCCATGTTAGTGACAGATTTTGAGGTCTTAAAGTGGATGAATGCACTGAAATGTCCTTGCAGAGACTAAACATCATCAGCAGTAACGGCTGTGCAACCGAGAGTAGAAATGGACAGGCCAGGACCAGAAAATAATTCAGAAGGAAAGTAAGGATGTATTAGTCAAACTACACTACACATAACCAACAAACGTGGTTTGTGTGCTCTTGCTTCCTGCTGCCTAGGTATTTGAAGGCTGTGAAGTGCCTGTGGGTTGAAGTTCCTAAGCAGAGTTCCAGGAAGATCTGAAGAACTGTACATGGGGAATTGCTAGAGTATGTACAAAAAGCAAATGGCCTTGTGGATAAATACACTGAGAAAGGGTCAGCATAACTTCTGTAAAGTGAATCACTCTGAACAAATGTACAAAACAATGAGCAGAGAAGTCCTTGAAAGGGTAAATCAGTGATTTAAACATGGGAAACACAGGGACGGAACAAATGATTGATTCCCTAAGTCACCAGTGGAGTTCAAAAGTATTTGTGCAGGGACCTGGGCTGTCTAGCATATGTAACAATGTGCAACTGGTAGAGTAAGAAAGCTTATTGATGGCTTTAAATGGAAATACTTCAATAAGTTGAAGAACTGAAGGAGGATCCTATGCAACTCAGTAGCTGCATAATAAAATGGCAGATGAAATTTGGTGAAGGTAAAGGTTAAATTTTCCACATGGAAAAAGTAAATTTTGATGTTATATATGAAATTATGAACGCTGAGATGATTTTTAGTAGTCATAATCATGATTGGTGAGGTTATACAGAAAAAATCCATAGAAGTATCAGTTTAGTATCTGCTAGCAAAAAAAAAGAAATAGAAAAACAAATTAACTGAAAGGAATTATTAGAAAACAGACAATTTGTGTCACTGTATAAATCCAGAGATCATCCATCCCTTGGAAATTTTATATTCCCCTAATTAATTAAATCAATATCTGCATATGCAGATATGAATATATAGAAGTTGGGAGATAGCAGGGAAAACATGACATGATTGCTTATGACTTGTATTCTGATGAGGCCAGCTTTTGGCCACTGAACAGAGATGGAGTATTTGGAATGAACCAGTATGACAAATCTGACGCTTTTTTCTTATGGTACAGTAGAATAAATAAAACATCATCTGACTTCTGTTTCTACAGTCCTTCATTTTATTCTTAAAATGAGAAAGTTGCTTTCTCATTAGTATATGTGCTGAGTCCATTCTTTGGCACTTCACATTCACACAATAGCATTTAGTATCTTGGATTTTTTCTAAATTTTAAAAGTTTAAAAACTTTTCTAAAAAGTTGCCATATCTAACAAATTACCACATTTTACTCATGTATTTTTTCCTCACATTTAGAACTATTTGATTCTAGTTTGCAAGAATAATTACACCATTCATGCAGATTTTTTTAAAAAGCTATTTTTCTTATTATTTTCCTGTTTTTATTCATCTCTTCTTTAGCATCATGCTTTTGGTATCTCAATCACACCATGAGAAAACTTCCTTTGAAGTGCTCAGCACTTTAAAAGCAGGATAGGAGAGAAGAAGGTCAGATGTTTCCTCAGGTATCTGCTGAGACTTGCCTGTTCAGAAATTGAGGAGTACTGACCAAAAACTGAGACTTTTCCAGAAGGTGTTTTTAGATCCAGTGTGCACTGGGTTTGCTGACAGGCGTGAACAAAACAACATGTAGTGGTAACATCAGGTTTAGAGCAACAACACTTCTTTTAGCTATACTTGGTGTGTGAAAAAGGAATGGAGAAGTCAAGTGTAACACGGGCAACAAAAGGACTGAGACTCATGTCACCTCTGCACACTTTTCATTTAGGTGGTTGAAAACACTAGAACCTTCTGAATGCTATGTAAAAGCTGTTGCTGTTTCCTTGTCTGTTTTCCATTTGTACTGTTAGATGTGAAATTGAAACTTCAGGTAATTTCAGATTTGACAATCTGGTCACTTGGAATAAAATGCATTACAGATCAGACTAGTTAAACTATTAATTACCAGTGCTATTAATTACAAATGCAGTATCTTCTTTCCCTTACCTTTGAATACATCCCTATTTCTGTGATTGTCATAATCATTCATAAATATCTACTATTTTTAGCAAACAATTTTCAACTAATGGCATGAAATGAACCGTTGAAAATGAGCAATTTATTTGCTTCAGTTATTTGTTATTCACTGCTTGGGGTATAGCTGGTCTGTACATGACTTGTTATTATTTTTTAATAGATGACTGAAAACTTTTTAATCTGGCAAATGATGAATACAGTGATGGAGAGTTAAGTCTTGTTCTGATTTTAAGCATTTTTCACTTATTTAAGTTCTTAACATATGAAATTAACTAACTAATACAGTTTAAATGTAAATGTAAAAAACCTGGAGGTGCACAGTTCTTCTACCAGTGATGGATAAGTAGATAAGTGGTAGGGAAGATCACTCCTGAGGAGAAAAGGAGGATTTATGAATGGGAGAAGTGTATGCAAGGCAGCCCCTTCACCAGGGGAGTCGTATACAGTGACCAGATGCAAGAACTCATGTTTTGTACTATAGAGATTTACTTTAACAGCTTAGTTTGTATTTAGTGGATTTACACTAGTCCCTGCAGTGCTGCTAAGTCATACCAAGAATATCTATACAAAATACTGTGTTTGATCTCTTTTACTTTTACCTTCCCTGTCTTACGTTTCCTTTTCCGTGCTGCTGTTATTTAATATACATTTGCTAAGAGAATGAGGGTTAGATTTACTTACTAGTTCCCTGTTCCCTAAATCTGTTAATTTACTTTACCTGGCTTTTTTTTTTTCTTCTGCTGGCACTAAGGTGTATAACAGAGAGCACTGCTTCTATAGGCCACTTGGAAAACTAACTTAAGGCATAATGGCTTTTTGGTGATTTGAGAGACATTATGTTAAAGGCAAAATAACAAACGATTCCATCTTTACTCTGGAGAAAAGATAGGAAATAGAAATGAGAATGGCATCATCAGATACATTTTGAGAAAAAAATCAGTGACTGTATAAAAAAAAGGAAACAAAAGCCCATGACATTCAGAGGCAAACTATGGAAATGAGATCTAAAGAAAATCACTGCTATGCAAGTAATGACTATACATAATTTATAGACAGCCTAGAAAGCATAAAAAATTATGTCCTGTAGTAGCCATGTTAATTGACACTTTTGAAAGGTGGCTTTGATCTGCATCTTCCATTCATATTCTTACTATTTTGATAGATAGTAATGTTAAGGGTGATAGTCGTAGTGAGATTTCATTTGCATTTGAAGCAGTCTTGCATTTTTGTCTCTTGACTTTCCCACATCCCAGCAATCTAATTTTTTTTAAAATGTTAATTTATGTGTGCAAAAGCTAATGGGATATTAGACCATTTTAAAGCTCTGGAATGTGAATAGAGAAGATTTTAAATGTTAATTAAAACTAGTAAGTGTGGTTGAATACCAGAAAGCTATTGTTAAAATTGAAAAAAGGTCTAATTTAGAAAGAATACTTCTGATAACAAGATGAGTTTGTGCATAGCTACATTCTATTGAGTGTTGTACAGACCACTGGCTTGTGGAGAGGAAACCATATGAAGAGATGTGTAAGGATCTTCTGTTACTTCTGTTGAGATGTGCCATGTTGTAACTGTGAATCTGGGATTATTTCAGGAAGGAGCTTCCACCTTTCTAGCAGAGTGAGGAAGTTCTTTCCTCTCCTGTTAGACCTATAGCCATGTGCTAATTTGCAAAAGGAACTGTGAACCCCCAGTCATGTCTTTAGCTGGATGTTTACATGATGCTCAGTCCTTGGAAATAGGAGGGAATAAAACGACTGGATCAAACAGAAAATTCAGTGCTAATCTTTTCCTTTATTAACTCAATATTTTTTTTCTTCTGTTTTTGTTGGAACTGCTGTGCTATGACTTCCAATATCTCTGTAGGGAGGAGTCTGAAACAGGTGGCGGAAGCTCATTACAGTGCAAAAGGGTTCAAACCCCTCTACATGTAGTTTATAAGTAATTGTGTCAAGCTCACAGAAAATTACCAATTCATGCCAAATTACCAAAAGATTGATTTTTTTTTAATTTTTATTTTGTTTCTTTTTATAGCTTTGGAAGCACTAGAAGAGGCAGCAGCAAAATTTACTATTTGTTATGTACAGATTCTCACTAAAATATAGGTCACCATGCAATTTTTGGTACGATTGTGTTCTCCATTTGCAAACTGGAGGCTTCATTTATGCACTGAAAAACACAACAATAAATTAGGTGGGTGACTTTACAGAAATATTAGAGTGAAAAGATGGGTGAATCTGGGCGGTGCAATGGGGAAATACATATTATAAAATAAATGTCTCCATTTTAATATTTCCACCTACTCTCCTTATGGTGATACCATGTGGCTCTTCTCAATTTTGTCTGCCTTCATAGTTTCAAACTTTTGAGAGAAGGAATATTTGGGACAATGAAACTGTGAAAGAAAGGAATTTGTCTGGTTTTCCTCTACAAGCTGTAGTTCCTGCAAATATTTTGGGTGGAAGGTTAACTTTCAAATAATTCTGCCCTTGAGCTTTGCATCTTTTTTTTTTTTTATGTCCATAAAAGCACAGCTACATTTCATATCCCTTCCTGGTCCAATTCATCAGAAATGGTAATGAAGTAGTAAAAACATGTTGGAATGGCCTACAAGCTGTAAACAAAGAACAACTTTTACCAGAGCATTCACTTGTGGAAAAGAAAGAGTGGGCTCTGAAATTACTAACAATGACTGTAGGAGACAGGTATTAACCTCTTGCCTAAAGGACACCTATTGCCTTCCTTTCATTCATGTGCAACTTTGAACACTCTATCTGCATCTTTGAATGTTTGTACAAAGGAGTTTCAGAATACTTTCTAGGATTTCCTAGTGTTTCTACATACTCCCAAAAGTTTGTGGGAGATAGTTTCAGCAACCTTTTGCTTTCTTCATGTACTGACTGCTAGTAAAAGACCATCACTACTAAACCACTTCATACAGCCCTCTGTCTTTTATTCTGTTAACTGAAATATTTTGGTTGTAAAGCTACAGTCTGGCTCACAGAATCCAATATAAAAATATCAGCAAAAGAAACAGAACAATGTTGAGGAAAATGTTAGGAGGGAAAGAAAAAGAAAATTCTGGGGGAGGGGAGAAGAGAAAACCAAAGGAACACAAATTAAAATGGCCCATCAAGAAAAGGAGTCAAAAATTATGCATTCCTGGAATGAAGCAATTTTGAATGAAACCAGCAATGAGCTGAAGTAATTAAAACCCCAGCAGATAGAGATGCCTGTGTTTTATTTACCAGAGTTATTTTTCTATAGTAAAACGATAGCAGGAGAGGTGAATTACTGAAACCATATTGTCAGGTTTCCTTCTTTTTTTCTTTCCACCTCCAACTAGTTTTTTCTCTTCTTACCTCTTCTGTGGAGGTGAATGGGTCATGACTTCTCTGCTGCAACTCCTCTCCTTCTGTTTTTTATTATCAAAGAAGCCCAAACAAACTGTCATTTTGTGTTGACAATATCTCAGCAGAACTTTGGGATGTTAATAATAGGAAAAAAATGAAAATATGTGACATTAATGTTCATATATACATAATGAGCATAGTGTAAAGTTAATTGTAACATTAATCTAAATGAAAACTGCAGACTTCAAACCTAAGCATCAGACCTCTGGATTTTGGCCATATAGACCATATAGATATGGTTTGGAGTATGAATAGTGGTCTATGTCTAAAGTCAAGATTAAATAACAACTATATCAGAAATGGGTTCTTTATTGTAACACAAAGCAAGTAAAAAAAATATTAGAAAAGTCGATTTGAGCCCATCTCCAAGAGTAAACAGTTACTCAGTTTAACATTTTGAAAGGGGAAGAAACCCCTGTCTGTTCCTCTTCTCTGATATCTGCTGTTTTATAGTCTGTTTTGAAAACCTTTCAGTTCTGTCAGATTTATGGGTTCCATGACTGCTCTTTCTATTTGTGTTATGGTTGTTCCTCTCTCTCTCCACAAATTATTCTTGTCCTATTTCAGATGAAGTGTCTGAAACTGTGGGCCTCCGTTGAGAAGTGCTCTTCATAAGAATCTACATATTAACAGTTTTATATGCTATTGTAATGATAATTGAGAGGGACAACTAATGCCATATTACTGCAAAGAAAAACATAGAGTAAACTAAGGGAAGAATGAAAACATTTACAGTGCTCTTAAACCAACTGTGGATCTTAGGAGAAGTAGTTTAATATTTTTATATTTAATGAAAACCTAAATAAACTGCAGGTAACAAAATAACTGTGCATTCAGGCAGAAACTGCTATTGGCTCTATAGAAATACAAACTATTCATTGCTGGTTTTTAAGTATTGGACTACTGAAAGCTATTGGTACAGTTCCTTGAATTATATGGAATTTGGCCTCTGTAGGAATTGGATCAGTTCAACTCTTAGTACTGTTAAGAAGTTTATACTCAGCATTTTTACTGATGCTACAAATGGTTGCTGTCTTGAACAATGTGATAGAAGAAGAATGGTTTGGGTTGGAAAGGCCCTTAAACATCATTAAGTTCCAAGCCCCCTGACATCGGCAGGGAACCTTCCACTAGACCAGGTTGCTCCAAGCCTTGTCCCACCTGTCCTTGAACATTTCCAGGGATGGGACATCCACAGCTTCTCTGAGCAACCTGTTGCAGTGCCTCACCATCTTCATAGTAAAGAATTGTTTCCAAATATTTAATCTAAACCTCTTTTACTTCAAAGCCATCCCCCCTTGTCCTGTCACTACATGCCCTTGCAAAATGTCCCTCTCCAACTTTCTCTTTTTAGTTATTGGAAGGCTGCTATAAGGTCTCCCAGGAGCTTTCTCTATTCCAGGCTAAAAAAACCCATTTCTCTCAGCCTTTTTTCACAGGGAAGATTCTCTGTTCCCCTGTTCCTTTTTGTGGCTCTCATTCCTTACTATGTGTAATGAAAACATAAATTAATAAATTGAATTCTGGTTGGTTCCTTCAGTGACTTTCTTCCATGCTCTTTATTGACTAATGGCATTACTATTAAGAAGTTACACTCCACTGAAGTTGGTGAAACCACCAACTTTCCTTAAATCTGCTAATAGTATAATCTTTTATATTTTATTTTCTTGCATTACAGTAAGACTACTTCCACTTTGTCAAGTATGAAATGTGATCTTACTAGCATGTACCACAACACTATTTAAGTGGCATTACAAGGGTTCATGACGTAGAAAAGATGTGAGAATCCTCTAACACTCTGCTAAGGAAAATGCCTGGAACTGCCAGAACCTACTGGGAAATTCACATACAAAATGTAAATGATGCTGGAGAAACGAAGCTGGATTAACAGACTTAAGGGGATTTATAATGAAATAAAGGAAAAGAAAGCTAACACCTTAGCTTTTTTCCCCCTAAAAATCATTGCAACCATGTTTTAATTTTACTGATACTCCTCATTTGAACATTTCAGTGTTTAGTAAAATATTTTTAATAATATTGAAAAGTAGCCTTTTTTTCAGAAGATGCATCCAAATAAAATTAATGGCGTGGTTATAGTAATGTTTCTTTGAAACGTTAATTTAATCTATATCATAATTTGAAGTGTTAATGTTCACAATTTCTTGACCAAAATCCAATCATAGTAATTACAGTTAGTGGTTCAAATTTCACCTGGCAGTTTCCAATAGAGAGAATTGTTTTATTTATCCCTGCAGCATTACCAGGTTCTCTTAAGAGCTGTCATGTAAAGCCCTGGAGAACTAGTAATCAGAAAGAATCTTAGTAATATACTGAAGTGGAAAGTGTAATTCAAGGATTCAAATTTTAATTTTCAGATTATTTTTTAGATTAATGTTATGAATAGGAAAAAATAGACCTTTCGGTAATAACTTATTCTGGTTTTCAGTTGATAAGGCAAAGAATTTCTGCATTTTTTTTCTAACATACTCTAGACAGTGGGTTTATATTAGGCATTCATTTAGCAAGCTAGTATGTGGCTTACTTCAGGGAGACTGCTTACAAATTTATCTTTCTGGGCTTGTGTCTGGATCTGTGTAACCATGCAGCCCAATGCAGTTTCAGAAGCTATATCACTAGAATAAGGATTTAACTTCCGAGATAAGATCTGAATTATAATCTGTGGCATAAATGTTTTTTTTCTGTCTTCTGCTATTTGACTCTTTCTGCTCTTTCTTTTGGTTATTTCTTTTTAAAATACAGATGCACAAACTGAGGTGTAAGGCATGGGCAACTTATTCTCAGTGATTCCATATTATGGTTTTATAGGATAGGAAAGTAAATTAATATTTTTTCTTAGGAGAACCCATACAGTTGTTTCCAAAAATGCAAAAGATCTCCATCTTTATTGTCAGAAATATTAGGTACTAATCACATAAATTAAGGCCTCTTTCAGGACAGTTATTCAATATATGACAAGAACCTGTGTTTCTTAAGAAACATTATAGTTTGTTCTTAGTGAATCACAGTGGCTTTTTGGAGACACTAGAAGGCTGAGGTTACACTACTGCTTTGTTTTTCTTTTAATGATGCACTCTGAGTGTAATTGAGACTATTTACGGGAAAATCACTTTGTTGCAGCATCCATGATAGAGCCAGTGCATAGTGAAAAGGATGGCGGTTTCCTGCCCTCTGTTTAATGCAACTTGGCAAGATTTAAAAACAAGACAAAACAACAAAAACAAAACAAAACAACCACAAAAAAAACCAAAAACAAAACACAAATTAGAAAAACTGGAGTGGTTTTCGTTTTTTGTTTGGTTTGGGGTTTTTGTAGCAAATATTTATATATATTTGTATGATACAAATATTATATATTTGTATGATGGAAAACATGACTTGATAGATGCAGACGATCTCAATTAGTATCTTTGGAGGAAGAAGTGTGCCACTTCACCCTCTTGAGCAGGACTTAACTGGTACATAGTAATGGAAGCAGTACTATTAGCACTCAAAACCTTTTTTTTTTTTGTGACTTACAGTATTTAGGGTGTTTCTTCAAATGCCAAGTTCTAAATCTCAATTGCATGAGAATCAAAACAGGAAGTTGAAATAGAAGCAAGTTTCTCATTCTCTTGATTGCAGACATGAGCTTGATAGCTGAAAGGGAGTAAGCCCAGACTTTAGCCATTTAAAAAAAAAAAAAAAACAAAACCTCTTGATTATTTTAAACAATTCATTATTATTTTAGAATTTAAGTGATGAACTCGGAATTTCTCAACACAGTGCATGTGCTTTTTTTCCTGTCCTATGTGCTGCCCGAAGCCACTGTCTGCCAAGGTACTGTTTATATAGACCTTTGGTCTAACTCAGCACTTAGAAAACATATTGCCAGATCTATTTAAAGTATCTTTTTCTCTTTAAATAAACAAACAACTTCAAGAAAAATACGGTTCCTCTCTTTTGCACCTTTCTGCCCCAGCTGCATTGTGACCTTCTTCCTAATGCTTGCAATGTAGTGAGTGTACAAGAACTTATTATTTCACAACCGTACTGAGTGCTGAGTTTTGGATTGTTTTTTAATTAACATTTTAATTGCTCATCTAAGTAAATTAAAAGCTATGTTGGAAAAATTGTTCATTTACTTATCCCTTTGGTACCAGTCAATACTAAGCTCTTCTCAAGGTCAAACGTGTGCTTGTGATGGTGGGATTTTTTTTTGCTGATGTAATGGCAAACACTTGGTGGGTAGAGATGTTTTTACCATGCCTTGCAATCTGTCTCTGTCTGTGGTGGGGGAACAAAGAGGTATTACTCTGTGCATAGTTACTTAAGAAAACTTGCTCTGAGAAGATGTATTACCTTATTGCTTATCAAAGCCAGCCTTCACTTGTAAACATACAAGATGTGTCTTAAGTGATTAATGCTGGTAGGTAAACTTTCATTTATGACTGCTCTTGGACAGTGTGTGCACTCAAGGATGCTCCTCCCACTGCTGAAATATGATCACTGGAATCTAAGCTAAGGCTCAGTTCCTGGAACTGTCTAGGGAAGACATTGAACAGGCAAAGATTTAAGTATTAAATCCATATTAAGCTGGAAGCTGTACTTAAAAGGGTATGAAATAATTATTTAGATATTGTTTAAACAAGCTGTATAAGTCCTCACTAATTTTTACAGGAAACAATGAAATGACCTCACTAATCAGTTTGTCTTACCTTAATTTGAATGTGCTTTGGAAAATCCTGCTCATTGTCTTCTCAATCTCATGTTTTACCTTGCAATGAACTTACCTTTCTTCACCTACAAGATACCTGCAGAGAGTATTCCAGCAGACTTTCAACAGGGAGCTCAGAAAGAATATTGAAATATTAGGTTTATCTACTTTTGCTTTAAATCTGTAGTTTCAAATGATTAATGTGATGTACTGGGGATTATTTTGCCATCCCACTTGTGCAAAGGCTACAGTGTTGAATGGTCTAAAAATTGGTGTGTGAAAAATAAGAAATGTGATATGAAGCCATCTCTTCTGTTCATGTATCTTTTCCACACAATTTCCTCAAACTTCCCTTTTGTTCATTCCTTTTAAAAAGGATTTGGGTATCATAGTCTTCAAAAACTATATTATATATCTTTATGCAATACAAGGCAGTGCAATTCACAAGTCTTCTCATTGGTTTTGTAGGATTATTTTCTAATTTTTTACTAAAAATATTTTGTTTTGAAATGTGTCTCAGTACACTCCTCTGAGAAATAAAAATGCAATGAAATGAAGAAAAAGTTTTTTGTTTCAGAATTAGATTTTTGTTCAAATGTGTGGTTATATTTTTACAGTATTTGTGGTTTCTTGCATAGCAGAGTTGCATAATTATATTGTAAATCACCTTTGGAACAAATTTTGAGTCTAGGTTGCTTTCCTCCAATCCAGACCCTCTACATGAACTTAAAATGGACTATTTGTTATTTAATCTGTAGAATTTTTAACATATGAAAAATTGCTTAGATAAATTCTGCACTTGGAAGTATTGTCCTTTTAGTGAAAATTTATTCTAATTTTTCAGAGCAGTGGAATGGTCACAATACTTGGTAAAGTTAGCCTTTGTTGTTTTAAGCCCACATAAACCCATGTTAAGAATTTATTTTTACATCTGTGCTAAAATGTAGGCTTTCATATTTTCAGTGAACCAGTTTCTGAAGCAGAGGTATATTGGAAATTGAGGAAGAAGAAAAAAATAAATAAATCATTGAACTAACTGATGAACCTTCAAAGCTCTATTGGGTATCATAATGGTCACAGAACACTTGAAGTCTTAGAAAAAGCCTATTTTACTTTGTGCTCATTGGTAAATTAGGATAAATTGCTAGCTGAGCTTGCAGTTGAAATGTAATTGGCTCATTGTCACCGGAAAGGCTTAAGACAGGAAAGTACACTGCTTATTGCTTTGGATGTTATAAAAAAGGAAGTCTCTACTATGTTTGAAATGAAAATAAAACAGCTAGAGATTGACCCATTGAAACACTTCATACTTTTCATTGCTAGCAGGAGATCCTCAGTGAGGCAGATCAAATGTAATTATTGAGAGAACATAAAGAAAACATCTTTGTTTGCCCTGTTGTAATGAGGACAGCTCAGCAGGATTGGTCCTGAGTGTGCTGGCTTCTGACTGGTGTACAGGCTTGTACGCTGCAGAATTAGCAGGGGTCTTAGTTGTTTAATTACACAGAGTTATTTTTGCTTTTGCAAGCACTAGTAACTTTCTTTTGAAAAGAGGTAGGAGCTTGCAATACTTAATATGCACTTCATATCCTAAAGGTGCTTTACAGTTACGAAGCAATTAGTGTGAATGCCACTTGGGTGTACTTCTATCCCTCTATATGTATGTTGTAGTGATGGATATAACCTAACCCCAAACATGTCCATCTACAGAGGGAGAAACAAACCAAAACGAGTTTTTTGGTTATGTCTGAAATCAGGTTCAGAGAGTTAAAGTTGTTTTCCATGTGATAGCTAATTAATGATCCATTTGGAAATATGGCTGATCATTTTGTACTAGATAAGTGTTTCTTAACTCTAGTGCTGGTGTCTGAGCCTTGGCTTCCAGTTCTTGTACCCATCTTTTTCTTTTATGAGTGTGAATTTTAACATCTTTTAAACTGGGAGAAAGGAAAGGATATCTGCACTTCTTTGGTTTAGGTCCGAAAGTTCATTTCTTAAAGGTATGTTAGTTTCATCTCCGAGAATTCTCCTGTATATAATGAGGACAAAGAGGATCTTTCATCAGCTGACTATGAACAGAAACCTGATCGAAGAGGTGTGAGTTATTCTCTGAAGAATTCTCTTGCTCACTATGCACTACACAGAGCCTCAACAGAGACAAGTCTCTTACCTTCACTATCTAATATTAGGCAGTTAATATGCTCTTCTGTCTTCCTGAAATCCAGTTATGAGTTTCTTATAAGGAATGAACACCTATATACATAAAAGGATAAGGCTTTTAAATATAAAATTAGTGAGTGTTATATGTGGAGAATATATAAATAACATATCTAAAAAATAAGTCATCTTACACTGCAGTTGATAACATTTTTAGTGATCACATCTTGATCTTTAATTCTTTGCATGTTGGTCACCACTGAAGCTGCAAACATTTTATTAGTGGCTTCAAAAGTAGTGAGACACCCATGTTTTATGTTTGTATATGCTCAAAGTCATAATTTTCTTAGGTTTCTCAATGTGTAGTATATTTAGTCACAAACAACCCCTTGAACAACCTTGAATTATCTTTCCAATGGGAAATCCCACAAATTGGCATTGTTTTGTTTCATTTCCAAATTGAAATGGAAAACTGAATTTCTTGTTTCTTAAAGAATTGGTTTTGATAATATCAAGAAATGTTACTTAGTGCATACAGTTTTCAAATAACACCTATAATGTCATAGTTTAAAACAAAAGACATTTTAAGGATTAATATTTGCCTCATCAAAGCAATATTTTAAGATTATTTAAATTAAATGGAAATGTGTAGTGATTGATTTTGACAATGCTTTCTATGAAATTCTGTCCACAACAATGCATTCCTGCAAAATGCTGAATTTTCTGATGGAAAACCACTTTCTTAGTTTTTACCAATCCCTACAGGAAAGTATTATTCTCAGGCATGAACCCCTGGGGCATTCCATATTAAAATATGTCTTTGATTGCAATCTTAATTTTTCTTCCTTTGGATTAAAAAACACGTTGGATCAAATGTGGCTGAAGCTAGGAAAAAAAAGTAGGGAAAATTGGATGGCATCTCATTTCATCACATTAATCTGAAATACTAAAATAATGCTTTACTCATTAAGTAAAATCACTTTTCGCTGTGATAAGATAGATTGCAAGTGGGTCATTTATTGAACTGAAACTTTTAAAAATTGTGTCTTGTGTCTGAACCTGGCTCTTGTGTAGCACGTATGCTACAGGTTCACTGGTGTGCTCTTTCAAGTTCTTTTGAACTCCCTCGAAAAGAGCAACGGATGACTGAGTCCTTATGTCCCAGATGGTCAGTATTAGTTTACAGGCCTTTAGCATTTGGTCTTCCTAATTTATTCTTCTCCTTCTAGGTTTTTTCCTTGTGATTACAAGTACGAGTCAGAACCTTTAATCCCTCTGGAATGATTATGTGCTCTGCATTTTCAGTTTTAATAAGCATGGGATCAAGTCCTTTTGAAAGAAGAATATTTTTGCAGAACTATCTTTCTGCATGCAAATCATGCTGTTTCTTCCTTTGGTTTACATTCTTCAGAGATGTAGTTTTCTCACCAGATTGATCTGTGTGCGCAAAAAAAAAGAAATAAATATACAACAATCTGGGGTTTTTTCCCAGTTGTATTACTATTGTTTTCCTCTGATCTACTCACCTGGAATAGGAAGGAAAATCTTACAAGAGCTTAGCAGTAACAGCTATTGTATTAAGAAATGAAAATATCAACATTAAGAAAAAATATTAAAATTATTTTTTTCTGTAAGGAAAGCATGAAGAAGATTAATAGTTCTGTGTTACGATACATAAAAAGATTGTGTCTTGGCTGACCGTGAGTACAAGTTTCTGCTTTTGAGAGTATGATAATGGGGACTGAGCTATCTTATTATAAAATTCCAAAGCATATAGAAACATTTATTTCCTAAGATTTAATTTTCATTGTCTCCGAGTTTAATTTGAGTGTTTAGGGTTTTATTGACCAATCCAGAAAATTGACCTTTTCCCTCTGATAGAATATTCTCTCCTAAACTGCATAGTCTATATATGTCACTGCAATACATGTGTGCCTTAAACAGTAGGGATTAACATTTTACACATGCCTGGCACACACATCCTCAGATAGAGAAGGATGAAAAATCTTTTTTGTGGGTTATTTCCCCTCTTGTTGTCCTCTCTTATTTTGCTAATAAGCAGAATGTGGGACACACCTATGAGTTGTGATGTTTCATAGCATGTGAGCTTTTTACTAATATTTTGTGGATGTAGCGTGTTAGAGACCCTAGGTTTATTTGGGGGATTTTTTTTAATGTACATAATAAGTAATGAGATTTCCATGGAAAGGAAAGTTCAAGAAAAGAATACAAATGTTGCAGTACTTTAATTACTTTACATACTTTAATTACTTTCCGTACTTTAATTACTACTCTAATCACAGGATTATTGACTATTCTGGAGTAAAAATTATCTTTTTTTCCCCTCAAAAGAACCCCCAAAATATGGCACTATTTCAGCAGAGTCTGATTTTTTTTGTTGCTGTTTGTTTTTGTTTAATTTTCCATTTTTTAGGATGGAAAACAGGTAGATCTGCTTACTCAGACCTCAAGTGCTCCAGTATTCAGCTGGTAAAAGCATTGCTTTGATGGTTAAATCAATCTGACTGTACTTTAAACCAACTATACATGCTTTGCTTTCATATATACTCTCTTCCTTTAAGGATGAGAAGGATAGGGAAGGGCTGGGTGCAACCACCCCTCCTGACAGGTAGCAGAAATTAGCATTTGACTGTTAGAGTAATGGTTGCTTCATGCATTGGAGCAAAAATTATGGGGAGACCTTTGAATTACTTGATGTCCTTTGAAACCAAGAATGACTTCTGAGAGAAAACATGTGGGACACTATATCTGGTATGTGTAAAATATGGAAATAGAATTAAATAAATAACAAAACCGTCAAGTGAGGAATATTTTTTATATTAAATTTCATAGACTCATTAAGGTTGAAAAATACCTCTAAGATCATCCATTAACCATTGATCACATCATCCTACCACTAACCTAACACTGCCAGGTCCACCATTAAACCATGTCCCTAAGCAACACATTGACACATTTTTTGCGTACTTCCAAGGACAGTGATTCCACCACTTCCCTGGGAAGCCTGTTCCAACGCTTGATAATCCTTTCAGTGAAGACTTTTTTCTTCATATCCAATCTATACCTTCCCTAGCAAAACTTGAGATTGTTTCCTCATCCTGTCACTTTTTGCCTGAGAAGAGACTGATCCCTGTCTTGCAACAACCTTGTTTCAAGTAGTTGTAGAGAATAAGGTCTCTATTAAGGAAAGTTCCCTGTCTGATCATCCAGGAGCCACTCTGGCAGTCACTCTCGCACCTGAACTGGGACCAAGGCCCCTTCACAGCTACACACCTCAGACTCACACAGTCAGGCCAGGTTTCCTTACTGGCTTGACCTGAGGTCTCTCATAGCAGAGTGTCAGATGCAGATGCCATTCTCATAACTTATGTGCATGAGCAGTTGCATGATATGTGCATGAGCAGTTGCTTCCTTTCCCACAGTTTGCTACAGTAGGAATTTTTGTCTGGAGGTAGTAACAAGGATGTGCTAACAAGATCTTACCTCAGTCAGGCCTGTAATTAGTGCCTTCGTGTTGCACATTCCTTCTTTCTGTGCTTATCTCATTTTCCTGCTTATGGTTTTGGCTTATCTTAAGGCAAGTTGCTTCTGTGGCTTTGACATAGTTTTGAGACGGGCAACTGTATGCTTCAAGTCCTTACAACAGGCCAGGATGCCATTGGCCTTCTTGGCCACCTGGGCACACTGTGATGCTCATGTTCAGCCAGCTGTCAATTTATTATTTCTTTATATATTATTATTATTATATATAGTGCTGTGTATATTTTTATGAATATATTTGTTTATATACCTTTAGAAGGGGTCAGTTATGTGATCGTTTGATCTGGCCTGTTAATACTTATAGCAATGGGTCTATTTCTGGCAGTTATATGAGTAATTAGAGTCAGTGCCTGCAAGACAGGGTCACCTACTGGCAGCAACGATATTAGAGAAAGTATGAGCTGCTGCTGTCCATGATGTAGTTGTATTGCATAGTTTTAGTTTTCAACTTTCTTGTATTCCCTCACCCTCAAAACAGTTAATTTCTTGATTCTGTGTATTTTTCTAGCTTTTGATTTATGCTATTTATTAAATGCTTTGTAGTTACTAACTACTTGATGCTTTGATTTTTCCTTATAATATTGACAGTCTTTTTATTGAAGGAGAAGATGAAGTGATATAATGTAGGGATAAAATAAATGCATTGAGATTTCTCAGGTTCATTTTATCATCTGATGACTCCAGAACATGGTTTCAGCAATGGGGAGGTGACTGAATTTGCCTCCATCCTGTCCTCATCTGGATTGTAAAAGGAGACTAGTGTGTTGATTTTCCATCAGGAGGTAGTAGTGTGTAGGCACAAAAAGAGCAGCAGGATTCTCCAGTGGTGTTCAATACAGCTAGGGAAGCAGAATTTCAGGGTATTAGAGCACATTTAGCAGGCAGTGTAGGCAAAGCCTTTATGTGCTTCAGCCTCTAGACATAGTAAAGGATAACTAAAACCATTCAATATATAAATCAGTATTTTTTCAAATATTGTCTCATCCTTAATGTCTTTGTTGTAAGTATACCTTAATAACCTTAGAGAAAATGAAAGGTATTGAAGGAAAAAAGAAAATATATTCTAGAAAATAGCCATTTTGTCTGTATGTCTGTCCTTCTCTTGGACAGCTAATAGGAAGGGAGGAAGTTAAAAAAAATTTTACTTTTCAACAATAATCAGGAAATAGGAAATTTTGTATTTTCTTTTTTGTTGACTTGGTTTTCTGCAAAATGAAGCAGTTTCCTTTTCCAGAGGCTGGGAGAAACAAGCACTTCACCAGTTTTACACGATTTTGCATTTCCTCCTGGCTGATCTTTTATAGTTTTTTTTCTCTGACTCATGCCAAGAGCTATTTCAGCTTGACATGCTGTAAGTGCATTTTCTGTCTATAATGAAATGGAGAAATGTGAATGATGGATGTGCAGTAGGCTTACTCAATCCTGTATGCCTTGCTATTGATAAGTAAACTGGGGTAGCCAGAAATGAACTTGTATTTACTTCAAAGCCATCTGGACTCTCTTCATTCAGGTTGTCTTTGGCACTGTGGGTGTCCTCTTGTCCTTGCATTGATTCAAACCTTGGCTACAGAAGATTTCCACTTTCTTCTTTACCTCAGTCCTTGTAAAAAAGTCAAATAAAATAGGCCACTTCTTTACATGGCATCTTTTAAATGTATGATCTTTCCTCTTCCACAGACAACTAGAACACTCTTTGGTAGCTCTATTAACTTTAGAAGCATGTATTTTCATTTGATTTCTGTAGTGTATACATGCTGATATTACTATAGCCAGATGCTAACCTGTTGTGCCTCAGTTTTACAAGCGTAAAATGGTGTTTCCTTACACCATAAAGACTGTCTTGTAGCCTTGCTAATTAACATCAGTAACATTTCACATAGTGAGGGTCAGTTGCTGACAGCAAGAGTCAAGCTTGCTGGCTTCTCCATGAATAATACCTTTATGATTTTACATTGTGCATTTCAGATGTCCACACTGATTCACTGGATTTTGCATTCCCAGTTGTGTCCTCTGCCACTGTTATATTGCATTCTAACTTGGACCTCATTATCTGGCTCCTGTGAGGAGAGGCTGATAAGAAGATTATGAGTGCTGTAATCCCGCGTTTAACTGATGCCAGTTCAGTTTGGGTGGCAGGTTTGTCATTTCATACCAATTGGATGTTGATCCCTCATTCAGCTTTCAGATACACGTGAAATTCTTATTTCACAAAATGAAGGTGAAGTTGTCTGAAGAGTTCCTGTATCTTACTTCTCCCTTTGCTTCAGCGAATAAATTTCAAAGCATTTTGAGATCTGACTCAACTTCTAAATGCCTGAATTAGGCAAATCTGTAATATTTTTTTTCCTCTATTTGAAATAAATTTTTTATCCATTGGAATGGGCTGCCCAGGGAGGTGGTGGATTCACCATCCCTGGAGGTTTTTAAGATGAGACTGGATATGGCACTTAGTGCCATGGTTTAGTAACCACGGCGGTGTTGGATGAAGGGTTGGACTTGATGATTTCAGAGGTCTTTTCCAACCCAGCTGATTCTATGATTCTATGAAAGCAATCAGTACAATTAAATCTCAGTCATGTCAAGGAAATGGGTAGGGAAAGCAGGTCAAAGTTCTTAGTCTTTTCTTTATCAGTGTAGGAAGCTAAACGTGTGCTGGTGCATCAAACAGGACATTGGGAAATCACAATAACTTGTGAAACCCATGGATTCTGTGGCATGCAAATGGCCAGTCACATTTCCATGCATTCAACAGAAATTTAAAAAAAAAAACAACACAAGAAACAAACAAACAAATAAATAAATTCCCAGACAGTTACTGTTTTGGCCACCTGGAGATCTTGCTACTTGAACCTTGGTTCAGGCATTAGTATTCATTTCAGCAATCGTTAGATTTGGAAAAATATCTTGAGCAAGATAGCCAGAAGTTCTCCATGTATCCAGTCACACTGAGTCTTCAAATTGAGAATACTAGTTATTTTATATAGCTGCTGGATTTGTAGGAGAAATTAGCAATCTACCATTTCCAGCAGGAGTAATGAAGACTTTTGATTTATAGTCTTTTCTTATATTCCTCTACTCCTTCTGCAGTAGCTTCCGTAATTTGAGATATTTTAAAGGATCTAATTGCTTTGTGCTTTTACTTTCTATTACAGATAATTTTAAAAGAATGATGGCTAGAAAATTAACCTTCAGAAGCTGAATAGTGGAAATTTAATGGGCACATAGATATAGGCTACCTAGTACCCAGTAAATTCTTAGTTCCTAATTTTTACCCTTGTCAGTGTTTTCAGCACCAGCTGTGGAAAGAACATAGTAAATCTAAAGTTGTATAATTCATTATTTTTGTTGCATTATTTACTATTTTTTAAACGTACAAGCAACTTGAATCTTGATCATCAAGATTATCTTTTTTCTCTGCAGTAATTAACAGTATCTTCTCAATTCAGCTGTGAGATATGAACTGCTTAGGAATGATCTTATCACATGGAAAACTTCAAATATTTAAAATTAAATATAAGAATGTCCATAATGTAATTATAGGAGGGGAAAATAATTTTGAAGTAAGTCCTAGCTTAAATTGAAAATGCTGATTATTCATAGGTTTAAAACAGACTTAAGTTATTAATGTAAAATTTCAGTTCATTAAATGTACATTTTTCCTTACTCTGATCTTCAAAGTGGATTGTTGCTTTTCTTCTTTCTTGCTGATAATCTTAGAATTCAACAAAAAACATTCTATCAAGACTCTTTAAATATAAAAATTCTGACCATGTTTACATTGGGTTGGTTTGTGGCATTCTCTAATATCATTTACACATAACTATTTCTGAGGAGAGACCTTATTGCAGTCTACAGCTTCCTCAAGAGGGGAAGTGGAGGGGCAGGCACTGATCTCTTCTTTCTCATGACCGGTGACAGGACCCAAGGGAATGGCACAAAGCACTATGAGGAAAGCTTTAGGTTGGATATCAGAAAAAGGGTGGTTGGGCACTGGAAAAGGGTCTCCAGGGAAGTGGCCACAGCACCAAGCCTGACAGAGTTTGAGAAGCATTTGAATGATACTCTCAGGCACATGGTGTGACTCTTGGGGCTGTCCTGTGCAGGGCCAGGAGTTGGACTCGATGATCCTTGTGGATCCCTTCCACCTCAGGATATTCTGTGATTCTCTCTTATTAGATGATAGGGATCTCTTAATTGACGTGAATCTTAAAGACCTCCTTGTCACTTTCAAGTAAACTTTAAGGTTATAAAAATTCAATAGCTTGAACAGATGCTCCAGTAAACATCTGAACTTGAATATTAGGCAACCACATTTTGATGAAGAAGTGATGAGATGAATAACTTATTTAGTGTTTTCCAAAAGAGTGTACTTCAGTGCTGCAAGTCTTACTTTTCAACACTGCTGACAATTAATGAAAAAGTGCCACTCTGGATTGAAACTATCTTTTTTTGTTGTTGTTACTGATTTGGATTTGAATTACAGTAGAGATGCCTGTGGTGGATTTTACTGGGGAAGTTTTGTATCTGGGAGCAAGGGGAGGGAATTCCAGCTCCATGCCACATTTCTTTTATATATCGTTTTCATGTCCTGGACAATGTCATTCAAAATTAGCATAGTAGTTCTACTGCTATAGTGTAGACTTTAATGTGATTGCACATTAGAATATGTAACTTAGAAAAATTGTATGGGTTAGAATCACAAAATAAATCTCTTTTGTGTTTATAAGAGCATGTATTTATCAACTAGACTTTTCAGTGAAATCCTAATTTTGAGCTACTTCTTGCAACATGCTTCGTGTCTGAAAGTAATTGTCTGCTTATCCTTTCAGTGGAAGAGCTATGAGTGTCCCAATGAATAGACAGTTTGCTCGAGTCTTGCTTCCTTCTTTTTATGAGTGGGTTGGTACTTGGGTGTCCCACTTGCTGAATATGTCCATGTTGTTTTTTAGTTTGTTGCATTGCCATTTACAGTAAGCTTGTAGAGCAGCCCGAAAAGATATTGTTCTTGATGCCTGAATATAACAACATACCTTAGAAATGGGAATAGTTTATTTTGCTGCTTGATTTAAGTATGTATTATTAAATGATTTTAAGCTAAAATTTTCTGAAGAGCTATTAAATGGTGTAGCTGCATGATGAATTTTCAAAGCACAAGACTCTCTTCAGCTTAATCACAGGATCTCTGATATTTTAATTATGTTTTAAGACCTCTTGAAGTGACAAGGTTGATATGAAAAAATAACATGCAATCACAAAATAACTGCATGTTATGTTTTGCAAAACACTGAGGTAGCTACACAATAATTAGTTTTGAAGCTATTAAATGAAAACGCACAGCAGTATTCAGGAATATGTGATTACTCAGAGGATTTCTTTATTAAATCTTTAACTTGTATTAAACAATAGGTGTCCCTCTTGCTCCCTTTATGCAACACCTTATGCTTGATGATGTTAAAGTATTTTCTAAATTTGGTTAAATTAATTTATGGGGCAAATCTGCTCAAAGCAAAGGCATATCAGTGACTAAGCATGGACATTACTTACGACTGAGTGATGCTGTACAATAGAAGGAGGATGGATGAAAGAAGGTGTAATACTCTTTTTTGAAATGGAGATTTTCAGTGCAAAGAGAGAAGCGCTTCAACAATGACATTGTCAGATCTGAATCACATGTTTGAACCTTGTGGTCTGAAATTAAGCAAGCCAGTTTTCTCTCTTTTGCAAATGTTAAGTAATTTTTATAGGTTATTAATTCTTTAGAGATAAAATAGTGTTTTCTTGAACAGACATTAAAAAGTGTAACACTTCATTCTAATTTATAATTCCTGATTAAGTTTCTTATTTGCATTTATTTGTAGTAGACCAGCACATTAAGAGTCACTACACGCTCCTTTTCTCCCCTGCTTCCCTCCCCACAAAGAGTAATCAAAACGCAAAGTAGGACACTTAGTTGCTGAAGGACAAACACATTGGTGGAAATTTCAAATGCCAAGCAGCAAGTCTGAAAGAAGGATGTTTGTTTCCAGACAGATTCAACATCTGTGTAGCAATGGTTTGTAGTAAAGTCTATAGAAAAGCAAGAAAGAGATATGTTTGCACCTAAAACCTCAGCTTTTACATGAATACTTCCTTCTCTTTATTATTACTGTAATAATAATAACAGCAACAGCATTAATAACAATAATAATAGTGATGATGATGATGATGATGATGTCTTCTAGCATCTGTTTTACAAAACAGTTGAATGACCTGTGGGAACTACAAGGACAATAATGGATTGAATATATCTGGATGTGCATAATAATATGTAGTAGAGATGGAGTGCATGCAAAATAGACACAAACAGACAGAAATCTAAGGTAGTTGTGCTTTACCATGAGTGGTGCAGAAGAGGTGTTTAATAATGAATAATATCAGAAAGTGAAAGAGGAAAATTCACAACAAAGTAAATTTTAAAAAGGCAAACTTTGAAACAATGTGTGTGATTAGGGTTACTGAGAAGACAATTAGGGTGCTTAAAGTATAGAAAGGAGCTAAATCAAATTACCAGACATACCAGGTGGAAGTAATAATTGATGGCAAATGTGACACAGGATTGCATTTGCTCTGGGTAATGCTTTGCGGACTGCACTGTATTCTGGCAAGCATAGCTAAATGGCCAAGCTCACGTGCACTGAAACCTGCTTATATAAGCATCTTTTGAACACACAGCTCTGAGAAATTCTGTGGCTGAATTGCCCATTTTCATCAAACCTTTCAGGTGTAGAAGGCCTTGTTCTTTGAGTAGTGTATACAGGAAAAATGATGGGAATTATTTACCTTGAGGGAAACAACGCCCTAGAAAAGGTTCAAGTAAACAGATATTCTGGAGATCATTGTTAACAAGGACCATATAATGTATTACCATAGTGGCTGACAGCCTGAAAGTGAAAGATAATTAAAAATGCTTCTTGAATTACAGGTTTTATTATAAGTGGCAGAGTTAGCAGGAAGATTAATCGCTTTTGGCAGCAGCCAGTTTTCTATCCATTTTTGTAAGAAGCATGAAAGTATTTCCACTCTTATACATTACTATAACTATTAAGAAGGTTTTTACCATTCTCTGAGCCTGAGAAAATGGGCACAGCATATACATGAGTTTCTAAGGTGACAGTAAGTCATAGATGTAATTTTTGAAGGTATATATATTTGCTATGAACTTTAAAAGCTTCATTCTGAATTTAGAAAAAATACTCTGATTAATAATTGAAATCTTAAAAAAAATCCAACCTTTTCCATTAGTTCAGGAATTGAGACACATGGTGCATTATATTTTTATTTCAGCTTGAAATAATTTCTTTTCAAAACCTTTTGTTGGTTAAAGTAAGTAAAAAAAATAATTCCCCTCGCCCCTCCTTCCACTCCCCTTATTGTTTCTGCACATTTTTACTTACCAATTAGCAATATTATGCTTTGTGGCAGATGAAGGCAGTCACTGCCTGTATCTGTTAGGTCAGTAGAATTCCAATAAGAATTTCCTTGTATTTTGTAATGTATAGAATAATAGAGGGTAGAGCATGGTCTCTGTATTTTGGTACAGGAAAATCTCAATCTCTAATAAATGATGTTTTAATGGAAGTGAAGGCTTGAGAGTTTGGATTCTTTTGTTCCTTTCCCCCTCAATGATCTTTTTATTTTCTTTGTTTTTCATTCCAAATGTTGAATAAGATTATTTGGTCATTTCACTGCTGACAGAGAACAGTACCATGTCTCTCAGATATTTTTAAGAACATTTAGTTCTTCATTCATTGGCATAGAGAAAAAGTAACAATGAGACTGTTCTCACTTGAGGTACACTGATTTTTTTACAAGATTTTTTAGGACCATGAGTGAATTTTCATGATGCTGCTTTTGCTGGCCTGCACTTTGGCAAATTGGTGCTTTGTGGCAGCAGAAGTGGACTAAAACATCCATAAAACTGAGTGGCATTGACTGGTCTGACAGTATGATTAGTCTATAAAAGAGAAATGTCAGAGTATGTAATTGTTCATTCTAGATTCAGTCAGGATAATATCCTAACATTTCTAGCTTTTAAAAAAGCTCCTTAATGACCAACACCTCCATTTCTATATTCTATTCTGTATACAAAATAAAACACGTGAATAAGACATCAACCTTGTCCTTAGTATGCAGACATAGATGCAATCCTTGCAGCTTATTGTGAGGTGACAGGTGCTTGATAGAGCAAGCAGTACAAAGGTAGCTGGAGCTGTTATTGCATATGGAGCTGTCTGCTAACTGTTCAGAATTAGAATTCTCTGTTTATGAGTCTGGCCTCCCTTGAGGTTTTTTCTAATTTTAACAGGAGCTGCTCAGCTGAGGCTGACAGAATTTAGCCATAGATACAGTAGCAAGACAGATAACATGTAATCAGAGAGTAACACTTAGGGAGAACCTGTGGTGTCCTCATGCCAGCATAATGACCTTGTGTTTATTAAAATAAATATCCTCGAGCAAGACAGTGCCAAGGAGTTCAATAACAGAAACATTTGCCTCTCCTCCTGCTGCTGAGTGAACACGGTCTGAAGGTGCCACCTCTAATTGAAAGCAGTCTGCATGATCATAACAGTTAAGGCTAATTTATTTGTTTATGACAAATAACTGCATGCAGAGTACATGGGAAAGGGGTGGTGTAAGGCAAAATTGAGTTAAATTTTCCAGCTGTGCTGAGGAAAGATAGCAAAATCCCTTCACTATTATTATAAGTGATGATGATAATGATGGTAAAAATAAGAAAATAAAAATGTGTCAAGGCTGCTGCAAGCATTTTTCTGATTTATAGGTAGGTTCATTGTTCCAGCAACACATTTATCTCTGTGGGTCGAGTAGGAATATGTGCCATGAAAACTTGACTTGCTGTGTGAGACCTGAACTTGCAAAACAGGAAGGTAGACTCCTCACCAGCAGTCTTCTGTT
The DNA here is from genome assembly GCF_001604755.1 of Lepidothrix coronata. Lineage (NCBI taxonomy): Eukaryota > Metazoa > Chordata > Aves > Passeriformes > Pipridae > Lepidothrix > Lepidothrix coronata. The sequence goes on from NW_016690181.1 coordinate 6,865,058, forward strand.
CTTGATATTATCTCCATCCAGATCTATATGGTCCTGATTCAACCGCTCTAGTTGACTGAGTTTTGAGACCGAGATTGGGCTTGGATGATCTTCAGAAGACCCTTCCAGCTTTAACTATTCTATCATTCTGTGAAATTGTCTGCTGATAGATCCTGTGTTCTCAACTGACATATCCTCAAAATGCCCCCACAAGATGGAAAATTCTAGAGTTATAGAACTGACATAATTGCTTAAGGTGATGCAGTCATCCTTGTGATATAGGATGCAATCAAGCATGCTTATGTCATTCCCGATACTGCTTTATCAGGAGGATATGATTTCATGGAATAACCTGACAGCAGCTGTGGAACTCATGTAGTGCAGCTGATACTTAGTGTATGGCCAGCTAAGATCAGATAGTTGAGGACTTTACTCAACCAGGCTTTTTATATCTCCAAAGATGGACATATCACATCTTTCTGGGAAATCAGCTGATTATTTGACAACCTTCATGGTGATTTTTTTTTCTGTCTTGCATCTAAGCATATTACCCTTGTTGCAGTTTGTGTTAATCTCCTTCCATGTATCTCTGGCACTGTTAAAGAGTGTTTCATGCTCTCTCTGTTCTTGACAGCTTCCCGTTAGGCAGTTAAGTAAGATGGCCCATGAAATTTCTCTTCTGGACTGAACAACCCCGTTTTTCACTGCCTCCCTGTACATCATATCGTCCAGACTCTAAATCATACTGCACTTCAGTGCATCATGTCTTGTAATCTGTGTTTTGTACAAGGAGTACACGTGGACAACAGTTGAGTCTCACAACTGCTGTAGTGGGAAATAATCACTTTCTTCAATCTGCTGGCTGTCACTTCGCTAATGTAGCCCCGTGTGCAGTTGGCATGGGTTACTCCATCCCAGCGGCAGGACTTTGCATTTGCCCTTGTCAAACTTCATTAGGTCTCTGTCAGCCCAAGCCTGTGGAAGGCCAAAGTCTCTCTGAAGGGACTGATTGTGGGGACGGAGGCATCACAATGTCCATATTATATTTTATTGTATTATTTTTCACATGGATAGATATTTTTCCCTAGGACTAACTTGGTTCTTCCTTTTGATACAGTTTAAATCTGTTACTTTGGTCGTGTAATCCCTAGGCATTGAAAATTAATTCATGCTATCCGCTTTGCAGCAGCTCTTTAGATATTTGGAAACTCATCATAACCTTCTATTACTCTTTTATAGTTTTCTCTCCTCCTCCCTTTTTCACAACTCATAATCTCTTTGTAATTTTTCTTGTTTCCCCTGGACTATCTGCAGTTGACCCTAATCTTCACTGAAATGCCTGAAATTTGAGGTGATAGTCTGTGTGAGTCTTTATCCTTGATAGAGGATAATTTCCTACCTTTCCAAGGCTGTGTGTTAGCAGGTACATCCCAAATACAATTTACTGCTTTTACAACAGCATAAAATTACATTTAACTCCTGAACCACAAAACTCTCCAAATCCTTTTCTGTGAAACCATTTTCCCACACTTCTATGCTACTTGGGTAGCAGGTTGCTGACCCTAGATTCAAAATATTCTCCATGTTTTTATAAATAATTTGACTTGGTTCAGTTTGTTTTTTCAATGCATAGTTCCACATTGTCAAGATAACTTTCAGTTCTAGGCTTGTCCTTCCAACTGGAAGGTTTTAGCTTTCAGTATCCTCATCATTACAGAAAACACTGAGTAGGCCTGAATAAATAGTAAACATCAATAGATGTATTTGTTTCATTTGATGAAATAGCATTGATAATACCTTTTGAGAATTCTCTCTAAGCAACTGTGCCTCTGTGATAATCTGTTTTTATCTAGGTTGTGCTTTTTCCACTGTTTATGAGCATGTCAGATGAGGCAGTGCCAAAATCCTGAATTCAAGTACTGGTATATGAAACCTTCATAAAAACTTTTATATTGTTGTAGAAAAAAATTACTCATTTAATTGTTTTGATGCTTATTTTTTTCTCCTAGCATTTTTCTGAGAACTTAAATTTAGTTAAAAACCTGAAACTCCCCAGCTGTGTTTTGTTCCCAAGTATAGAAACAGTTTTTGCCCTCCTCTGTTTCCACCACCATTCTGTGTAGAAAAACTGTTATAAAATAAGATGCCAAGTGTCAGAAAATTGTCACAGGACACTGCATATGATGCTGAGCAATCTGCTTCACACAGAATTCCTTTCCCAATAGGCAGCTATTTAGTTAAGTTTCTTAATTATCATGAGGCAAAATTCTTTCTGTTCACCTAATTTTCTTAGTTTTGTGATGTATACTAGGTGACTAGGTCCTACTATAGCCTGGTACACCTTTATGATACTTGGATTATTATGTGATCAGCTTAGAGGCTTGGCATGCCTATTCAGTGTCCCTCTTTTCTTCCTTGCTGCAATTATTCCACTTCCTAAACTTTTAGGGTTAGTCAAAATTTTTCTGCCTCTCTATGCATTTCTGTTACTGTCTCCTCTAATTATGAGGAGACTTGTAATTTGGTAAGCAAAATATTTTTTAATCTCTCTGGGCTGTATTATGTTGCCATGAAGCACATCCTACAGTCAAAGGAGCCAGAGCCTTTCTGGACCCTCCTCTTCCCAAGCACACGTCATCTTCAGGATGCACCAGCTTTCACCCTGAGCCCTGTACTTTTGCCTGAAGGTACTGGAAACCCAAAAGTTAATTATGTCAACCCTTACACCACTAATTTGCTTTATAGGCACCTATAATTTTCTTAGAGAAGTCCCTGTCAATATCAGTGTCTGCATGATTTGTTTATGTTCAACAAAACAAGTCAGTAGCTTTAGGGAAAATTTTCGGATACAGTTTCTAAATAATGGAATATTTCCCAGAGCTGTGTATGGGTTGTATTAAGAATATTTTGAAATGAGCTTTAAGAATTAAAGTATCCTAATTTCCCAAAGAACTGGAAAGCAAATTTCAATCTGTTTTCTTCTCCATCCCAGATTCTATATGGCTCCATATTGACTGTGGATACCTGCCAAGCTAACTTTGATTAGGTCATCTCATCAATAAACAATGTCCTTCCAGGAAACCACTTTAATTCAATTAATGTGGCAAGTCAAGCTAGGTCAGAATTGAAATTTAGTAGATATTTGTATTGCAGAGACATTTGTTAATTACATACAATTTTACATAAGGGACCTCGTCAGATAAAGGCCTTAAAGAGCAAAACAGAAGTGTCCAATTGTAATCAATACATCAGTGCACATTCTGTGGAGGTAGAGGTAATTAATAGTACATGTGTCATATACTCCACTGGAAATTTAAAAAATTTTACCAGAGAGGGAAGGGGGGGAGATGGAGGGAAACAGTCAAGTCGATGGTATTTATGTGGAACCTCATAGATGAATACAAACCCCAAAGAGCAAATGTAGTTGAAGAAAAGAAACACTCATACCTTCAATGAAATAGGATCAACATAAAACTTAGTGTATGATTACATGCAGTAATTGCTGAGGAAATACTAGAATTTAATGCAAGTCACTTAACAACAGTATTTGTGAGACTATCTCTACATGTCTTCTACTCTTCATATTTAATATATGGAAAACAGGTAGGCAACAACATTGTACTTGATCACAATTTTACTTTAATAGCGAACTCCTGACATGACATTTTAAAGTCTGTCAAATTGAAACAAAAAGATAATGGAGAAGATGATAATGTACATCATGTACTTTTGTTAATTGACAGTATAAATAGAGTTAGATCATCCCTGGTAGAGGCAATCACAGATTGCTGAAGTGAATGGTTAGTTTTGTATGTTCCAACACTAAAAGAAAAAAGCAGAAACTACAAAACATGCTAATGTCTGAATTATTGATTTTTGCAAGAAATATGTTTTACTTTCTGTGACTTCGTGCTGGTTTCTCAAGAGCATTGTATATATCCTCTATCCCAAATGTATCATGGCACAATTGTTGAGTTAGAAGGTAAACATCAAGCAAGATCCTGAAGGGTGGTACTGCTCTTCTGTACATCAGTGTAACTGTTCTATATATTAATGTCCAGATTAGCTATGCTTTTATGAAAATGTACAGTGCTGAGATGAATTCAGAGAAGAGTTTCAAGAAAGGCCTGGGAACCATTACCAGTGAGAGACTTTAGAAATTCAGTCTGTTAAATTTGTCAAAGTGTTGATTGACAGATGATCTCATATTAACTTTCAAGTGTGTTCTTAAGGAAGAGATCGCATGTAGATTGTTCTTTGTCAAAAAGTTGCAGATGTGACCTCACCTTTCATATATGAAATGAACTCATGCTATAAAAAAACAGTGTATAGTGGCACAGTAGAATTTCTTCTTCACTAGTGGTGTTCACTTTAAGGTCTCAAGACTTTGCATGGGAGGAAGACCCACTGATTCCAGTCTCCCAGTGATGGCAGTTATTATATTTTGAGGATGTCAATAACCTTACTAAGCGTAAAGTAGCACTTTCAAGAAGACAACTGTTTCTAATCTTTTTCAGCCCCTGATTTGTTAGCCTTGCTGTTTCTATACATCTTCAACTGAAGATGCAACTCTTTGAAACATAGAGCATTAAATCAGTAACAGACATTTGCTGAAATGAAATTGGAGTGGTTGGTAATAACAACAGGCAGGTGCTCAGGCAGATTTATTGATGTGTTATAATGATGTGAAGTGAAGAAACCACAACGGGAGAGCAGAGACCTGCTTCTTCTGTTTACTTAATGCAGTCTTCTAAGGAAAACATCACATTCCTGAATTTGGGTGGTTTTATTGACACAGTTGCTACCTGAATGAAGTTGGAATTGCAGCCACCAATCTCATTTTTCTTGTCAGATTTTGAAGCTCCAGTCTTTTTTAACAAATAAAACACAAAATAGAAGGGGGAGGCGCTGGTAATCTTACTGATCTGTTCAACCACTACTACTGTGAAGAGATGAGAAAAGCCAATATCCAGGTAGGTGGCTGGTTTGCCTAAATCACATTTAGAAGCATGGTACATACAGCCAACAGAAGATTTGATCACACTGTGTTTTGTGAATCCTACATGGTAGTGGGAAAATAGTTGTTTGTCACCATTACGTGTCCACCCTACCAATGGCAGAGCTGTCATCCAGAGACATTACCCTAATGCAACAGAAACTGCAGAAGTGTTCTAGCTAATTTCAGTAGCTAGAACAGAAGAGTAACTTTGTTTAGGAAGTTTATGACTGATTTAGTAAGCTAGCATTAAGTGTGGGGCAATAAAGATTTTCCACATAGGACTTCTTTTTGGTAATAATATGTGCTGATGAAAATTTTTGTCTAAATACATTATTGGGTTTTTTTCAGAATATTATTTAACAAAAAGTTTTAGTCAATTTTAAACACATTTTAAAACAATGTATTCTTAATTCAAAAACAGGGGTTTGAATCCGTTTCATCAAGGTGTCACAGTTTTTTTGTCTAAAAAGAGAAACAATTGAGATGATTTGTGATGTAACCAATGTGGTTTCTGAGCGGATATAATACTTGGTCCCATGTTTCTGCATGTGAATTCTAATAGCTCCTTGACACATAAGCCCATTTTTATCACCAAAATCTTACTTTATTTGTTGTTGTAAATGGACTGTTGCAATGGACACAGTTTCAAAAATGAAAAGAGATTTGGACCTTGAAATATGTTCTTTTAATGTCATATACTATTTAGTAAGTCTGTGAAAGTAATGAGAATATTAGTGTGGAATAAAGCTCTTCTTAGGTCTCAGGTTCATGAATTTTATGGAAGAATAACCTCATCCTAGATATTGTGAGATTTCCATACCTATGCTGCATTATTTCTAAGTAGATGTGTTCATAGCTGCTAATTTGCAATGCAGATGAAAGAGTGCTCCAGCAGCAAGATTTCAGTCTTTTGCCAACAGCTTAAATTTTCATTTAAGACAATGTTTAAGAGGTACAGAAGATAATATAGCAGAACTCATTAAGAGAAGACAGCAGTGTAATACACAAGATCTTCTAATTACTGCTACTAACTACAAAGAGAAGTTAAAAAAAAAAGTATTTTCAGAAATGTCTTAAATCAACTGGTGTAGGACTAATAAAACTAAGTGGGAAGATTCTAGCTTCTCAGAACTAAGATAGGCTTTAAAGGATTGGTAGAATCTTCTAGAAAGAATTTTGCATATTATGGTATTATGAAAAGAAAGAAATTTTAAGAAAGGAAATCATATTGGTCTGTAGCTGTAAGTTGAAAGTGTGGTACTTGCATTTAGAGAAAACTAGCAGTTCCTTAGGTTTGAAATGGAATATGATCTCACATAAACTAAGCATTTGTAATGTCATTTTTACAGGATAAAATTTTAGATCAGACCTTTTTCTTTAAGGAGATAAAAAAAATAATCTATAAGTAGTGAATCTGTCTCCAAAGAGTAAATAATCTTTCTCCAAAAAGAATCCTTCATCCTAGCTTCAGATCTGTTTACTTCTGATCATAGAAAAGGGACAATTGCTCTCAGATTGTTTCAGCTAAACCATTAAGGAGATGGAATTTTATAATTTATAATATGCACATATTAATATAATGTATTTAATTTAAAAAAAATCCGTATATATAAGGCATTAGAGGGTAGTTGAGGTTGGAAGGGAATACTGGAGGTCAAGGCTCCTGCTCAAAGCCAGGGCACCTATAGAGTTGGACTAGGCTGCTCATGGCTTTACCTAGCTGAGTCTTAAAAACCTCTGAGTACACCAAGACTGTAGTTTCTGTGAGCAACCTGATCTCATGCTTGGTTTTCTCACGATAGAGAAGTCAGAACCTCTCTTACTTCAACTTATGTCTATTCTTTCTTGACTTTCTTCCTTGCACTGTGGTGAAGATATCCTCCTGTGGAAACTACCCCTGCCACCTCTCAATCCCTCCCGGTCATTTGTTTCCAGCAAACTCAGCTCCCTCCCTTTCTCCTCACAGGGCAAGTGAATTCAATCCTGACCATCTCAGTGCCTCTTCGCTGGAGTTCCTTCTTGTCCTTTTTTTTGTATTGGAAAAAAAATAATATGGGTTTTTTCAGTGATTAAAAACTAACAAATTTGCTTTTGTGTAACATTTTCTTACAACTGTATTTTGAGATATTTGTCCCCCGGTTCTTTGGGGGCACACTGTTTCTCAATAAAGTCATAAGGCTTCCTGCCAGACTTGGCAGTTTGTCTTTTAGATTTCACAGGAGATCCCAAAATGGAATATAAAGAGGGACAACAGAGAAAAGACCTCACCCTTCTCTCTATTGGAAATCCCACCATGTGGTACAATACTTCTTTTTCTTTAAGGTAAAGAAATATTTCTTTAGAGGTTATTTGGATCAAAATTTTTATTAACTCAAGACTGCAGAAACACATTGTTCTGTGACCCAATCAGCTGCTGTGCTGCTGCCCTGGGAATGCTTAAAATCTACTTAGTTCCAAGCAAATTTATTTTCATGTGATTGCAGCCCTTTTTTTTCCTCTTCTTCATGGCAAGTTGTTGATACATAGGAGAGGAAGGTTGGTTGTCCAGTCTGAAAGCTTAAAGCCTGCCATTTGTATGGTATGACAGAAGAAATTAAAAAATTTATATTTGTTACCATAGCAACAATAAAACTCTTCCTCTAAATGCATTCAAAACCAACATCTCTCTGTCCTCTCCTCCTAAACTCTTTAGAAATTAAAACTGAATCATTAGCTGTGGGATATTCCACACTGAACTGAAAAACAAGTTAGTTTATGAAACTGAGATCTCCACCCACAATAAATCCTCATATTCATGCAAGGATATGACAAAATTCCATTTAGTTTCCACTGGAACTTTCTCTAAATTGAATTTTATTAACAATGCTTTATACAGAAAAAGATGATAAAAATCCTCACTGTGCATTGTATTCCACTGTATTTTTTGTCCTTGTTCTGTTTCTGAAAGCCTAGTATGGAGATAGTGAAGTTTTTGCAAAACTGAACAAAAGTCATCCCTGGTACAGTGGTATTTGTTTCCTACTGAAGAATGTCCATTGTCAAAGGGACTAATACATTATCATCATAGTCATCATCATCAATAATAAGAATAAATCCCATACTTTTTGATATCTTGAAATTTTCCCCTTATGTGAATCATTTTGATATTACAGACGGTACTGCTTTTGAATTTGATCTTTTATGCTTTTGTTATACTACTTCATTTTTTTGCCAGTTTATACTGTGCGTTTCAAGTTTGCTCCAATGTATTATGGAATATATTGTGGCTTGGGTAGTGATGAAGTGGCACATCCTTTTAGATAAAATTCTTTTAGCTGCTCTAATTTCAGGGACCGAGCTTGATGGTCCACTCCTTAAAGATGATCACTTTCAGCCACCTGCCTTAATACTTCCAGCACATCTGACAGTCTTAGCAAAAAGTATTTTGAGTTCAGGAGGCTCCTGCATTACTTTATACAGTCTTCAGCAGAAGTATTTAATTTTATTCCTGTTTCACATGTTACACAAAGAGCTTTATAGTCAGTCAAACTGAGGTAACATGAATTAAAAAACTTGTGAAGGAAGGTGTTTGTTAGGTTTGGTTTGGGTTTTTTTCTTCCCTAGATCAAACTTTTCTTTTTATTTGTAGATTCCTGTGGCAGAACAATTTTCTCTTGAAATACTAAGTGACATTCAAATAAAATTGAGTCAATTTTGTTTTTTTTTTTTTTCTAGAAAAAAGGGGGTTGTAAGCATCAAAGTGAAGTTTCTGTTTATTTTTCCTTTTTTCCTCTTTTAAATTTCAAAATGTGCTTATTTGACTTCAGAATATTTTGCATTAAAAACCACTGAAGTTCCTAATTCCCTTGGCTGCTTTAAAAAAAAAAAAATCTTTCTAATGTTCTCTTTGTCTTTTGAGGACAGAGAATTACTGTGCATGGTAAATACATACTAGAGCCAAGAATAAAACTTTTTGAAATATCAGACTTGCATTTTAATCATTGTGCACTGTGATGTGTCACAATATTTCACCTTTAAATAGTGTCTGTAGTTAAAAATCCAGTCTTTGAACAGAATGTTCTCATTATTATCTTATATTGATATTTAATTCCTAATGCTGTATTTTTGAATACTGTTTGTGTTCCATTTTTAGTAGGCTGACATTGTGACATCCACCTCAAATCTACACATTTTAGTGACATCATTGTGCTTTCTAAAATAATTGTCTACTCTCATTTAAAGAAATTGGCTGGCACTCCTGTGCTTGAGTGACACCTTCTGCTAGAGTTAATTTCCGTTCTCCATACGTGTGGTGGTACTGACTTGGGGTTATATAGTCATGTTCAAGTTAGTGAAACAACTTAGCCTGTCTCAAAGCTGCACAGAAAAATGGTTGATAAAGGAAATAGAAATGTATTTTCTTTTATTTCCCATGACTGCACTGTTGTAATTATTTAGCCGGCGAGTAGGATCCAGAGTGAATCTGCTGAGCAGCTTATATAAAGTGAGTGAAAAAGCAGTTCAGTGCCACAACTGTAATATCTAAATAAATGTACCTGTTTGCTGAAAAATGACTTTGCCACTGTGTTCCACAGACAGAGTGCTGTTTTCTTCCACTACTTCTTGCTTTAACCGCTTTTTCTTACATATCCAGAAACTGTCATGCATTTTGATTAGCTTCTGCTTCTGTTCTGTAATTTTTTGAGCATTCTTACCTAACCTCTAAGGTTTTAAGAAAAAATATTATTTATCTATGTTAATTATGGGAAAATAAGCAGAAAATTTTCCTCTACATATTTATTGCTTTGAATTGTATAGTTTGGACCTATGCTGTGAATGAAAAATGTGGGTTTAGACAGTAGACATTAAGTATTTAATGTACAACCTGGAGGTGACATAATCATTCTTCAGAATATAAGAAATAGTACACGTTTCAGCAGCTGCTGCTCTCTTTCTTGATAAGCTTCTTTTGCATATTACTTAGAGATTTTTTTCTGTTCTTGTATTAAGATTTTGCTGTCAGCAGTGACTGTCTGCTCTTCTTTGCTGACCCAACAGCAAAGTGACCCTCAGCCGGACATTCACCTCTGAGGCTCTCTGTATGCCAGGTCTACCGTGTCTTTGTTATTCAAGACATCTTCAAAGCATCAAAATTTACCACCATTCTGCAAACATTTCCTCTCCTACGTCTCACACTGAGGCTTTCTTCCCCTTTTCGCTTTCAGTGTAGTCCTCATCTTTTTTTCTGCTTAAAATCCTTTTTATGGATTCCCTTAGAGATATGGTATGTTCAGAAACTTTCCTAATAATAATACTCCTCCCACAATATTATGTTAATTCCAAATCATATGCATTTGGGTGGGATTCTTTCAAATTCTCTGACAAAATAGTTTTGACTAGAACTAAAATGGTATACCCAGAGATGTTTCTGCTCCAACTAATCTTTAGAAGGTGTTTCACAGAGCTGCAGAAGTGAAAATTCATCTTTCTGAAAATTACCAATATCCATCAACATCGTAGCTGGCTAGCAAACTGTTACCAGGGCATATAAAATTAAACAGAAAGAATCTTTTTCCTGACCTTCAAAGAGGTTAGTGTTACTAGCTTCCAGTAAAAACACAGTTGATGTATTTTATAGAAATATATTTAAAAATTATATATTTAGGCAAACACTATTAGCAATGCTGAGAGTTCTTAGGGTCCAGGACATTGAAATTTCTCATAACTTTTATATTTATCCTATCACTCCACTGGTTAACAAACAAGAAAATATATTCTTAGAGACAGCATTGACCAAAAAGATAGAATCACAGAAGCTGAATTAGTCTGACCTTGTGTATACATGCCCTAATCTTCTGTAATGAATTACTTGTTGCTGTACTGCTCAGGCCAGCAGTGTACAGTCATCTTATGTGTGGGATCTCTGAATACTGGAGAAGTTCAGTCAATTTACAAGAGTAATAACCTCCACACTGTGCCATACAGCCCATCCATTTTTCTGCATGCTGTACTGCTTTGATTTCTTAATAAATAATCTCTCCCAAAATGAAATATCTCCATTTACTGCTTCTGCAACCAGTTGTATTGATTAAATAGAATGGAGTATTTGTGGTCTTTGGTGGTTTTGTTTTGATTCTGCTTAAGGACTTTACTATCATCATTGAAGTTGAAACCCTGGTAAATGAAGTATTCTAATATAAAGATGCAGTTAGTTTTAATATTTATCTAAAAAATCTCAGAAACTTTTTATTTTGACTAATGCATATTTATGATGCCTAAAAATAATTATTCAGAATATTGCCTTGTTCATTTATTCAGTACAGCATCCATCAGAGCTTTGAAAGTGGCCAGGTAAGGGTTCTTGAAAATAACATTCAAGAAATGCTATTAATCGTATGCACTTTCCCAGAGACCTTTTCTGTCTCCCTTGCTCTTAAAAATTAAATACTAGATACAGTCTTGAAACATGAATTTTTTGGTCTCTTATTAAACACTCTGATACTTGCCACAAAAGTTTAATACAACTTTGTAAAGAGTTATTTCTATAAATCTCTGGTTTATCTTAAGGTTCTTAGTGTGAGAACATAAGCACATGTGTACTGAAAGTGAGGGCACATTATTTGGCTCTTATTTGCTTCCAAAGCATCTAGTGACCATATCCCACTGGTTGTGTTAGAGACTGTTTTCTTCTCAATGTTTTATGCTTTCTATTGCTGAAATAAGTCATGTATCAGGCAGGAGAAGAAAAGGGAGTTATGCTCCTCTGATCACTTCAATGTTTAAATGCCTTCTCAATGTAGTCTTTACTATTTGATTAAGCATTCATCAATTTTGTGTGTCCTTGCCTGAAGTTTCAAATTATATGTCTTTAGGAAAGAACTTCTTTATACTTCACTGTTTTCAGGTCTGACTATTTAGGTGTAAAAGTTTTCTGTCTTTGCAGGAATAAATGAGATCCGGAACGTTTGAATTTTTCTTCAAAAGAAATACATTCTGTTACAAAGTATTCTTAGTAAAAGTCTGACAATGAAGGGACCCTGTGATGTAATCATTCAGATCAGATGACTAAAATACTGTCTTCTGGCCTGGAATTTAGGGTAACACGAGAAGTTAAAAATGAAAAGTGCTGGGAACTTGAGGTAATCGCTATATAATGTATTTGCTATGAGTGAATCATATATTCCATCTATAATTGACAAATAGATATAAATGTGGATACAGGAGCCCAACAGAATGGAATGGCAGTAAATGTCATCAATGCTGGAATCAAACATAGATATAGAGAATCCAACAAAAGACCAGCCTTCCTAAACAGTTACTCAGGAGCTGATGGTTTGATCTTGATTGGATTTGCAGCTATGCCCCAGCAGAGGTTCTAGGAACAGAACTGTCAGAAATATCCTAATGGTCCAAGAGTGCAGCAATACTTCTTGAGACCACACAGTACCTGTCATCCATGAACATCTTTGTTGTTATTCTCAGTATCTAAAACCTTCAGATTTCATGCTGGAGAAGATAGTACTTTTGTGATGAGCAGTAGAGAGACAAGAGTAGGGCATTAGGCTTCTGGGTAAGCTTTTAAAAGGCTAGCTCGAAGGATGAGGGGGAAATTAAAGTGTTGAGATTAACTGTGTTGTATTTACCCACTGGTTATTGGACATTTGGAGCTCTGGTGTGCATGGGAAGTTAGTTACATATGTGTTTAAAGCCTTTGTGTCATGCCACAGTACCTGAGCTTTGAATCAGGATGCTCCTGATCAAGATGTTTTTACTGATTACTTCTACTCAAGAAGTTTGACTGAGCATGACTCAGGAAATCACAGTTTTCTTTTGTGGGTTGCTACTGTCAGGAATTCAGGTTAGTTACTGCAAAAATATTGCTGTAAATTTGCTATTTATACCCTTGCAATGTTGACATTGAGAATTACTAGTGTACTGTAACTTTAAAACTGTGCAGAGTTTAGAACATTTTGTCTGTCTGACTCCTTATGTTGCAATTACTGCACTGTAAGTAGATTCCTGGCCTGACACTGACTGCTGTCGTAATAACAATCATTGTCATAAGAAAGCAATATTCAAACCTGAATTGGTTCAATGCCTGACTTCTGAGAAAACACAACTGACACTAATTCTACAGTCTCAAAATATACTGGCAATTCCCATTATTTTACCTAATGTTTCTCCAGTCTGTCCCCTTGAGGCAGTAAGAAGGGAAGAAATGGTGTAGAGAAACTGATATGTCTTGAGGAGATACAATAACTTCCTAAAAATTTTCTTAGAGAGGCCTCTCATCTTTCAGATGTTCACAACTGAATGCAGTAGGTGTGAAGAGACCAGAGCTCTGTTCCACCAATTTACTTTTTCCTGTAATTTTCAGTATGCCAAAATTATTTAATTTTCATTCCCTTCTTCACCCACCATAAGAAATTAATCAACACTAATAATTGTAAACCATTCTGATTTAGGTGCTTCTTTAGTTTTAAACCAATTGCTAAATAATATGTATTAATTTCTATTTTCCTACCTTAAGTTATCAGCATTATTTGAGTCCTTCGAGTTGTTCTTCCATTTAATCATTATAATTCTTGAATCTATATCTTATTTTCCCTTTGTAAAATATGTCCATTATATGTATTTTGAAAGTATCGTATTTGTCTGAAAGTTTTTATCAACTCCCTCAAAGGACAGAGGAAAATAGAACATAAATAAGTCTCAGATATTGATGTGAAATAGTTTTCTGGGTTGGTATCACTTCAACTTGAGACAGATGTTGCCTGGGAACTGAGAACCAGGAGAAAGATTCTCACTTACTAATGACATAATCTTCTTATCTTCCACCCTTGCCTTCAGGTGGTCTCTGCATCTAGAGAAACTGGTCTGAAAATTCATAATCCTAGTTGTGATATCAGAGTTAATAAATATTTTCATAGGAATGTTTAAGCAGAAAAGATAAAGGTGGCCAGGATTTGGTGATATTAGTAATGGACAACAAATAGATAAAGTAAGAGTCATTAAATTACTTTAACATGACAGTTAACTTCTTAGAAAGTATAAAAGCAGAAAAAAATTGAGTATGACTGTAACTAGATCTTGTACTAAAGGCCTACTTTTCTCTGCAACCAGAGCAACCTACTTCAAATAGAATGAGATTTCAACCATGATCAAATATTGCATTTTTACATTAAATCAACTACACTAAAAAACCATTCCCAAGTTTTTTCAAATATTCTAACACTATTGAAAATTCACAAAGTTCAGTTTGTTTAAATTCAAAGGTCATTCAGGTTTTTTAATTCTTTTTTCTGTCATTAAATTTGTCAAAATATGACTCTGAAATAGAAGATCAACAGATTTGAAAAATACAGAAGGTTTTGCTTTGTGTTCTGTCCTCATAGAATTTGAATATAAGTACAGAAATGAACTATGAAGGTCAACTCTGTGTTGATGAAAGTATATTACAAGTGTCACATTTAGTTTTGCATTTGGTATCAGTCTGAGTTACCAAATTTTTGCTATTTTATATATTTTTTTAATTTTACATTTTTACTTCATTCTTAATCAGAGAAAGACAAGGAAAAACCTGTGTAAAAGGCAATAAGTCATTAGCAGGATACTGATTTCTAATGTGGGAGTTTCAGGTTTGAGATGCTGTTCACTTGTTCCCAGATTCCAGCCAAAAATGTTTAAAATAATTAGGATGTTGAATATTTGTCTGTCCGGTGTTGAACAAAAAATATATCATTAATATTAATAATTTGTCATTCTAAAAGTTTTCTTTTCTCTAAAAATCAAAGGAATGGAAGATACAATGATAAACTAGATTCTTTACTGAAATATCTTTTAATTTGATAATGTAAGATCCTAATCTGTGGCCATTTTATTCTTTCTATTGTTAGGAAAGAAACTGAGAACATACAACCTGGGACATACAAATAATGATAATTATAATTATTAGCTTTCATTAGATTCTTCGCTGAAATGTCTCTGAATTTGATAACATAAGGTCCTAATCTGTGGCCATTTTATTCTTTCTGCTGTTAGGAAAGAAACTGAGAGAGAAGTCAGTGCTATCTTATCCTGTAAATGAGAAACAGGTGAAAAAAAACCTTGTTGAGTTCTTTCTGCCTGTTTGATGGTGATGTTGGATTGTTCCATAGCAGTAAAATCTATATGGATGAGGTTGTTTCTGGTTTCTTTTACACAAACATACGGCAAGTTTTTACTGAAAACCACACTTTCATTATTATACTTTCATGCTAGCCAAACTAATTTTTGTTCATTTTGAGATTAAATTTTTAGGATAATGGTTTTATAAAATCCTGCTGTATTAGAACCTTTCTTTCTCTCCTTCCACTGATTTTAAAATGCAGTCAAAAAGGACTATCTTTCAGAATCTTTCCTGTAATATATATACAAGTTGTTTGTAGCTGTGTAATTTACTGAAATTGTGGAGCTTTTTTTCTTCAGCCTTACTGTTTGCTCCATAGTCTTCTAGGAATAGATAGCGGTCTTACACATTTGCAATTGCTGTCGTGTTATGTTCTAATTACTGTTAATTTATTCTTATTTTCTAAAGTTTGGAATCGATATCAACAGTCTTTTCCAACCTAAGCAATTCTATAAAATACCTTCTCTGCATCTGCAGAAGTTATTTCCTTGTACTAGAGCACCTGAGAAAATGTAGTTTATATAAAATTCTGTAGAATTCTGTAGAATTTTATATAGGTATATTCCTAAAGTCACTTTAACACCATATTATGTGGATGGGAGAATGGACTATGCTATTCACAATGAGATCATGACTCAGAAAAGATAATATAAAACCAGAATGGCCATTATGCCCTTGGAGTGGAGCAGAGAGAAGGGTGGGAGGACTTCTAAGTGAATCTGAATTGCAAAAAGACTGATATGTAAGAATTATGGACAGAAATTCAGAACAAACAGCAAGTTGTCTTCTCCATAGATCAGCTGTATCCTATAAAAATAGTAATGTTAATTGATATTCTCCTAGTGTAATTCTAGCTACTTCCCTTCATGGCCAGTAGATCTCTCAGCAGGTACATGCCGGAATCAATTCCCTTATTGTTTGCCTAAATTCACCTCACAGCATCTGTCTCAAATCCCATCTGATCTCTAGCCTTATACAACCTGAAGTTCACCTTCAGAGTTCTTTGCAGTTCTTAACTTCCCTTGTGTTTCAGTGCTCAGGTCTCTTAGGTCTTATCCTCTGAAGTATCTGTACCCATTTTGGATGGAATAGCATTAATTTTCCTCAGAGCAGCTTGTACAGATTTGTGCTGAAAACAGTGTAGATAACACAGGGATATTTTTGTTATTCCTGAGCAGTACTTACACAGATTCAAGACCTGCTCTTCATCTCACACTGTCCCATCAGAGAGTAGGTTGAAGGTGCACAAGAATTTCAGTGGGAACACAGCTGGAACAGTTGACCCCAAGTATCCAAAGGGATATTCCACACCATAGAGTGTCATACTCAGCAATGAAAACTCTGAGGGTGGAGAAGGTTTGCAGGGACTGCTGTTGCTTGGGACTGGTTGAACATTGGTCAGCTGGTGGTGAGCAACTGGGTTTGGTTAGATTTTTTTATCACTTGTTTTTCTTGGGTTTATTTTATTATATTTTTTAGGACCTGAGGGAGGGTTCTCCCCTTTTTTTTTTATTAGCCAACTCAACATATGAGTTTTTACAGTTCTGTTGTTGCAATTCTCTCTCCCATCTCACTTCAGGGTGAAAAGTAAGCAAGTATTTGTGTGTGCTTAACTGCTTACTGTGTTTAAAACACAGTATTAATTCCATTATACATGTAAGTTTCTTTCACTTTCAGCTCTATACATTCTCTCCTTCTTCTTTTAGCACTTGATTGCATTGTTTCCTTTTTTCTGATCATCTTTCAAACTTTCCTTGTGTACCCTTTTGCGGAGACTTCCATTGTGGATTGTTCTCCAGCTGTTGTGACTTAAAATCAGTTAGCAAAAAAATTATTCCTATTTAAACTCTAAATTAAAAGAAGATGACACAAAAATATAATGGTAACCATTATTTCATTTTGTAGAATTGCTTTATTTGTTTGACTGTTGGTCTGGATTACTAAAGATTCTGCTCACATGCTGCTACAAGGTTTCCTGCAGTGCTTTATAATGAATGTGCTGATAATACAGTGTAGTTTTCTGAATAACTAGCTCTTTTTAAATGTGTAATCTAGGCCAACAAATGGGAACACATTTTTTATTAACAAGTTGATAATTTCTTAATAATATTCTAATACATATTTGTTTATTTCATGTTCATAACAGTTCATCTATAGATAATTCACAGATACTTTCAAACTCATAGCTAACAGTTAAAATTTGATTAGTTTCAATTATCGCCACAGTTTTATATCTGCATGAAGAGGTTACGCAACAGTCAATGCAATCGAAAATTTTGATCTGTGTATTTTAGGAGATGAGTAGGCCTCACTTAAATTCTTTATATTTTCCATGTGATCTTCAATTTACTTCAGTATGTATTCCAGTATTTGCTTTTAGATTTATTCATGGTGGCTAGTTTCTTCCCTGATAATACTGATCTGAAGCACCCTCAAAAATTTTATTCTCAAATGTAACCCCTTTCTGCTTTAGAAAGCCACATAGGATTCATATTTCAGTACAGTACTATGCCTTTTCTCTAGCTCTTTTTAAATAACTGGTATACAAAGCTCTTATGCCTACTCATAAGACCATTTCTATTCTTAACAAAACGTGAAGGTTTGATTCTGTTTAAAAACAGTCATTATAAGCAAAATTTTAATTATATTTAAAGATAAATTTTAACTTTAGCAAATCTTTAAGTTTTATTATGAATATAATCATCATATGTGCAAGCAGGGGCATGAGTATAATGGTTCCAAAAATGGTTTAATTGAACATAATTATTATTTCGTAATTGTTTTCATGAATGTTATAACCTTTTAGATACTATTGTAAAAAGCATCTATCTCAACAACTGTCAGGAACTTTTGAAAATATTCTGCATTTTTTTTATCAGTGTGTTTAACAGTAGTCATATGGGAACCACCACCCCGTGTGGTCCGAAGAACAAATCACCATATGGCCTGCTGCCTCACGTAAGGTCTTCTGCTTTTCTTATAACTGACAGTTCATTGTTGCTTTATTGCAGTCACGTTTCTTGTTTTTTTAAGTACTCCATCAAATTTATGTGAATGACATTGGGTTCCCATGGCATTATCTGGACTGCTTTTAAGTTTTCTACTGTTTTAATGCTGTTTATAGCTTCATGCAAGTATTTTGATATTAAGGAAGTAATCCGTGTCTGAAGACCTGTTGGAAAGGAAGCACTTTGCCGCATTCACAAAATTCTAAGAAATTGTCAATGACTAGATTACATGATTATAAAGACAACAAAGAGAGTTAAATAACATCTTGCATTTTAATTATGAGACAGCCTCAGAATTGAAATGTAACATGTATTGATTCCTCAATTCTGTTTTAACTGATACAGTGGGACTCCCCTTTCTACTTGATCTTGAGAGTGTAGAAATACTGCAACCAAACTGGCTTCAGTTTCTTTACGTGTAGAGCTGCAATTTCAGGCCTGAAAGCATGAAAATGCTGTTTAAACTTATTCTCTGACTTAGTTCTTTCTGAGCTGTGTACCTATTTTCCATCACTCATCCCAAAAAACTTTTATTTTCTCCTCACTAAGTTGGAAGATTAAGTAATGTGACAAAGTTCACGATGGAGATAGAGGAAATTAAGCAAATCTTGCATGTATTAACCTGTAAATTTTGAGTGTTCCTTGTAAGGGCATCTTAAAAGTCACTGATTTAAAATAGGTCTCATTTCTGTGAGTGACCAGGATTCACAAATACCCAGCTTGACTCTCTGTTATTTTTTTCCCCAGTAACACACATACTGTCAGAAATGAAGAATTTGCTTTCTGTGTCTTCTTTTTATCTCCAGAGATTTGACCCTCCACTTTTGAAACATGAGAAATAGAGGAATAATGTTCAAAATAGAATGGTAAAGCATATAGCTAAAATAGAGAAAACATTATCTAATGTCTACAACATATTTCCTCAACAGCCAGGGTGCCAGCTTGAGATAGCTCTTACTGGGAGGCAGCAGAACTATTCTGGGCTCTGAAAAGATTCTGCATTTTTTCATAATGTTAATAAATTCTGAAAATAGATTGATTACAACAGTGTCTTGTCTGGGCAGTACTTGGCTTTGTACAAAGCATTTATTTTAGGAAGGAAAGAGAGGGTGAGGTTGTATTAGGAAAGAGTAAGTGTCTAGTGGTGTTACAAAAGAAAAATTCCAAAGCCTTTGTAATTTAGTTGTGAGATACAGTGCAACTGTTAAACCCCAAAGCAACATCAACTGATGTGAAGATCCCTGCAGCCACAGTATTTCTTGCAATAATTTGAGTAATTACTCACAAGCTCTATACACACCTGGAAACTCAAAGTGCTACTCAATTCACTTCCCATGAGCAGCTTTCACTGACTATTCCTTATGCTGCAGTTGTAAAACAAACAAACAAAACGTGTAAGGAGATAAGCTTGTGAATTGTAGCCACTACTGTAACTTAATGGCTCTGTCTTGAACCAGTGCCTTAGAAAGAGAGTTTGAAGCTATCACCTTCTCTTCTGGATAAAACATAAAACTAAACCTAAATAAAACTGAACTAATTACCATAAAACTAAACTAATTACATTATCCGTTGCTTGGCTTTTGAGCAGTAGAAACTGACCAAAACCTGAGCTCTTGCAGTTAATTCTGCATAGCTATATAAATTGTGAAATTTCTGGTTTAATACCAACAGCACTCGCTTAAATTGTTTTGTACTGCACTTGTTTTGCCTCTTAGATAGTTGCGTTTTGAATTCTCAGAGGGATTTTTGATTGAGTGCTTGTCCATGACAATTTGCATTCTAATGTTTTTAAGGGAAAGAAATAATTTGAAATGTAAGAGTGATGTTATATAACATTCAGGTATGCTAACCCATTTTCAAGATGAAAATTGAACCTGAAGTAAAGTCCTTAATTGGCCCTTCTGTTTATCCAGTACTACTGAAATTAGGTATAGTTCAGTCTTTTTTTTTTCATTTTTTTTTCAGCAAAGAAAGCTCTCTTGTTACATTTTCTCCCTATTTTTCTCATTATAAGCATTGTTTTAGTCTCCTCTACACTATTACTTTATGCTCCTGTAAGTTAATTTAGGGGACTGACTAGCACTGAACACATTTTGTTGTGGGATAATTGGTTGGCCTTGCATCAACTCTGCTCTTCTTTCTGTCATCCAGAAAACTTCATTTACTTTGCATGGCTGTGCTAAGGGTTGCCTTTGTGGCCAAAAAAAAATAAAATTAAAAAAATTAAAAGGGTGTGGTAGAAACACATAGAGATGTAGCTATGTATAAAAATATGCCTATGTAAGGATAAATTTGGAAAGACTGGGTCAAAATGTGACTTATAAGTACAAAAAAGGTTATAAAACTTTGTAAGGCAAAGGTTTTGGAAAAATATTAGATTTAAGAAAATATTTAATGTCTTGTGTGATATTATTGAGGTGAGCATATAACAAGTGCCTGAAAAGAAGATGTATTCAGTGATCTATTAATCTTCACAAAAAAAATTAATTAGAAGCCTATATTTAATAATAAAAAAGAAAAATAGAGGTAAGAATAATTGAAAATGAATTAACACAAATGTAAGTTTTATATTTATTGTATCCTGATATCCTGGAAGTGGTTAAGTTACTAGGAACTGTTAATGTTGGAGAACTTGCAGGGTAGATGGCTTGAAAAGGGTCAACATTGCACCTAGCTGGGGCTTAGAGCAGACTATAAAGTAAGTACATTTGATACATTATCCTGGTGTTGAAGCAGGAAGTCAAAATAAAAAAAATGTACAAATGCAATAGGAACGTATGTATGACATAATAATATTTCCACTCCACTTAATTGTGGATGGGGCATTTTGTTTGCATTTGGATGCTGGAGAAGTTTTGATCAATATGAAAGTTCTGATAATACAAAAAAAATGCCGGTGAAATTCCCGAAGGTTTATAGTGTTAGTTGTAACACTAAAGGCTGAGATCAGTGGTTTTCATTCTCACTGTAGGTGAGACAAGAAGTTGTGGTTTCTATTTCCTGCTTTAGAACACTGTGAATATGATATTAAGAGCAATAGAACAATGGAAAAATAACGCCATGGATGCTTTTTGCTAATATTTTCTAGAAGTAACTAGAGGGTAAGCAGGTAGAGGGATGTCTGAAGATCCTTGATTCTATTTCAGTAAATTAGTGTGTGTGTTAGATGATTAGTTGAATTCTCCTGAAATCCTGTATTTGTAGGATATTAATAAAGAAATGTAAATGGCATTACTTTGGGGATGTGGATGTTGAAAAAAACCTTGCATTCTGCTGACTCTAAACTTGCCATGTATAATCATTATCATTTTCTTAGCTACCATATTTCAAGCAAGTCTCTGTATGCTGTAGGCAAGACTAATTATATAGTATTGACTAATGTTTGTGTAAAATGTATTAGTACAATAGCAGCACAAAAATTTAATAATTACAGCAATATTGCATCATGGTGAATAAATGTGTTTTCATCTTTAGATTATCTCACTTTAATTTTCTTTCTTCCCTTACTACTTTTGCTACCTTTAACTCATAGTACCAAACTTTTTAAAATAGAAAAATATTATCATAATATAAAATGTTTTTAAATAAGAAGATAATTAAGTTTAGCTCTTTATGTTTATTAGTGATAGTTTTGGTCACTACTGGAGACTGGGCTAGGATATAAAATATTTTGGAAGACTTCATATTTTTACTGCAGATGTGTTTCTTAAAACCATTACACTCTCTTTCTTCCCTGAACTGCTTTCTATGATGTCTCATACAGATGTCTTCTTAAATGTCAGTAAATAATTTTTTTTCCCAAAAGTTTGCATATCTCTGGTTTCATTTAATTTTTTTTTATATTTCAAATTTGTAATATTTTTATTCTAGTCATCTTTGCTTCCATATATTGTATATTCATAATGTGCAGATGATACCAGCAGCCAGGTATTTCTATGTGGTCACTGCAGGCATTGACCATGTCTATACTCTTAGGTGGCAGTCCTAATAGCGTGTAGCCACATAGATGTGTGTGAAAGAAAGCTGCACTGTACTATCCAAGGCAGAGAGACTGCACTGAACTGCTGCATTCTTAGGCAGGAATAAGTTGTCTTTTACCTGATCCTGTGGAGACGTCTATGAGAGTCAGAGCAGGTGAACTGAATATGAATGAATCTTTGGAAATTTTTTTTATAGGAGACCTAGTTTGGTGAGGGAAAGGCTACAGTTACCTTAGAAGTGTAAAGATCCTTTTACTGTGTTTCATATGATGTGTTCATCTACTCTCTGTGAACCCACACATGACTTTTGAACAACTGGAAGTCATCGAACCAGGCAAGGGGTTATTGAGAATAACAGAATTAACTCAACCAGGTTGAGTCAGAAGGGACCTTTTACAGGTTGTCTAGTTCAATCCCCCTGTATGGGGAGGGACACCTTCCATTAGATCAAGATGCTCAAAGCCCCATCCAATCTGGTCTGTAACACTTTCAGGGATGGGGCATTCACAACTTCATAAGAGATGTGCTTCAACTCTGATTATCTTCTGGCCCTCCTTTGGCCTTGCTTCAGCATGTCCAGGTCTTTCTTATGTTGGGGGCCGCAGAGCAATATCCTAAACAGAAGACTTAAACTATATGTCTATTTTTTCCCCTCTCATATACTAAGACTTAACTACTGCTAGATGTTTCTAATACTGTCAATTCTACTGTTTCTGTATCTGTATTTGCAACATTATAAGCCAAGCTAAACTTCACCTTGTGTGCTTATAGCCAGTCTGTATGCCTTTATGGCTTGATAAATACAGTATATCAGAATCACTGTTCCATGAAAAGCTGACAAAACTGGAAAGCTCTATCACGTTACCAGCACTCATTCCACGAGCACCTGCATGCCATCACTTGTTTCTTTGTAGGAATTTGATAATGAGTGGATGACTTATCAGACAACCTATTGTATTCTCTCACTTCAGCTCACCCTTAGCAACATTTTCAATCTTGAAAGGTTAGAAGTTATAAAGGCTTCTAAGTAATTTTGTTCTCAGTGTTTAACATCCTGGCTGAGGGCTGGTTCACAAAGGGACACAAAGAGAAAAGAGTAAACCTCTAATAATTTAGTTGTTTAGTTAAAAAAAGCAACCTAATAATTCAGGAATCTGCAGGAATAGTCATTTATGAAAAATGTTTGAAATTTTCTGTTGACAGCAAGGAACATTCCACAACACTGATGGAAATCTTACCAGGTTTTGTTATTTTAGGTTAAGTAAGAAACAAAACTTACTAACTAGAAGGTGTTTGTTTACAGGTGCAAGAGACAAAAATTTTTAAAATTAGTTTGATTTTCTACTAGAGGGAATATTATCCTCTCTTAAACTTCTCTCAGAGCAGTAGAAATGAACTGGTTCTCATAAATTGTCCTATATTAATCTATAGAGTAGTCTTCATTTGCTTGCAAGTCTACTTCACTGTTAAATTGATTTCACTGTAAGAGTATTTTTCAGCCTACCTGTTTCTTTTCTTCATGTGTTCTCATTAATACATATTGAAAAGGGATAAAGGGAGGTACTCTGGGATATAATATACAGGATTTTCTTCAAATCCTTCTTACATTAATATTCAAGGGAAATGTTATTTTTTTTTTTACATAAGAAAAATATCAGGTTTTTTTTTTGGACAAGATTCCATTTTCTGTTAGTCTATTTCTGAAAGGTATTTTTGGTTGCTGTGGTAATGCATTTTCATGTATTACCACAACGCAACTACTAAAAAAACCCTGTAAGTAATTTAACCTCGTGTTTTGTTTTGTTTGGTTTTTTTTTTTGTCTTTCCAGAAATGAATTTCTTTTTTGCAAGAAATCATGATTATTTATTGATGCCGAAAGAAAATAGGCTGATGTTCTTCTGAGTGTTCTGAATAACATGTAAGTGTAATATGTTTACTGTAACACTGATTATGTGTTCAATTTAGGTAGTAATTATGATTTGATTTTAACAAAGAAACCATTGCTTAGAGATGTTTCTTTGTTTTTTCACAACAGTATATAAGCTATGGTGACAGATTGTCTGAGATAATACCTTTCGGAAGGTATTCTAATCCCCTTGTTTTACTTGGAACATTAATATTTATCAGAATCTAATGATCATTCATAAGCTTCACAGAGGAAAGTTCATAGCAACAAAAGTCAAAATAATGGTAATTGATAAGCAAAGCTCTAAAAAAATTATACAGGGCCTACCTGGTCAGCAAAATGACCGGATATTAGATAAAGGTCTTTATTTGTTAACCTCTCCCAAAATAGCAGTATCGTGACCTTTTCCAGTAGAAACTGTGAAAACACAACTATACAATGGCTGACAGAAGTGTAAACTCTGATTAAAATCTTCAGTTTGGAGGAGACACTAAGTAATATTAATGACCTTCTCAGATTTAATGTGCTAGTACAGAAGAGAAGGCAAAAAGGCCATTCGTTCTTTCCCACAGCAATGTGTGCAGAGCACTGTCGGTCTTCAGTAACAATATTGTTTTGGATATTGCTAGTGGCATAACATCCTTAATTTTTTTTCTCTTTCTGTTTGATTTCATTGCCATAAACATTTCTTGCCCCATGAAAGCACAGTTCTTGAGACTGATGTTGGATCTCCGAGCATCTATTCTACATTTGAAAGGCTTATTGATTCAGCTTTGTTCATGATGTTGTTTCAGTCTTTTCTGTGCACAGACATTTGTGGAGACAATTTATGGGTGCCAGTGTTTGAACACCTGTCATTCAAACAGTCATGCACTCACACAGAAAAAGGATTTTGAGCATCCTGTTATTCAGTGTTTTCAGTAGGATTCCTGTCACTGTTTTTAGAAAAGCTCCAGTCCACGGGTAGTAATTATATCAGTGTGTGAGGTGGTGTGTCTAGTCAGAGCCTAAATGGGAGGTTTGACACACAGCCAGTCAACTTGGCTTGGTTCAGGTGAACTTTCCAACAAGTCTAAAAAATAAATTATTTAATAAAAGATGGTATTTTTTGCAAATAAGTTATCAATTGAAGGAAAGAGGGGTTTGAATCTGTCTATTGAACTGAAGAGTAAGGCAGTGGTTCTCAAACTGGGATATAAATGCTATACAATGGGAACTGCAGAGTGTATGTGTTCTCTGCTGAAAGTCTGACAACAAAAACCTGCAAAAATGGACCTCTAGTCGAAAAAATCAGAGGTATGGTGTTAAAATTCTTGTTCTATCCGGGAAGTTGACACAGATGTTTCTAATACTCTATTCAGGATTAGACTGCGGGGGAAATAAAATCACCAGGCATCCCTTACCAACACCTATATAGGTTTTTTTTTTGTTCATAAATACTCTAAGTGTCATGATCATAGGATTTAAGATCAAATTCTTCATTGTTAGGGAAAGAAAATAGATTTTTCATTACTGCATTGTGAAGATGAATTCTTTTACTTGATGTGCTCATTAGATTTTGTGATAGAAGAGATCAATTTGAAATAAAAATTGAATGTCTTAGTACCATTTTATTATCCAGATTAAAAGTTAGATTGCAGTTGACTTAGTATGAATGTGTGCCTATTGGCTGTAGCTGATAAGGAAGCTTCAGCTTTCTGTATGTGACATCCTATCATTTACATTTTCTGCTATTAGAACCCTTATAATTTTATGATACCCAGTTCTTCTCCATGCTTTTTGGAAGGGACTCCTAGCCCTGTTGCTGTAAAAGGGAAAGATATGCTACACACAGTGCTAGTTTATTTATACATACCCCGGACTAGTACCTAACAAGGTAACTAAACACATGTACAGCATGTGTTTGGTTTTCAGCACATTCAGCAATCAAAGGTATTTTGGCAGTAGTAGGATGGTGTCGGTACTGATGAGAACTGATCTGCATTTTTTTGGAATTTTATTTCACAATAGAAGATGCAGATTGGTGGAAAATAAAATATCTGTCCTCAGTCTTTCATCCCAACTGGCCCCCCTGAGAATTTTTAGGAATACCAGTGCCTTTCCGCTAAGGGACAAGCTAATTAAACACAGTTCTATTACGGAAGTTGTCTGCTGCAAAGTCTAGAGAGTAGAAATTGGGCTGTGCTCCTAGTTGTGGTGTTTTGGTGCTAGGAGCAGCCCTGGGACAGGGAGGCCTGAAGGCCTGAAAGATGGGATTGGGGTTGGAGCTGGAATTTATTGCTGTGTGATTTGTGTGTGGGGAAATTAATTATCTGAGTTGCGCTGATAATAATCCAGGTATATATTATTTTAAAGGGATTTTATGTGGATATTATTCTTCAGCTGAAAACACTTTTTGGGAATGATTGATTTAATTATTTCTCTCATTAGAGAACTGGCTTCTAACTAGAAGCATTTTATACTGTGTAGTTACTTGAGGCACTGCTATTTTCAATTCAACAGAAAATGGCTCTAAGTAAGAGCATAGAAATGACTGACATTGTGTTAGGGGACTGCGTATCACAAAATGCACAGCTTCAGCTTGCATGCAAAAACACCATTTAGCTGTGATAATAGAAATTAGATTTCAATCAGTATGCTCTTTGTTATTAATCCATTTTTCTCCTTTCATGTGAAGAGGTCCTAATAACACGTTAGACAAATCACACTCTTTAAAAACTGATTTGAAATAAAAACACTTTTGAAGCCTTGTAATTTCGGGCATGCATTTTGTAATAATAATATGTTTCCTTGCTGCTAATGTATTGATGCGTACTTGTAAGTGTGCACAATGTTGTTCTTTTATTTTTGGTCCAAGCTTATTATTAGGAACGAAATTGTTCTTCCAATTTAAGCAAATTTGTGAGGAAACTGTGGCAGGTACACTAAGAACACTAAATTTGAAGACCTAACAAAGACCTTAAATTATAAGTGGTGATTATTAATATTGTAGAGTTGAAGTACTAAGAGTAACCTTTACCTTTGGGGTAAAAGTGGTGTTTTTTCTAGTAGTTGTAAACTTTTAATGCTTCATAAGTTTCAATTACTGTCTGAAGTTGAGGAATTTGTAGTGTGTGCACCTAAGCAACACTTCTGTGCTATGCATCTGCATAGCAGAACTCTCATATTGATTAGGTTGCTATTAGAGCCTCAACTGTACATCTTTATGAAGCTTCATTCTAACAGACATTTTTTGTGATACACAGAAAGACACTGATATATGAGGGCTTCTGATCAGCTACTGTGATTAACTTTTTGGTTTCTAGGGCCAGCTTAAAGAACAAAAGACTTATTGTCAAGATGCTGAGAAATTACTGCTAATTTAGTAACATTTCTTAGTTTCTTCTGCTGATTTTGGTTTAGTAATTTTTATCTATATACCTTTATAATACACCCTTTTAGAGGGAAGGAGAAAAAACAACCTTATTGTTTTTGCAGTAGTTTATCTTGTTGAATTATAGTCAGAGATCCATTACTTTATAGTCTGGAAACTTCAGCACTATTCTTGTTTCATAAAGGAGCATCAGTTTGGTTCGGTGGCAATGACTCCTCCATAGTTAGTGTCTGTCTACATCTAATGCTCATAGCTTCTGTGTGGCCAACTTGGATTAATGCTTTTATCAGCTGCATTTGTCTAATACTGGAGCACTGTGTCTAGTTCTGGGCTCCCCAGTTCAAGAAACATGACAAACTACTTAAGAGGGTTCAGTGGAAGGCTCAAAGATGATGAGGGGACTGGAGCATCTCTCTATTGAGGAAAGGGTGGGGGAGTTTGGCCTGTTTAGCATGGAGAAGAGAAAACTGAGAGGGAATCATATCAATTCATTCAAATATCTTCAGGGCAGGTGTCAAGAGGATGCAGCCAGAGCCTTCTCAGTGGTGCCCAATGATAGGGTAAATGGCAACAGCACAAACTGAAATACAAGAAGTTCCATCTGAATATGAAGGAAATTTCTTCATGTTGAGGGTGACTGAGCACTGCAACAGGCTGCTCAGAGAAGCCGTTGAGTCTCCTTTTTTGGAGATATTTAAAACCCACCTGGACGCATTGCTGTGCAACCTGCTTCAGGTAAACCTAATTTAGCAGGGGAGTTGGACTAGATGACCTCCAGAGGTCCCTTTCAACCCTAAACAGTTTGGGATGCTATGATACTAGACTCTAAAACAATTTTTCAGTAAAACCTATAGCCACTAAAATGTTACTCAAAAATGCACTAAAAATGATCATTGATTAAGGGCAAAGTGTATCGCTTTCAGTGGATTCTGTGAAGTTTATAAAAATGTCAAAAATAATAGCATTGTATTTTTTGAGATTGAAAATTTTGTTTTTTGAAATTGAAATTAATTTTTGAAATTGATTTTTTTTTTGTTTTCTGTTTGTTTTGTTTTTCTCATCCAAAATAAACAGGACAGCATTATTGGTGAGCACCACAAAAGAAATTACACAGATTACAATCATTTACATGGTGATGATCTCTGTGGAGTATTGAGAGTGAAAACATTAATTTTTCAAGCAGAGGTACAGTTTCTTTTCCAAGAATGTTACTAAAGGAATCTATCTGAAGAAGGGGAGCTTTTCCATCTCGTCAAGCATTATTAATATCTTGCTTTTGTCTTACCACTGTAACTGCTTATCTTGGCCTCCTCGTCATAGGAGACCTCAGCTGGAGCTGCATGGTCTTTGCTGTCCACTGACTCTGTTTTCCGATAAAACTTTATTCATATATTTTGTGATTTTACATAAAAACTTTTATATTTATGCAAAGATAGCGTGGCTTCTTTCAGGCATTTATAGGGTTTTACACAAAACACTTCTAATTTCTATTTCCTTCCCCCAAACGGCACGTTTCTCTCCAGTCGTCTTACCATCATGCATTGCCAAGGAGGGTGCCAAAGGAACAGCTTCACTTTCTTTTACAGTCTTAGCAGTGACTGAGCTTAGTCAGGATTCAGTGAAGAGAACATGAGATTCATGCAGGAGACTCAATTATCCTTCTTTATGGGAGGACAGAAGTTGACTTCTCTAGAAGCTCTTTCCAAATGAGTTTTTAAGACAGATAAGATGAATTGTCTCATAGAACTCAATATCTTTTTCCTATTAATTTTAAGGAAAGTTGACATGACTTTTTCAGACTTATGCAACATACTTGAGATATTTAAATTTAAACTGGAAATCCCATTCTTTGTGGAATGCAAATTTACCTTGATGGACTGACAATACTTAAGTCAGTCAATATAAGAAATCTTTCCTACCTTGTGATGTTCTACCAGAACACTTAGTTTTCCAAATTTTGCCTATGGTGTTAAGTATTTTGCCATCTTGTATACAGCATGGGAAAGAATTTTGAGAGATGGTTTTTCCTTTGTCCTTCAAGGTATAAACTGTGGAAAAAATCATCACATTCTATCATGACATGATAATTATTCCCAGAGAGTGACAGTACTAGCTATGCAGAGCTAGTTTGAAATTGAATCTCTTCAAATATGTGCTGTCAGTTAGGTGCCTGTAATGCTGTGTGACATCATCTCTGTGTTACTTCAATCAGGTAGTTTTTCTGTGTTTTGTTTTTCCCCATAATTTTTTACTTTCTTGTAGAGTGATACCAATGATCTTCTTGATAGTCGGCCTCTTGGTCTACTAATTCTCTTGCTCTGAATTTGTATGCAAAGTCAGGTCTGGGAGTATGCAATTACCAGTGGCAACGTATAAAGCTTTTGGAGGCATTTTACTGGTATTGCTGTTATAGAAAGAAAACATACTTCATTTTCTCAGCCCTTTATGCAGGTCACTTAAAATATATAATTTTCAGCAACTTGCTGAGGGAATTTGCAAATTTTTCCAGTTGTTTTTCCCCATCCACCATTTAAACTGAATCCTTTTAAACTTAATACAGCAAAACTAATGGTCAGAATATTTTATTCCTCTTGTACGCTCACCATGATCTAATCTAGTTATGTCTATGGGTAAAAGAAAAACATTCAGGTGATGGAAAAATGTGACACTTTAAGCATGTTCTCTGTATGGTTCTGTTAAAATACTCAGTGGCTTTCTGACAACCCCCCCCCATGCTTTCTAGATTACAAGAGTGCCTGGATATGTCTGTTGATGTATGGGGCTTATAAAAAATGGATTTGAAATGTTTCAAACATTAACGTCCCCAGAAAAATATAGTTAGTATTATTAGGTATCTGAGCTCCTTCCACACACCCAGAGCAGAAATTGAAAGAATAAAAAAGAAGTATTTGATTAGAGTATGTCAAGACCACATTCAATTCCATCTAGGTGTTATAAACATACATGTATATTAAACACAGCTATTTATGTCTTTAAATTACATTAACTTTAATTCTATTAGTTAAAAATATTTAAATTTCTTAGATACTGTCATCCTCAGCGACCCTGTACACTGTGTATTATGTATACCATGAATCACATGTTAAATACAACCCTAATCACAAAAATATAAGGTCTACCGAATCATTTGTATACTTTCAATTATCAGACTACAACAAAAATTATCAGCAACAAAAGTTGCTTTGTTGTCAATTTGAAGATCCCTTTGGAACAGAAATCAGATTATGTCCTGTGCATCACCAGTTTATGGTCTTGGAATTTAAAATGTTTCTGGTAGATATGGTATGGTTGATACTGATCGAACTAAAGCTTCTTAAGTTATACCCTAAATGTTGACAAATATCAAGTTTTTTTGCAATGTCCATAGAGCTTTGATAAACTTACATGTAGCCACTTCCTGAAGATGAAAAATAAAAAACATGTGATCCAATGTTATTCTCCATTACTGCCCTTTAAAATGCCAGAACAATAATTCTAGGTTTGAATTTACTCAAATTGGAGTGTCCTTGGTTTTGCAGAAAGGCTTGAAGGAATATTTAGCTGTTAACTCTTTTCATTATATGGTCCTGTTTTGGACCAAAGAATTAAAAGCTTTCATGGGTGACTGAAAAATAGGAAAATACTATGTTTTTGTATGTAATTGTTATGGGCTCTTTTTCTGTTAAACAGAGAGGTTTCCTTGGTACAGACTCAGATGTGGTTTGCTAGAGAATTTGCCATACTTCCCTTGTTTTTAGAGTTGTTATTTGCCCTGGCTAGAGCAGAGGTGCAGCTGGCAGCTTGGCCCTAGCACAGGTAGCAGCTGTCCATGCACAGTGTGTTAGCTGAAAGGTTACAGTTTGTTTTGGAGGTGAGGTGTGTGCCAACACAACACACATGATGAAATGATCTTGTTTTGAAGGAAAATTTTGGTAGAAAGTATTACAGTACTTTGAACTTTCTGCACCAAAGCAGCGTGAGAGAGTTGCATTTCTCTCCAGTACTAAAAAGTGGTTTGAAATTCCCCAGTTTTGAGGTATTGATATCAAAACAATTGCTGCATGCTTTTTTGTTGCTGCTGTTTTACTGGCATCCTGCCAGTCCTTATCTTTGTTGAAGTTTCAACCTGCTACAATTCTTCTGTTTGATAAATGTTCCAAACTGCTTTATTAAAAGAAAAACCTGATGCTCTTGTGAATCTTTTGAACCATATCCTGGATTCGTTGAAAGTTGACCAAAGGGGTAGGATTTATATGGTAAAATTGTATCTATGGTGTGAAAAATGGATACCAAGATTTTCAGCCATGGTTTTCTTTTCTAGGAAGCTGCATTATGCCTGAGAATAAACTCCAGCTCTACTTTATGTATTTATTTTGTGACCATAGTAACTATTCCTAATGTTTTCCTCATAAAAATGAAGGTAAATATATGATAGTAGAGTTTGACACTTGCTATGCAGTTATTTTTCTAGTAGATCTGCTTTCCTTAAGGATAAGATGCCAGGCTGTGATTTATCTATATATCTATCTACATGACCTAAATATCGATGTCATAGAGTTCTGGTATTCATTGCCAGTTTTGTTAGAGAACTGTTAGTTCTGTAAATGGAAATATTTCAAATGTAAGGAAAGAGTAATTAAACTTGGATAATGCTGTTTGACTAAAATAAAACTAAGCTAATTTTTTCACTAAACTCAATTCCAAATCTATTCAGAGTTCTGAAATGTTAATTTACCGATATCCTAACCACCACACAAATACTCAGTCCTGTTTGACACTCAGTTCTGTTTTCTTTTGTAGGATAGATACTACCTGGAATCAAAAGTATCTCTCTCTCTTTTTTCATTCTCAGTTCTGGTGCTCTGTATGTGTATATTTGATCTTATTATTTAAGGCAGCATGTCTTGTGATTTGAGAAAATAAAAGTTTCAATTATGGTATTGGCATGACCACATACTTCTACCTGAAGAAGCCATATGCTTTCCTTGCATTGACTTCCACTGTAATGAGGATTGTAGGAGAGGAAAATAAGAGCTAGTAAAAATGCATGTTATGAGAAATATCACCTACGTAACTTCATTTGTAATAATAAAATAAATTCTGGTGAAGAAATTTTCTTACTAGGTGATGTGGTTAAAAATACATGGTAAAGCACAGACAGTTGGGTAATGAATAGAGCATATGACATAAATAAAACACATAGTTCTCTAACTTATCTTCTTGCATTTATGTCCATAAATATATGGTTTAATATACAGAGAAAGTCGAATGTGCATTAAAATAGGAAATACCTGACATTTCACAAGGTGATTAGCACAAAAGAATTAATTACTATAAATTGCTTTAATAAGCACGCATTTTTTGTAGAAAGTCACCCCAATTTGGATGCTGGCACCTACATAAGCTTAGAGTGCATTATGCTCTGCATTGGTATCTACTGCATATGCTATGGATCTGAAGTCATGGTGGGACCTGTGACTAGAGTAATCTGTGGGTGCTCTATCAGGTAGTATGAAGGATACAGTTATTTCCACCCTGTGCACATTTGAGATGAATCAGAGCAGCAGTGTGTCTTTAGACATCTCTGCTGTTGCACCATGGACCTGACAATGGATCACTTCCATTCTCCAAAACACAATCAAAATGCTCTCGACAAGAGAATGGGAGAGCTGCCGCAAGCTCTCTCAAGGCACTAAAGAAAACCAATTCTTGGAAACCTCCTTGGCTGAGCCCAGAGTAGAAAACCTTAGTAGCATTTTTGATAGAAGTCTGCAAAAGTCCTTTTCAAAAAGCCTGTGATTTTGGAGTGAGTCAGTAATAATGGAGGGACAGAATGTGTTTTTACATCATAAGGGACAGTTGGCAAGGACACCCTTTTGGGCACAGAGAGCTGCATTAGGTGAAGGAGCTGATCAAAACCAGGTAACAGTTCCAGAGATACAGAGTGAGCTGTTCTACCATTCTGATCTGAATTGTGGGAGGCAGACATCTGAATGCAGGTGTAATCCTCGATGATATCTGTTAGATATTCCTATACCCTTCTCTTGTTTTTTCTCAACCTAAGTTCCATTTTCTCTATTAAAAATGTTTCATAAAAACAGCTATTTTTCTGTGAGTTTTGAGTGATTTGATTGGGGAAAAAAAAGGTTAAAAATTTTAAATAACCTCAGAAAAATGGATGTTGAAGTAATCCTTTTGAGAATGCTGTGATTTTTCCTAAGGGAATAATTGTGTTTCATAGTCCTATAAGACAAAACTATCACTTAGCAAAAGATGGGATTTTATACAAGCTTCATGGTCATGGCATCTCTATTAGAAAGTACTTAGATTATTTTCTATTTCAAATGCTCTTAACTTGGATAAATGCCCATGTTTCATGCTCCAATTACTGTATGTCTTTTAATGTTAATATCTTAGTAAAAAAATTCGTAAAAATATACTGGTGTAAAACTGGTGAATGTGCTACTTAATTTATATTTCCTAAATGAAAAATAGAAAATATAAAAGAAAACACCTCTTGTTTTCCTGTCACTGTATTAGTACCATTTGAAGCCACTTTTCAAGCTTCCACAGAAGCATTAAGCCAGAGACATGGAAAAGGGATCAGAATTACGAGCAGCAAGCCCCGACTTCCTGCAGTTTCTGTGCCCTTTCTGCCAAGCCAGAGCAAATGTTTATTTGTTACTCCTCAATGCACGTTATGAATCAGCAGCAAAAAGGAGGACAGATACAGAAAGATGTCATTCAGGGTGAGCCAGAGTGATATTTTTGTAGTCCTTGTATTATGCCTTCTACTTTCTTGATGTTATTGTCCTCGTAGGTCCTAAAGCACTTTAAGGAGCAAGACAAAATAGCTTTGGTAGCATACTGACTTAATTTTAATGTCATTAACTCCTCTTCCATCTCCTAGTAATTCTCACATGGTATTCTGAACATAATTTCTTCAATTCTATTTCATTTTCGTAAGCAGCTATCTTAAAGGCCAACAAAGTGCAAAAATCTCTCTTTCTAATAGGTGGAGCCAGAAGACACATACGACATAAACTGGACTGAAAAAGTCTATCCAGTGACACTAAGTGGCAGTCGTCCATTTAGAAAGATAAAACTCTGTTGATACAGTAATGAGGGAGATGTATTTCACGATATATCCAGAATGAAATCTGTTTATCTTCACTTCCTTTACTCCTTAGTCATAGTTTATGTTGTGTTTTCACTAATGAAAAGGCTTTGTAATCTTTTGCTCTGTTTGAACAGGGTAATTGATGTTGAGATCTGTGATATATTTACCCTCTTTAGAAAAAAAAAAGACAACCAACACTTCCCTGAAAATATTTAAGATTTGCAGAACTAAGACATACTTTACAGAGTGTAAGCTCCTTATCTTTACTGACAATTTGTCTATATTCCTGGTTTGTGTAATACTTCCCAGATGATAATTCTTTGTCAAACCCTATCAGTTGGCTTGATATTATCCAAAGAAGACTTTATGTTTCTTGCCATGATGGCATTTTAGGATCTATCTTTTGATATATTTTGTTCTGTCCATTCTTTTACTGCTAGAACACAGGAAGTGTTTCCTTCACATAGAAAAAATCCCAAAAAACACCTTTAAAAGCATTCATGTTCTTTTTGAACATGAATGTTCATGCGTGCTTCCCCATAATCAGAATCAGCATTTCTTGAGTTTAAACGTAGCTTTTTGGGCTTGTGGTTGGACTTTTCCAGTCTAAATGATTCTATGATTGTTCAGCTTACAGTTGCCAATTCTGTCAGAGTCAGGTGGTGTTTTAAGGCAAAGAAGGACTGCAGATGAAACCCGTGATTTTGTGTTGGGGATACTATACCCCCCCAGTGTCCTGAATTCTGCTGGCAGCACAGCTGTACTAACTGCCCCAAGAATTTGCTTGTATACAGCATAGGAAGAAAGATGCATCATCAATCATGTGTGTAATATTCCTTAACATGTGAAAAAACTTCCTTTATTAAAAGAAGTCTTCATACCTGCTTAAATATACTGCATCAAGGTAACTTGGTGGACCGAAACATGGATGTTATTTCCCAGAAAAAAAAAAAAAAAGGAAAGAAAAAGCAGCAGTATAGTTAGAAAGTCAAAGTTAATGGAAGATTCTGTGAGTCCAGAGAACTTTGTCACAGGTACAAAAAGATTCAAAGAAACCTGAGAAAGAGATGGTAGAAGTAATTAAATATATTTAAGGGAAAGAATTTGTATCTGTCGATATATTGACAAATTGGCACACTAATTTATCCATAAAATAATAGAGGGATGGTGGGATGATCATATGTACTAATAGATTAGATTGTCCCATCTCTTAAATTTTCAGAACTGGATATATGCAAAGGACCTTCACTGAAAAAAAAGCTTACAGAAATAAATCTTACAGAAACTTACAGAAATAAAACTCCAAATGAAAGCTTGAAGTATACAACAAGAAAAGAAATAACAACAAAGAATTTTTGTAGAACATGGTATCTGGCTCTGAAGAAATAGTGTAAGATAAATAAATTGCAGTTTTTACCAAGAGGGATAATATTACTTTTGAAATGAAAAATTAAAGAGCTGACAGCAGCATTTCTTTCCTGGTAAGGCTTGCTGGGCTCCAGAGCCCTACCCTTAGGAGAACTTTGGTTTTACATACAGAGGCTATTGAATGAGAGCCTGATTTTTCACAGGACAGATGTAAGGCTTGTCTCCTACTGTTGGGAAAAATCCATAAAACTCAATTTTTCCCTCTTGAGGGGTTTTCTTCCATGCTGCCTTGTGTATAGCTTCTGAGAAAATCAGAACAACTACTTTAGTGAATACAAACGTTCCAGCAAGCTTCATTGTTGTTACTTTTTAGGTCAAGGAGAATAAAATGAAGAGGGGTACTAACAGTAAAAGTCTCACTGAAAGATCACAGAGAATGAGGGAATGTAGTCTGAATACTACAAAAGTAAAAAGCTAGGTACCATTTGCAAATCACAGTTGTTTAATTACAAAATTAATCAGCCTATTGTCTTTGCACATACTCAGTAAACTTTGCAGTGTATCAAGAAAGCTACAGCACCTTCACATCAAGCACTTATAAAGGGGAAAAATTGTCTGACATTCTGGTAAGGTAGCCTGCATATATTCTTATGAACCAAAAAAAGAAAAAAAAGGGTGTGTGCTTCTTTAGAGAGAGAGAGAGATCTAGATGCAGCAAAAAGTAACTATTACAATACTGGTAGGTGGCAAGACACAGGAACAAGTCACGATGTAAATTTATATTTTTTTCTTTTATTTCTTAATTTAGCTTTTTATGCAAAGTTATGAGATGCTGACAGTTAACTTCAGAAGTCTTTTTCATTTCATCTTTGAAATGTTCGTGTTTTGCTAATGTAATGAAAAAAAAATTGTGAAGTTTGCAAATGAATAACTCTACTTAAATTTCTTCAGTGGTGCAAAAAGTTGTCAAACACAGACCTTTCAAGATTATTGTGCTGAAAACCAAACAGCATTCAGCAGTTATATCACGGCTTCAAAGATTTTTCTCTTTTAAAAAGCCTGCATGTATTTTGTGCATATGCAAATAACAAATTTCTCACACGCCAGATTTATTTTAGAAATACAAAATTCTTGGTCTGTCCATTATTTGAATTAGCCATCATTTTAAAATCCCAGATAACAGAGGCCTAAGTCAAGAAAAAAACCAAATAAACCAGAAAACAAGAAATGAGAGCACTTGATCAGCTTTAGGTGGCAGAAATCAACTAAGCTGATAAACTGAATTCAGCTCCAGTCTGAAGGAAGTGATGAATCATTAACTGATAGCCTAGGCACAAACAATCTGAATAAAAGGCATAGTCCACTTTCATACTGTGAGCTAGAAAAACATAATACGTTCTCAACTCACCAGTGGATTCCATTAGTGGGTTTGTGATTTGTTATCTCCCATGTTCTTTCTCTCCTTCAGCTTTAAAAATGAATACTATAATTACTGTTTATTTATTAGATACTCGAAGATGAAGAATTTTAGGGAAGAATGAAAACTTGATATGTATGTTTCAAGTAATTCTCTACCTTTGCTCCTCTTTGGTCCCTCTACAAACCAGTTATGAATATAAATAAGTTTTTCTTATTGTTTTTTATATATTTTAAGACACCTAAAATTCAGCAAATCATTATTTTCCAGTGAGACTTCATTTCACTGGAAAATTTCTGGGCAACTATAATTTAAAGTGTTAGTTTATAAAACTGTTCATATTTTAACTGAGAGAGCAAAACTATTTCTTTTTTACTTTGTCTCCTTGTTATGTTTATCCAATTGCATGGTACAGGTTATGAACAATCATGATTCAAATATAAATTTAGGCTGTTTTCTGAATCCTGTTGCCTTCAGTCTGACAGCTGCTCCCTTGACATCTCCCCAAACTAGTCAGACCTTAGAAGTAAATAATGACAGGCAAACTAAGAACTGTCTCTCATGCTGACAGTCATTTTTCATTACCGTAAGATACTGTCAGTTTCTTGGATGACTGGTTGTGCTTCTTGGGCTGCAGCCACATTTGTTTTTATTTTTGAGAAGTTCAAGAGATAGCAATGTGAAATGAGTGACCCTTTTCATCCTTCATCTTGAAAAAAAAAAAAAGAGAAGAAAATGACCAAGTTGTTTCTATTTCAGCATAAACTTAACTTTTTCTCTTCCTTTCTTCAGACAAATTGAAAGAGTTATTCCAATTAAAATGTTTTGAGCAACTCAATCCACTGATTTTTTGCAGTATTCAAACTGGTCAAACATGTCACCAAAAGTATTTATTCTTGTACATGCAGTTTGTTAATGTGTTTGACTGGTATATCAGACCCCTTCAAATAAGTACTGTTGTGAAAAAAAAAGAAACACAGGAAAAACAACTTTTTGTTAACAAAGTAGTCATGGGATGTTAATGAATAATTTCTGAACTAAGGCCAGATTTTTTTCTGCTCTTATTATTTCAATGAGAATGCAGTGCCATAAGAGCTATGGAGTCAGTCCATAGTACATGAGGAGAAACTCACAAATACCAGGAATAGAAAATGCTGACTGACCCATTAGTTGAAAATTGTCCATCAAATCTGTAAACAAAATAGATAAATCACTAAAAGGTGTTCCTTTTCTTTTCCAGTCCTAGAGGGCAATGTGTACTTTTCCAGTGGAAATGGAATGAATGAAAGGCAATGAAATGTTCAGTAACATTCTCCACAGAGGGGTTGAAATTAAAATATAAATAAAGCACTTTCATGATGACAATGCATCCAAAAAACCCTTTGAATTTAGGCCAAACAGCTCTAGAGAAAATGAAAAATTCCTAATGCTTCCTGCCAAAGAAAAACAAATATGTTTTCAAATTAAAACCCACGAAGACAGTTGTATACTTGGGCTTATGTTATACAGTAGAAGTGTTGTTTATTGTTTGAATACATAAATACCAATTGTAGGTCATGGGTTTTAACATTCAATACAAACAGAAGTTATGATATTGATCTTCTAGCCTCACTTCATAATAGAGTTTTCCAAAAACCTGACGAATTGCATTGCATTTCATTTAATAAACCTACATAAGAATTAGTGTGGCGATACATCTAAGTATGCTTTCATCTTTTGTTGCTTTCTGAAAACTCTCCTTTGGAGAGTTGGACTACATATTTTATCTCTTTTCAGATGTAAAGTATACATAGGTACAGGTATTTAACATAGAACAGGTCTAACAAGCTAATTTGTAAGTATCTTTGTCATTATATGGAAAACCTTGATAGTATGTCTGGTTTTTCCTCAAAGGAAGGTATTTGAAATGTCTCTCCAAAATTTCATATCAGAAGAAATAAATGTGGCATGTTAATAAAGTGAATGTAGAAATAGCATCAAGAAGGAAATACCATTATATTTTGTGCATAACTAACCTGAATAATCTATATAATTACAGAAATTACAGAAGTCAGGTATTCAGAAAGAGATTAGACATGTAGAGATAATATCTGTAATGGTGAAAGGCATCTGTTAGTGAAAGGCATATCTGTAAAGATTATAGTATTTATTATTTCAGGACATAAATTAAACAAATCCCAGGTATTAGAGATAAATGTGCTCCTTTGGTTAGAATATAATTGTAAAAGAGTCTCATTTCACAGTTCTAGTAAAGTTAAAATAATGGACCAACTCAGATTTAAAATGGCATTCAAAATCTGTAACTCCAAATTCTTTTGGAGTTACATTACAGAAGTACTGTAATGTTGAAGGCAGCAGAAATAGAATGGGGGGAAATTCTAAATACAGGAGGAAGAAACTTCAGTGACAGATGTCTTTGTCTTGGCAGCACAAATCGCTGTACAAATTTTATGGTATATAATTATCATTAATTATAGAGGTATACAACCATTATTAAGCTGAAAGGAAGATGATAGTTGTGCACAGTCAAACAACCTTCCGCTGTATCTTTTTATTTTCTAGAAGAGATATAGGTTTATAATACTCATAGGTGTTTCTTCTGTCAGTTTTGGAACAGTATACATAACAATTATTTCTATTATCAACTTTCATCACTCATTAAACAGCTTTGAAGAACTGGGGGAGAAATATCCTGCTTTGGAATTCCTTGTCAGTAACTGGCAAAGCAAAGTTGTAGAATGGCAGCAGGAAAAAAGATGAGGCTATAACTGTATTGGTGTTTCACATTCCCCAAATGATCTGAGGCACTGGTCTGTGCTAGGGAAGGGTATTCCTCTGTCACCCAAAATTTACCATCATTGCCCCCCAGTCAGGAGTGACTGAGTGGTTTCAAGGTCAGGAAGGAAATACTGTTAACCCTTGAGAGATCCAAAACGGGCTTTGGATAGCAAGCAATCTGGAAATGTGTCTGCATACTGCTTTAATGTAAATTTGCTGCTCCCTGAAGGAAAGAAACTTCTCTGTCCCTCTTAGACCATATTGAGACCATTCAGTGCTGTGAAAGTGCTCGATTACACAAATGGAAATGAGTTGCAAAAGGAAAAACAGTAC
This sequence comes from Lepidothrix coronata, assembly GCF_001604755.1. Lineage (NCBI taxonomy): Eukaryota > Metazoa > Chordata > Aves > Passeriformes > Pipridae > Lepidothrix > Lepidothrix coronata. The sequence goes on from NW_016690181.1 coordinate 6,905,467, forward strand.
ATCTCTTTTTGAAAATTTAAGTGAGATATAGGTTTACTTCTGAACAAGCAGGAATATATCATGGACTATATTTCTCTCTGTCAAAACTGGTAATGTAGTTCCAGATCATACTCTTGGTTATTATTTGTCAGATTAAGCTTTTTTCTGGTGTCAGCACTCCTTAATTTATCAAACATCAGGGAAAGAAACATATCAGTGATGTATAATCAGATGATGAATTGCAGTTTTAATAAATGCACATTTTGCTGATATTTCTTTTTACTGAAGGAGGAGACAAAGTAAGGGGAGTATTGGAAATTATATATTATTATGATTGATTGTATATTCTTTGAAATATCTTTATTATATAACAGATATGATTTTTTTAGGATTGAAGTCTGCATGTCTTTTAAGAGCTGTAAAACTAAAAGGAAACAGAGGACAAAAGTTTAGAGAGATTTGCACGTTTGTATCACTTGCTGTAATATAGCATGTTAATGTAAAGGCCAAACAGAATGGTACAAGATAGATGGATGAACACTGAAGAGAAGGTAATCTCTAAACAACAATTTTCCATAAAGTTAGTTATTGGTTACCTTGTATATGTAGAGAGTTATTAGAAAACTAGAGTATGAGTGGGAACTCTATTTATAAGAAGATTTTAATTTCACATCCAGAGATCACTGAAAAAGTACTAGTAGTGGTAAGGCCAAGGTGTGAAAATCAAGAGCTGTGTTCTCCGGAAGTCACTAAGTTAGAAATTATGCAGTTCTGTCATTCATTTTGATGTTTAAAAAAATATTTTAAAAGCAGTGGGCATAGTATATAATACCTCAGACTGAACAGCAATTTGTTGCTTCACCTTATATTGAACAGAGGAAATTTAAGGATGACAAGGACTGGAATTTGTTTACATGAAAGTATAAATTGAGGCAAGTTACAGTTTGGGCTCCTCAAAATTGGTCTTGAGTGTATTTATATCTGACATTATCAATAGCTCTGTCATAAAAATGTTAGTCAGTGTGCTAATGATGTGATGATGACATAAAAATAGAAAAAAAAGTAAGTCCATCTACTCATCAGAATACTGATTTAATATAGAGAAATAATCCAGTGATTTTACGAACTGGAGAGACAGAAATGGGATGCAATTCATTAGCTTTAAAAGCAAGTCCTACACTAGGATCAAAGCGAATAACATTTTTTGCTAAAGCTTTTAGTCTGTTGTGACAGAGAAAGATCTGGGTCCATATGATCAATCCAGTATAAGGAAGACTTTCATAGGACATTAGTGAGATTGTATATATGGAATATTGTACAGTTGTGCATATTATGAGCAATAAAACCTAACTATATTGTCAGAAAACTGTTAGAAATGGGGTAGGTTTTTGTAGTGTCAATGAAAAGTAATAGCCAAGTTCAAAACATAGGAGTGCTGAAATTTTAAAGGAAAAAGTCCCATGATGACTCTTTAGATTAAATTGCTGCTACTCAGTTGTATCTTCTTTGAGTACAATTAAAGTGATATCCATTGATTTTGGATTGGAGGGTTGGTCCAGAATTTGAAGCTGCCTTCTGCAGAGTTTTTGACTGAAGAAGCATGTGACTTTTATTGATATGCATCTTCTTTTGCAGGTGGAGGTAGGTTAACACTACCTGCTTCTGCAACTATCAGCAAATATTTGTGCCATCTGATTGTGACAAACTATTTGAATGCCAGAAAGAGTGAGAAAAGAGAGTAGAAAGTAAAGTCGGAATACTAAATGAAATCACATAATGCAAGTTACTTAATAATTATTTGGGGGGGGGAGGGTGTCAGTTTAGTTTCCATTCATATTAATAACAGTAATATTAAGAGTTAAGAATGAAGAAAATAAGACCTAAGTCTTAAGACCTTGAGCTCTAAAGAGCAGCAGTCTAGTGAAAACGGTTTTAGTGCCAACATACTAATATCCCCAGGAAAGATGAAATACAGTGGGACTGCTGTCCTGTCTTCTTTTAGAATGGAACTGGACAAAGCCTTTCAGAATACATAACAGTGAATACTGTTTTTTTAAATGAACTAGTTCTTTTCTTGTAATTGATGTCTAGGCAGAATTAACACTTCCAGAAAGTGAGAGGTTGGTATAAAAGAACAGAAGCTTGATTTATTAGGAAATTATGCCCCTTTTCCAGAGCTGTTTAGGCTGAAGAAGTGCGTATTTCTTAATGCTCTGTCCCATTATAACAGCTGGAAAAAACACATCTGCAAAAGAATGGGTCTTGTACTTAAATTATTAAAACTAATAGAGAAATATTCAGTGCAACCAAGATAAAGAGACTTATGGGTACCCACTGCATTTTTTTTTACAAATAGGGCAATGATTTGTCATCACTTAAATAATGATCTTCAAGGAGAAAATAAGGAAGAAATTTTATTTTATAGAAACTGTAACATTCATAAGAAAATATACTAAAAATTACACATCAAGAGCTTCATATAATGGAGGTCTTTAAACCATCCAGTTTCTCAGGAAACTTGCCCATCCAGCATTTATCTAGTGTTTATTGTGCAGAAGACACAGATATGATATTTCACGAAGTGCTCAATGTTTTTACATGGGGTATTGACAAGAAATGTAGAAAAAACCACCTTAACTGTGCTGAACCTGAGGAAAACTTGATTTAATCAATTGAGAAATCCTAACAAAAATATTATCAAATCTTAGTTTACATTTCTTTTTAAATATATACTTATTCAATAATATTTTGTAAAAATATAAATAAACAATAATATTTGTAGAGATACAGGACTTGTTAAATGATAGAGGTTAATGTGACAAATTTCTCTTTCTTTGAAAGTTACTAATTATTATTAGTCACTAATGATATTTCTGACATGGAATAAAACAGTATACTAATTCCCCAAAAAGTCTTTTGCAGCAGTTGATTTAAGATTTGTAATGTCTAAAACTGCTATATTTTACATAGCTTTTGTAACTCTGAAAACAAATACTAGAGTTGTAAGACCTTGTGGATAGATCAGATGGCAAAAATGGAACCACTGACAGTCAGGTCCTTTGCTTTTAACCACAGGACACTAAATGGCAGTTATTTTTGTTTCATTTTATAGGTCAAGGAAGAGCATTCCCCTTACTTTCATTCTCAGATCACCAGCACCCTTCTTCTGCCATCCCACTTTGTCATCTGAAAGATCAGATCAGAGATATCACTCATGATATCTTCCCTTTTCAGGTAAAACTGTGACACATTAAAAACATTATGTTCATCCTGAGGAAAATTGCTGCTATAATGGCACAGATCTGGCAGCTTCCCAGTGGCTTCCTACACCTTACTGCTTGCTGTCTCCCATGTGGACTACAGGAGAGTGACTGCCCTGTCATGGTAATATGTGTGAGGTGTGCAAAGACCAGATACACAGGCAGGCAGTTGAATGGTGACAGGCCTCTACATGATTAGATTTAAGTTCTCTCTAAATCCTTGTCAGGTTGGATTTAAATCTGCTTTCAGTTTTACCTGTTAATGCTACTCACACAGTTCTGTATAAAACTTGACTTAACGTTGTTAACAAAACAATGAACTTATGAAGTAGAGGAATCTAAAAACCCCACACTATTAATAAATTTGAGAAAGGAATTTCTGCAATAGGTTAAGTATTCTCTACTTTCATCACAAGTACATTATTTACCTGAGATTACATGTGCTTTTTTCCTTTGAGAGGCTATTTTGTTTATTTGTTTTTGTTTTTTTTTTAAATTGTTGTATTACGAGCCCTGGAGTCATGCATAGCATGGCTTCATGCTTACCCAAACACTTTGTGTCAGAGATACTTAACTGTGGTTGAGGTTTTGTAATTAGAGAAAATTTTACACAAACGTATTTCTGGGTTTTGGTTTTGTTTTTTGTTGTTTTTTTTTTTTGTCTGCGCAGGCAACAAAGGAGCTTTGTCCTGTTTGTTGATCACTTCATTGGTGATCTTCTTACTCAAATATCTGCCCAATAGGGAAATCCTTGCTACCTTAAAAGGCAATTCACAGAAACAGCTGAAAATGCATAAAAATACTTTCCCTTAGCCAAAATAGACCTAAAGAGCAGCAGCCTAGTGATTCCCATTTCTCTTCCTAATTCCTGAATAGGTTATTTTTTCTCTTGCAATCTGTATTGGCTGTAGTTAACAGCAGCTGACCAACTTTCATATCTTGGCTGAATAGAACTTTTACTTCATAATACAATACAATTTTAATAGGGCAGTTTAAAAGAATCCTGATTTAGAGATACTTTTTACATTCTTAGAAAGAGTCATCTTTTGAATATTAACTATACCAGGTAATTGTTATCCAATATTTCTTTTTCATTTATGGGATCATTATTCACTTACTGTCGAGGCAGGCAAAAATTACATTACTATCTGAAGTATGTATATATTGCTTGATATACAGAAAAGTCCAGCCATACTTTTCAAGAAATCAGCATTAAAGACATATAATTAAGTATGGCTATGTATGGTTCATAGGAGTATAAATGTTTAGAAATTCTACTGGTTTATTATAGTCTGATTTGTTTGCCTTTTTTTTTTTGCTTTTCTTTGTTGCTCCTTTTTTCTCAGCTAATATCAGCATGTATAATAGGGCAGCAACTTGGAAAATTGTCACTTTGTTGAGTGGCACTTAGGTGATTACAAGATCACCCAAGGCAAATTGAATCTTAAAATATTCTGGGCAGTGAAGGAGAAATTCCCAGTGGGGATAAGAAAATACAAATTCAGTAGTAAATTTATACTGTAAAGGTTTATTTTATGTGTTCCATATTCAGATGATGATTTCAAATTACAGTAAACAATAGCATCTACAATACTCAGAGGAATAAAGGCTTCTGTTATGAGAGAGATCTGGAAGAGGATTACATTTTTAATGTAGAAAAAGGGAAGTGAGAGGGTACCATGCTTATTTTCTCTAAATGCATGAAGACAAAAGCCAGAGCAGGAAGAATCTATTAAAACCCAGAACTGGCAGATAAATAAATGGAGAAATTAAGCATGAATATATTTTAGTGAAATATTTTTAAAAGGAATTGTATAGTCTAGTTTGAGAAGAGCTAACTTTCTGGGAAAAGGAAGAATTCTTATCACAATTCTTGACAGCTTCTGATAATTATGACTGTGGTTGCTTGACAGCAAGAAGTTGGATCTAGTGACCTCTGCATTTTCAGGTATATTTCTGTTGTCTACTTGACTCCCTTCCTCCAACCCCTGGCATCTCAATATGCAGAATCCCTTGTCCTCTGTCTTTGGATGCCTGCCTACTTTTCTGAGAGAAAAGATTTGTCATCTTTTTTTCTCTTCAGCCAGCAGGTCTTAGGAGAACTACAGAAGGAAGGCTACAAACATGAGTAAAAACAGTTGTTCTGCTGAGTGCTTTCATTGAGAATATCAGAGCAGTTGGGACCAACTTCAAAGTATTTCTGTCAGATTCAGAACTTCTTGGTAGACAGGCCGTAGGCAAGTGTAAATGGTCTATATAGTCCTCTGTGGGTTTGCCTGACAGAGAATGGTTTGAAAAGGGAATATGGGGAAGTCTGTGGAGTAGTGGATCTTTATGCCATGTAGGGACCACCCACTGAGTATGGCATTTTAATAACTTTCTTTTAGTCTTGATGGTCAAGTCACATTAAATAAAATTATTAAATTAAAGATCTTTATAGTAGAAATGGATGTAACAATCTGATACCATGTAACTGTCTTGAATTTCAGAAGGAGTCAGTCTTTAAAGCCTTTGCTGATAACGTAAATCACTGTAAAAAACATAATATGCTACAGCAAATCCATTATCCAAAACTGAAGCACAACCATTCCTCTGGGGTGATGTATGGCACCTCTTCAATAACACATACAAACACTGAAGACTAAAAAGAGATTAAAAGGACAGGATTGTGACCATATGGTCAGCACTGCAGTAAGTACATAAAAGGGAAAAACTGTTTCAGATGAGTGCTGGAAATTTTTTTTCTTTACTTCTACTTGCAGAGGTTAATAAGAAAAACTGAAGGAGGTAGTTCTCCTCAGAGAACCCATTGTTCACAGGGTTGAATTATTTTACAAATGCTGAAATTCAAATTTCTTCTGTTAATAATTCACTTCAGAATGCATTTGAAAAGGCATGATGGGGTGAATTTTACATCTAATTTTAGTCTTCAGTTATAACTCTTTTGAGAGCTATTGAATTGTTGGAATTTTCAGAGAGGAAAAGGAAATTTTTAAGTGTTAACAGTGTATATTATGGTTATTCTCCTTGGTGTTTCCCTTGGAATACTGGAATATTGGAGGCTTCGTATATGAGCAGATCCTGTACGGTCAAGATTTCATATACTGCCTTGCTCATGTTTAGCGTACTTCTGCTAATTTGAAATCTGGTGAAAAGGTTCTTGGATTCAGTAGTACCCGAGAATTAATTTTTTTATTGATTTTAACTAATTTGGGAAGGCAGAAGCAAATATAGACCAAACAGATGTCATATATCAGACAAAGGTCTTTCCATATAGTTTATCTGCCATTGAAAAAGAAAAAAAAAGCCTCTGTTTAGGTTCTATAAATACTGGAGCATGCAGAAGAGGCTGCTTGGTGCAGAGAAAGGAGGTGATCATGGATGTTCATGCTCACAACATGAACAAGTGATGCTTACATTAATCACAGTCACAGATGGGTATGCTTTGTAGTTTTATTTCTTTCATTAGGCTCAGTAGTTCTGTAATTATCCTTCCTTTCTTTTATGATGACTTTTGTACTGGTGAAGGCTATCAATTGACAACCCTGAAGACAGTAATCCTTTATTGGCAGATTAGATATAAGGTATACAAACGTAATGCAAGTTTTTTAAACTGTTAGTGCACCTCAAACCTCACCGATTGAAACCGTTTTTATAAACTGAGGAAGCTTTGTCTCCACAACCGATTTACTGAACAGTTTATAGGCATTCTTCATCCTTCTGGTTTTTCTATTTAGGCAGCACTGCAATCAGCAGATAGATACATTAGCTTGTCCCATACAAATGAAGAAACTAAGAGGTAAACAGTTGATAGACTGACTAGGGCTCTTCAGTGAATTGATTATATTCTTCTAATACTACTGTACTGTGTTTCATAATTTGCACTGTTCTTTTTCAGGCTTGAATTTGAACTAAGTTTAACTTTTAGGCTTCCACCATATCTAACTTTGTTGTGGACTTTATTTATTGGTTTAAACAACACACACAAGTACACACATCCTTGATCCTAGCAAATTTTTCTATTCCCAACCATTCAAAATTTCATGATTCAAATTAAAAAACATGCCTTTTGTTTGTCTACAATGTTTATATATGCACTGTACTGGTTTTGCATCTGGTATTTGAATTTGTTGCTTATGTTGAATTCAAACAGGAACAGCACAGTTTCTGGCACTGTAAGTGTTGCAAGTTATTTACAGATACCAAAGTCAGTCATGGTGGCTGGCTGCTGCATTGCAAGTAATTTTTCAGTTACTTTGAATGTTTAGAAAGTTAATAAAAATAATTATTACAAAGCCAGTCAAGGCCCAGTGTAGAAAGAATTAAAGATATTTTACCCAGCTTTGCTAAAAGAGGTGTGCTTTGACTTAAATTCTTTATATAAATTCTGGCATAGTTTATTAAGTCACTGTGACTTTAAAATGCTCAAATTGAAGAAAAAAAAAAGATGAAAAAATGAAGTTTGTTGTTCTAATTCTGGAATGTACTTTAGACCTTGAAAATAGTTTATACACAAAGCAGCACTTTCTTTCCTGCATTAATACTGTAGAGAGAAGGAAAGGCCATGCAAATTAATACTAATAAACCCACAATATTCAATTCCCTTACAAAAAAAGTAAAACCAGAACAGCTTAAATAGTTTATAGAGCAAATAATCTAACAGTCCATACACTATTCTAGGAAAAAATAATAAGTTTCTAAAGGGAAAATATTTTCAGTGGACTTGATATTTACCTGAAGACAAACTGCAATAAGCAATAAAAAAGCAACACTAAGTTTTCATTAGAAGCCATTTAATCTTTCTAGAATTGTTGTAGAATAATGGAAGGGTTACTCTGTGTGTGTCTGTACTCGTGCAGAAGATAAAGTTGCAAACACAGGTTTCCTAGGGATGCAGAGAGGCTTCATGACCCCACTGAACAGTACACACTGCACCGAGGGGCACTAGTGAATGAAAGAATCAGCTCTCTTTCTGCTCTCCCACAGCAGGTCTTTACTGAAAAAATTTGCAGTGCATTGGGGACTTTTTATAGTGCTCTGTGTTGTGCACTCTGCTGGTGTCTGGCTGCAGCACTGAGATATCTCCTAATTAAAAATTTCCCCAAAGCAAAAACTTGTCCTTGGTGGTAGGTTGTTGTTTTGTTTTACTTGCCTATATGTTGCTTTATACTCTACACTACTTCAAATTTATCCTGAGTTTCTGTGTTCAGTATTAAAGAGCATGATGCAACACATTTCTGAAAGGGAAAATTACCGCTCTGGGTAATTTTTGAGTTTGTGGTGTGTTGCTCCCTAAAGACAACCTTCTACAAAAAAGCAGCCGAGGTACTCAGGTTACTTGTACAAACATGTTGCTAGAATCAAGAACAGGAGATATTGAGCAACATAACAGGTAATGTACTCAGCAGTACCTAGTTGCTGCATTACCTTTGTGATCAATTTGCAACATTTTGCATTTAAAATAATAACTAAGGAGAGTAAGGTAGCTAAGCATCATTGTTCTTTTCATTTTCAAATAGCACAGTTGAGATGCTGTGATGTTGAGGTACTTGATAAAAGTTTACATAGAGAATGAGTATCATCTTTGGTTGCTAATACCCTCATATTACTGGAAAAATAGTGGGCAATATTTTTATTAAGCACAGATGTAATCTTTAAAGAAGTAGCTTTTTTAAAAGTTTCTTTTACAACTACAATCAATTAACATGGCCTATGAAAACCAGTTGTTTCAGGACTTCTCCACAAATAAAAAGAGAACCTTAGAGTTTAAGGTAAAGTAGTTTGATTGCCTAAAGATTGATGGATATGTGTATATTTTACAACAACTTTTGAATGAAGGTAACTTCAGCTTTATCATCTTTTATCCAGCCCTTGAATTCATTTCAAAGGTAAGACAGATTATTGCTAAATCTATTTCTTCACCTCTCTAATTATAAATTATAAGAATTATTTTAGTACAGTAAAGAATTATGAAAATTTTTCATACTCATGTTAAAAAAAAGGTCACATCTAAAGTTTGACACACTAAAAGAGGTTTTTATAGATAGAGTTCATATGACACACAGTGTACTGAGGGTGTGGGAAGAAGTTTTTATTGTGTCATTTGTCCTTTCTGTAACATTATTTTCTTATACATATTTACACAGGAGCTGGAGGCAGGTCTCTTGACCTTCTTATCAGTATGACGAGATTCGTGAAATACTTGCTGAAATTAGGGAAAAGATAGGGACATAAAAAGGAAATAATAGGAGAAAATTTGGTGTTGAATGACTCAGACAAATTAGCAGTTCTAATGTGCTGAAAAGGAAGCAAAAAAAAAAAAAAAGAAAAATCCTAAGTCGCAAGGTAAATTAAACCTAAACTGCTTTTTCTTTAATTCTTCACACGATATTTAACCTAAGGACCTAGGCTCCATGGCTGAACAATGGACTGCTAGTACTTCTGCAGTACTTATTGTGTTTAGAATAGAAACATTTAGCTCTTAAACCTCTTAAACTGTCCAAAATAGGAGAATATTAATTGTATTTCTTCTATTTGTTACAATAGTCTTCAACTGTCTTTACAAAATTATGAAATTGAAATATTCATCCTTATGACTACAATCAAATATGTCTTCAGCGTAGTTGCACTCAATGTTGAACAAATACTGACCAAATTATCTTATCAGCTAATGCTTGTAATGTCTCTTACGTGGCAAATATAGGTACAATATTAAACTATTCCTACTAATTATAAATGTCTGGCTAATTATAATGCAACTTCAGATTCTGATGATGTAATTTGTCAAGGGCACACTTTCTAACCAGAACCAGATTCACTTTCTTTGCCAGTGAAATCTATAACTTTTAACAGATACACTTGTAGGAAATCCTTCCGGTTTCTAAAAACAAGAGAAATTTCTATGTTGGCACTTTGATAAGAGTTTGTATCACTAGATAAGATAGGAAGAAATTGTAGGAAAGAAGTGGTGTATGTAGCACCAGCTTGCTGCTTTTAAATTTGCAGTGGAAGCTTGATTTAGTTGCGTAAATCTAGCCTCCAGCTGCTTTTCCAGATGGGCGTGAGTCTCCCATAGATCCTGTTGTATCTGCCAGACTCCTGACAATGTCTCACATAATCCTGGAGCATGGCAAATAGCATTAGACGTTTATATTTAAGCAACAGATTGAGCCCTCTATGTTTAAATACCAAGAGTATGTGTCACTTAAGCTTCACTGAGGGACATCAAGAAGCACTGTAGAAAAATAAAACATTTCTGAGCTGGGATCAGAACAAATTCAGTAGTTTACTTCATTATGAATCAGGATTTAATTGCAGACCATCAAAGGAGACAGTAGTATGAGTTCAGTAGATGGAATTAATTTTGTCTAAATGCAAATCAAATTCAGTATTCATTTGAAATAATGCTTTCTAAGGATTTCACATTAAAAACAAAACAAAACAAACAAAAACCCCAACAGCAACAAAACAAACAAACAAACAAAATACACAAAAAGAAAAAGAGGAATACACCTCCAAAAGAACAGGAACATTATTTCTGGTTTCTTTTCTATTTAGAGGTTTGGCTAATATTACTCTGTCTCAAAGCACCCTATGGTTTTTAAATGGACAAGATATTTACATCTACCTACTAATCTAAAGGGCTGACAGTGTTCATCTGTGCTGTTAAACCACTGCTGTGTTCTGTCTCATAGTTGGCTGCACTTCAGTAGTAAATGGAATTAGTCTATTATTATAGAGTTGTGAAGTGCTTTGAGGTCTGTCAGGATGTATGATATTTTGTGGCTGCTAGCCAAATAGGAAAATATCTCAATCATTTTATACTCTTAAAAAAAAAGAGAAAAAAATTAAACTATATATTTTCATTTTCATTAGCATTATGAGTTCTTTTTAGCTCTACAGGAAACAGAAATCCTGTGGAAGAAGTGTTACACTGAGAATTATCCAGTCACTTTTTTTTTTTCAAAAATATATATAGTAGGTGTTTGAATAGCAAGGGAATATATTTACTTGGATTTTTGGGGAGGTTTTGGCTCCTAATTGCTAAAATGTTGTAGGTTGCTACTAAGACGTTGCATTGGGAGCTCGATGATACTGTAGGTCAGTGCTGGAAATCTGTTTGGAGATCTGTGTGTAGTGTGTGTTCTGCCAGAATCTTGATTACCACTAAATTTTTTTTTGACTAAACTTTCTTTTGTTTGTTTGTTTATTAAATCCTATATTAAAAATATAGGATAAATGAGAAGAGAGGTATTTTAGGAGGGCTAGCCCCAAGTACATAACCTTGAAATGTTGTCACAAACTGCTTTGGAAACCCCATTAGGTAAACAAAGGAGAGAAGGAAAAACCCCACAAGACCCCCTACCCAAACCATTAAGGGAATATACCAGGCCAAAAAATCCTGTACTTGCTTCAAGATGGATGACCAAGAAACACCTATTACATTTTGTTAATTCTTCATGAAGAAACAGAGGACAGAATTGTCAGGATTTTAATTTCTTTTCAAGGCAAACCAGTAGCACAGAGACAGCATAAAAAATACAAGCAAATTGCAGACAGAATGATTAAAAAACGTAGCATAAACAGGATATAAAAGATTTATTTTTGAACAGTAGGAGTGAAGGTATTTTCATTGCTTGGACACTTACTTTATTCTAAATATTTGGCGATTTTTAAATAAAACTACTTAATGAGCTGAAAAAACAACTGGCTACAGAAAGGTGGGCTGATAGAATATTGTAGTATGGTCTTTACAGTGCTACAGCACTGGAAAAGAATCACAGATTATTTTCTGTTGTAAAATGAAGGGCAAATATGAATCACCAGATGATAAATGGATTACTCTTGCTTCTAATGATGTACATTATATTCAGCTCTATGCAATTTTTTTTAGTATTTAGCTTTCAAAGAATGATTTTATTCATGTGAAGAATCTACTGTGAACTCATTTAAAATATTTCTTTTGATGTTCAGATCCTAGCAGAGGAAATCTATATGAGCTGCCAAAGACTTGCATTGAGGTGTACAGATTTTAAATACCTTCTGTCAAGTAAGTGTAGAAAAAAGCCCCTTTTATTTCAGATCTTGTGTTTTTTTTTCCTGGGAGTGCACTGATGAGGAAGTGATTGGAGAACACTGAAACTAAATGGAAAACAAAACAATAAATGTGCTCAGCAATAACAAAATTTGGCTTCCAATACTGACAGTGCCTAATCTTTTTCACCATTGCTGTCATTTATGAAACAAACATAAAGAAATACAAAATAAAATCAAAAGTACTGTTCAAATTGGTAGAGAAACTTCAGAAGAATAACACTGGGAGTTCATGGTATTCATGAATTTTCAGTTCTTTTTCCACAATGTATGTAACTTATTGAGAAAGAAGTAAATAGGCTTCTCTACAGCCCAGAAATTATGATTCATGGTAATGGCAAAGCTAAGTTTTATTACAGTCTAAAAAGAGAAGACAGCACCAGGTGTGTTTGAACAAATAGATTCCACGTGGTATAGTCTCCTAATATTGGATGCCACATGGAAAATAAATTTTTCATGAACTGTATCCCAGTATACAAGATAATCTAAGAGATGAAACATTTGCACCAAGGTTACAAATACTAAAGAATAAGTGAAATGTCAAGTACATTTCTAGCTGTTATTTCAGTTAGCAAAAGCCATTTCAAAATCTCTTGACAAACATAAAGAAAAACATGTGTGCATAAATTCTGAATGGGTCCCCTCTTCCCTGATTCCATTTTAAAATCCTGAGAACTGCTGGTTATGAATGGTTTTTAACAACACATACAGTATGGGTCACAGTTTAGCTGAAATCCCAAGATTAATGCAAAAAAAAACCCCAAAGGCATCGCTAGCTACAAAGTCCACTGGTTGGTGATTACATATGCACATTTTTGATTACATAATGCACATATAGCACTCGATATGCATTTGTATAGATTTTGTTCCCCCCGATCTGGAAATGACTAAATACACAGTGTCTTTTCAAAGTGACAACTTGGAAAAAATGAATAGGTTTGAATGTCTTAAAATTCTTTTTTTTTTCTGTAAATTTGGACTTAGATTCTGTTTGAAGCTGGCAATAACCCTACTAAGTGAAAACTAATGTGGGATCATATTCCTTTCTCTCAATCTTATTGCTGAACCATATGGACTTTGGATTCCCTTTAGCTCTGAAAAGTGTCTTTCTGTCACCACTTTGGTTTTGCTTGCAGAACTCTATTTTGAACTTATTTATGTTGAGTTTTTTTTTGTGGTTCTTCAGTGCAAAGCATCACAATAAACATGGATATGGTCATTCTACCAGTCTCTCATCATTCCTGGTAGTAGCAACAGATGCAACATATCACTGAGACAACAGAACACAGGATTTCTCGTGCTCCTGTATGTAAATTTTGTCTTGGTGAACAAAAGTAACCACAGTGTTATCTGTTATGCTGTCATTACTGCAAAAACATGTTTAAGAAAGAAACAGGCAGCTGAGGGTGTGGAAACACCTGTCTACAGACATGCTCTTGGAGGGAGACACAAGGAACAGCCTTGAAGGACTGTGGCCCACAGGTGAACCATGCTGCAGCAAGGATGTTAAGAAAAAGAGCTGAAGAAAAGCCTGAAGAAGCAATGAACATCTGAGAAAAGAAGCAAAATGTGGGAGAGTAAAACAGGAAGAAGAAAAAAAGCATTTGAGAGAAACCATTGTGTACATGACCCTGACATCCTCTGCTGCTTATTGCCTGCTGGGGGAATTCGGGTGAATTTGGTAACCTTCAGTGAAAACAAGGCAAGTTTAAACTAGGAAGTGGAGACGAGGTGGGTTTGAGTTAAGCTGAACCTGGGGAAGGAGAAGGAAAGCTATTTATTAAGTGTTTGCTTGACTGTGTTTTTTTTTTTCCGCTCTGTACCTGACTTGGTGATCAAAAGTAAGTGTTAATTAGCAGCAAATTAAATCAAGTAAAAATTCCCCAAGTTGAGCTTGTTTTTTGTTGCATATACACATAAGGCTGAAAAAGGAAGTTGCACTAAAATAAACCAACAGTGACTGAAAGCCTGTATGGCCTAAATTCTAAAACTAGATCTGATATTAGGCATCCATATTTTTGTTAGAACATCTGTATTTTAGCTTTTCAGCCTGGGAAAGCAAATATTTACGTATAACCACATTTATGGTAATTGTTTCTACTACCTGCCTAGTACAGGGTTAAATACTCTCACATAATAGGCTTTTCATGTAAAGGATAACCAGGAGGTAGTGCTTACACTACTCTCTTGTGATTTAATATAGTCCTAAGCATTTGCTTCATTTAAAAGAATTAGAAATTATGAAAAACATTTCCAAAAGCATGTGTAAATGTTTTTGCTACATTTTCCCTGTCAGCGTGCATTTAAATAAAACACCCTTCCCCCCCCACACCCACATACAGAAACTACAGGAACACCCTTATGAATTTCCACCCTCTGCTCTGCAAACATCCCTTCATCCTTAACTTTTATGTTTAGTGTTAGGAACACTGGTTTTAATAGTGCCACTCAAATGCATAGTTATGTTTACATGTACTTTGAGGCTTTTAACCCCAGGGTTTTCTTTCTTTGTGGAGTTTAGTGAACATAGATCACTGAAGTAAATCCATTTTAGTAGGTATTTGAGGAGAGTAGTCTGTTGCTATGTCTTCAAATGTCAAAGGAAATATATGCCCCACTCCCACCCCACCCCATGCTCAACTTCTGCAAACAAGATTGGAGATACACATTCTTCCTTCAATGTGATTTAAGATCTGTGAGCTCAGTCACCAGGAATGATAAAATTTGGTGTTGACGTTTTCTTTTTCCAGGTGAGCATATTCTATAGAAATGTCGTGTGAATGGCATTACGGCATCTAAATATCATTGTATCTGTCTCAAAAAAAAAAAAAATCATGAGACACATGGAATGGTTTGGGTTGGACCTTATAGATCATATAGTAAAAATGATCTCTAGAAGATAAAGAAAAGCACATATGTAGAATCAATTTAGAGTCACCAAGCTAAAATATTATTATGCCTTCCCTTGCTATACTTTAGGGTAGTATTAATTTTCCTAACAGACAGTTTGACAGATAAAAAATACTAAAAAAAGGCAATTATTTCCTCTCCCTTAGCCTATTTTCTATGGCTTTTAAACAAACTTTATAAGAAATATCCCTTATTTCAAACTCAAAACCTGTGTTTTCTATGCAAAATGCATACTAGTTACTTCTAAAATTTCATTTACTCTATGTAATTGCACAGAAATTATCTCTTTACTTCCTATTTTCCTCATGCTTTTATTATAGGACATAGAATATGATGTCAAAGCAGTGAAAATCTTACTGCCTCCTATGCTGTCACTAACATTTCTATCACCAGCTTCTCTGACATCTTAGTAACAATCTTCTGTGTGATGCTAGGGGTGACAAAAGCAAGCATCTAGTGAGCAAAGGTCAACAGAAATCCTTGGTAAAAATTTGTGATTCTGGTATTTCTTTCTCTGACCATCATCTCCACTGTTCTTTACAGTCTCCTCTAATCAGTACTGTTCTTCTAATGTTCAGTCTGGAGATCTAAGCCACTGAAGAAAGCTGTCGGGTTGTGTCTGAAATAAAAGCATGCATTGTATATTGGAATGGTTTAAAATATAGGTCACAAGATATCAAGCTGAAGTTTAGGAAATGCTCTACAAGAAGTCTGGCATGCTGAATGTGATTGCGTTATAGAATATGACTTAGAGATGCAAGCTACATTTTAAACTTAGCAGATAGTGCAAAGAATATCTAGAAATAAGCTATCTGTTTTTGTTGAAGATCTTTATCTTTTGTGATTATTATAATTGTTTTTAAAAATTATTTCTATGATAGATGTTGAAATATGTATAAAAGAACATTGTAAACACAGTATTTCTTTTTTTTTTTCCCACTAGATTTGCAGATAACTTGCTGTTGGTTATTGGTCTTCCTTCATTATACTCATTTACTAAAGTTCCCAATAGAGCTCTTCAAATTTGTTGTCTGAAAGTTATTTTTCTAGTAAACTTAATAATACAGCTTTACAGGGAGTTAACGTATTATTTTAGCCATCCGTTAACTACTGTGAAAAATATAGCAATAATATGAATGTTTTTTTAATGTTTCCTTTTGAATTAAATTATATATATGTCATAAATTTATCAAACTAAGTTGACACTGCTTAGATGCACCTCTTAAGCCTTATACTGCTAGTAACTAAGGGGGATTTTTATTGGAAATAATTTTTTAGGGAAAAGGAATTTGAGATCTGTTTGTACATTCACCCTAAAATTCCTGAGTGAGTGTATATTTGTTTTTCCTTATTCTGGCAACGACATAGTTTTTCTTTCAAGGGAAAAAAACCCCAAGCACATAGTAGCATATCAGGTAAAACAGAAACTGTAATCAGTGATTCTTTGGGCATTGCATATATTGCAGATGTGTGATTTTGGAGGAGTTCAGCAATCCAGATGAAATGGGCAGCAGGTGTTGGAAATTTGGCTGCTGTTTCATTTCCTACTGTTTAATCTGTACGTTTTAGTGTCAAAAGGAATTACAAGATAGACCAATCACCTCAGTGACATTAAGAAAATCTGTTTTTTGTTGCTCTGCCTGATGATTTATCAGGTGAATTGTGGCAAATATTATTGCATCGAATAGAGTAAGCATTAGGGTCACTGGAGGGTCAAGTTTTCCTTCTTTGACTGAATGTGCTATACTGCTTTCCGACCCTCCAAATGGCCTAACATCTCCCTCACTTATCTCTTACGATAAAGGCATTTTTGACAGAAAATGAAATCTCTGCTTCTTTCTGGAAGGACACACTAAAGATACAATGGAGCACACGCCTGTCATTCTGTTGAAGTACCCCGTTTGTGAAGAAGGTGATAATGTCTTTAAGTGGCTTCAATTATCTAGTTCTAACTCTCCCTGGCAAAACCGTTTGAGATTATTCTGCTCTGGAAGAGAGCTGAAACAGCTAGAGCTTGAAATAGCCCTAAAGTGTTGTAGTTTAGTTACATAAATCCTATAGAAACAAAATGCATACTGATCTTTTAGGTTTACTGAATCTGCAAAACTGGATGTGGAGACGGCAACTCAAGTATATCTTGAATTTAGGACTTCGTTTACATTTGAAACAAATGTAGAAGATTGGTCTGTGGGAGAAAGATGTTAATGAGAAAATTCAGAATAGGACTTGGTCTAATTGCTTTATTTTAGATGATTTTTAGTAGTATAATAGCATGTAATATATAGTAATATAGTAATTATTTTGTAAAATCTTATCTCCAGTTGAGCCAACAAATGAAGGATTAGTAAAAAGATAAGTGAAGATATTGAACTTCCACCACAACTTTAAGGCATAGCAAGTTAAGGTTAGTTCACAAGTTGTAGAAATGGGAGTTGAAAAATTAGGGCCCCATTTTTGACTGCTGTAAATCAAACTCACTTCACTGCTTCATCATATCTGTCCTTGGCCAAATCACTTAGCCTTCTACTTCCTCCTTTTTGCCATATATCTCACTGCTTAAGGATCTCAATTTTCATACATTAACACAGACAATCACTGACAGTGATAACATCTGAAGCTACCTGTTATTACACTTACACAAGCATGTGAGAAATTATGTGTTTACAGTTTGTGTACAGTCACACAGAGTTCATCAGGAAATTAAAAGCTGGCTAGTCAGCACAGATGTAATATATTTATGAAAATACAACTTTATGAGCTTGATATTTTCAATAGTCAAACCATACTGAGAAAACCAAGTAGGAGAGAATTTAGCCTCAGAATTTAGATGTGAGAGAGGTTTATGGAGAAATTGATATGGTTCCATTTCTTGGAGGAGGAAGAGGAGATTTTAGAGAGGTAAAGGGTTTTAAGCCATGAATTTCAGGCAAGAGTATTTTGATGAGTTCATCACCAGAAAATTTTTATTTTTGGTCTCCATGAGCATTTGAAAAAGATAATTTGCAATAAAAAGTCCCTTCTATGTGAGATATGTAAAATGCTTCATCTTAGATGCCATGGATCTGTGTGTCCTCTAGTTATTGGCTGTTATCTTCAACCCCTTTATGTCTACTAAAGCATACATTGAAATAAAATATAGATTGCTATATTTTCTAATTGTTACTTTCCTTTTGAAAAAATGTATATCTTAAAAAAATGTTCAATCCCTGTATATATTTACTGGTGTGAAATATGATGATAAAATGCTGAGGCTGTTGATTTTGATTACATTACAGTTCTTTGTCTCTATAATAATCTCTAATCTAACAAACTTTTCTAATATTGCTGGTAATATACTTTTAGATATTTCTTATCTTTTTGTGTCTTCGTAACAGTTTCTGATACCCCTTTCATCAGAATCTGTGCCATTCTTAGCAGTAGAATTTGACACCTCTGTCCACTGTAATATCTCATCTTTCTTGCATTTATCAAAAGTGAAAATTGTCAAAAAAATGTTAGTAGTTTTCACTGTCTCTTTTAGAGGTGTTATGTGCTCTGTGGAGACTAGCTCAGAGATGGAAAAAAATGTTCGAGGTTTTGCTGCTATTCTTAGAAAGTTTTCTTCTTAGAAGTATGATAGCAGGAAATTATGCAACTGATGTTGCATAACATTACTGATAAGATGTTATCAGTAATGGCACCATGATATATTATCCACCAAAAATTAGTTAATAATACTATTCAAAGGTAAAAATGTAGAGCCATGGGAAAAACACAGTAAAAAAAAAAACCAAAAAACAACAAATACATGGAAATTATCTACAATGTGCTTTACTTGTTTTATGAAACTTGTCTATTTTCAAGGGTATTTAGTTTCAATGACAAAACAGTGAATAGTGGTAGCATACAGAATCAACAGCTGCTTCTTGTTGAGTGCTAAAGTAGGTATTATTGAATCTTCATTTAACTACAGTGAAAGAAAAGCAACTTTTACTCCTCTGAGAAGACCTTGATAGGAAACAGCCTGTCAACAGACACCTGACTGTACCTGGCAGAGACACAGGCATTTTTCATGGTGGCTAAAGAGGCCCTCTTTGCCATAGCTGGCTTTCAGTTATGAACGACAGTATGTTTGGTGTGAATACTGAAATACTGACATGCTACATTTGTCACGCTTGTTGTAATGTTTCTCTGTTGTAAGGTAAGTTTTAAGAAAAGAGTGTTTTCTAAGTATAATGAAAATATTCTATGGACAGACATTCATGAATTCTGTGACAGAAACTGATAGTTTTCTACTAAATGTATCTCATAAATGAAAGTAACTCATTACTTTAAATAGCATGTGAATCTGCTTAGAAAATATAAATAGTCATGGAAGAATTGTACCAATACAATACCTTTTGTGCCCTCTAGCTGAAATTCTTTGCTCTGTAGGAAGGTTTAAAAGTTGCTCAACACTGAACACTGATAGTAATGATACAGTACTTAGGCCTATGGCTTATTTTCAGAACTAACTGTAGTACAACAAGAGCTTATGGTTTGCCTGAAGGTCTTGCAATTTGAATTATTTGCTACTCTTCTGTCCTTCAGTGAATGTGTTAAAGAATAGAATGTACATGGGGAAAATAGATGTCACCTCCTTCATGGTCTCATTGGCTAATGTGGTAGAGATTAAAGATGAGAATCGTTGTATCGTTTGAGCGGAAAGGTTTTGGTAGTTGGAGCATACAGGGTAGGCTTCTGCAAGAAGCTATTACAACCTTCCCGTATGTCTGAAAGAGCCACTGACCATAGCTGAGCCCCTGTGATACATACTCAAGAATAGGGGGGAAATCCTTCCTAGAGAAGAGCAGCCAGAGAGGAGTGTGAATATGTGAAACAGCCCTGCAGACACTAAGGTCAGTGAAGAAGGAGGAACAGGAGGTGCTCCAGGTGCCAGAGCAGAGATTCCCCTGCAGCCCATGTTGAAGACCATGGTGAGGCAGCTATGCCCCTGCAGCCCCTGCAGGCGTGTCCCTGGAGCCCACAGACATCCCTAGCTGGGAAAATATCCTTTTTGAAGATGTGGGAGGATCCACATCCACTTTCAGTGTGGGAGGACCCCATACTGGAGCAGATGGATGTCCAAAGGAGGCTGTGACCCTGTGAGAAGCCTGTAGTTGTGCAGTCACCTGGCAGGACCTGTGGCCCATGGGGGATCCACACTGGAGCAGGATCATGGCAGGATGTGTGACTCCACAGGGTGCCCAGGCTGGAGCAGCCTGCTTCTGAAAGACTGCATCCAGTGGAAGAAACCCATGTTGGAGCAGTTTAGGAAGAACTGCAGCCTGTGGGAAGGAGTCATTTTGGAGAAGTTCATGGAGAACTGTCTCTTGTAGGGGGTAACCCATGCTGGAGCAGAGGAAGAGTGTGAGGAGTCCTCCCTCTGGGGAAGAAGGAACCAGGGAGATGTGATGAACTGATCATAATCGTCATTGCCTGTACCCCTGTGCCACTGGCAGGGAATGGTGTAGAGAAAATTGAGAGTAAGATTGAGCCTAGGAACAAGGAAGGGGTGACAGGAAGGTGTTTTAAGATTTAGTTTTTATTTCTCATAATCCTACACTGATTTAATTGGCAATAAGTTAAATTAATTTCCTGAGCTGAGTCTTGTCCATGACTGTAATTGGTGAGTGTTCTTTCCCTGTCCTTATCATGAATCTTTTGCTATACTTTCTCCTGTCCTGATGAGGAAGGGGGGGTGATAGAACAGCCTGCTGGGCACCTGTCATCCAGTCAGGGTCACCCCACTGCAGTCGTGTAGAGTTTACAAATAGGTAAAGTAGATGAGCTCACCCTTCTGCCCATGTGTTCTGCCATGGTAAACATAAGTGTGATTTCCCAAGGTTCCTTTAAAGAGTTACTGTTTTGTAGTTATCCCACTCATGCATCCTAACTCATTACATGAAAGGAAACCTTGGTGATGAAAGATGACCCCTCACAACAAATCATAGCTAAAAAGCCAGACCAAACACTGAAATGTGAGTTCCCAGAAGTCACTACTCTAAACAGCAATTGAAATACTTCAGGGACCTGTATCTGACAACCTAATGTTCAAGAAAGATGATGAATGAAAAGATAGATAATTGCAAGGAAGACATTTTACATTTTCATTTAGTTAGGATTCTAACTGCAGTTATTTGTAAAGGCCACAGGTTTTTTTTCTTTGCAAGGGGTCACTTGTAGTGCAGGATGTAGCTCAGTAAAAAAATGCCTAGTTTAACCTGTGATATTGACAACACCATATATTTTACCAAGAAACATGAGTATACTAGCTGTGTAGCACAACAATTGTTAGCTTTACTGAAGGTTGATTTTGAATTTGGATTTGATTTTTATTTTTACAGTGAATACGATTCTCTATTGTCTTCTCGATATGTTTGTAGATGTGGACTTCCCTAAAATAAATCAAAATGCAAGTATGAATTCACATAACTCTTCACCTCTCTGTTCTAGAACTGATTGAATCATTCTAAACTAGTCTGAATCAGTTTGAACTAGTATCTTTGTTTAACATAGTAATTTCTGCCATTTCTTGAGGGATTGTCTGTGGACTTTCCTATTGTGTGTTCTGCTGTATGCAGTCTAGTGTTATGTTGCTCTCAGAGAGGGATCACTCTTTGAAATGGTGCTGGTTTTGCTGTATGTTGTATTTTATCCTGTGTAAAGCATTATTCTGACCTACAGGCATGTAAGCATCCAGCTGTTTCACAGGGCACAACTTTTGTTGGGACAGTTCAGTGATAGGGATAGGTTTCACCCTGACTGCTTTTGAAAGTAGTATTACTGTTCTTCATTACTATAGGTGTATTATTGTTTAAATTACTTATGGAAGAAGCTATGTTTCTTTCCTCTTGTAATGCTATCAAATACTTAGCAGGGATATTACTGAATATAAACCAATAGCAGTAGTGCATTAATGTAAGTGCTTCTTTTTTTTCTGCGAAATAGAGACTGGCAACGTTATCAGGGAAGGATACAGGAGTCACATCTTGTACATATCTCACTGGATGTTGTACTCAAGAAATGCATTTAACGCTTCTGCCCATTTATTGTTATAAATGAGAATTGTTGCACTGTACTAAGTAAATCTCAATATGAGATAAAGCTGAAATGCAGTAAGAAACCCTGAATTTCTTACACTGTTTTCAGAGAGTGAAAAAGTGAAACATTACTTAAAAGCCCTATTTTTTTAAGGGTCTAAATTGTTAAATGAAATATATACATTTCAGAATTAATAGTATAATTACATCAAAAATGAAGACCTTTTTCAGCAGAGTATAGTAACAAGGAAGGAGTGAGAGGAAAAAATCTGCACTGTTGATCATTCCAAATTTCACTTTCTGAGACTCTAGAATCTTATATAAATGATAATTTTTGTTTGACTATATGTCATTTTAAAACATCAGAAAATGCTCTCTGTTGCATAAAAAAGTACAAAAGGATACCAGAAGGTCCTCCTGCCCGTCTCCGGACATCTCCCTATCCTCCTCCTCTAGAAGAGTACACCTGCAATACTTCCTGAAACATGATAATCTAACCAAATTTCAGAACATTAGTGATCCAGAGTTGTGTATGTGTACTGGTGCTTACTTACAGAAATTATCCTAAAATGTGTCAATTATGTAGTATTTCTTTCTGAGCTACCCAAAATGCTTAGTAGAAAATAGTTTAATCTCTTTGCAATGGTCTTTTACATTCCTCAGTCTTCTTTAAACTGAGTAACAGCTATTTGTTTCATCTGCTGTCACAGAGTACAGATTCTAGACCAATGTTCACTGTCTAGCAGTGAGACTTCCCATTACAGAGATAATTCTGAATTGAAGCCATTTTCCAGAGCAAGGTAGACTAAAAATGCAATTTCGTTTGTCTCACAGACAATTTCTAGTCTACGCTTCAAGGTTTCATAATTACTTTTTTCATTAAGCCTGCTTATTTTGACTTGAGGTCAGTTTCTAACCTGCAATATTCCATTTGCAGCTGACTTTTACAGGTCAGTGCTTTCTGAGAAGACTTCAGTCTGAATTATTTAATCATAACAAATAGTCTTTTTTATCTGTTGGTGCATCTGGATAAGATTAGTTTTTATGCTCAGAAATGTGATGAAAGTCTTAACAGTTCTTCTGCATGTGAGAGTTTAAGCTTACTATTCATGAAGTATTTCCATTACCAGGAACTGCTTTACTTAAAGTGCCTCATTGGCTGCTGCATAAATGCTGGTTTTGTGCTGAGCCCTTTCGAGGCAGTCTGCTAGGACATAGTCTTACATCATAGAATCATAGAATCAGCTGGGTTGGAAGGGACCTCTGAGATCATCAAGTCCAACCCTTGATCCGCTACCGCCGTGGTTACTAGACCATGGCACTAAGTGCCACATCCAGTCTCATCTTAAAAACCTGCAGGGATGAGAATCCACCACTTCCCTGGGCAGCCCATTCCAATGTCTGATCACCCTTTCTGTAAATAATTTCTTCCTAATATCTAACCTAAAGCTCCCCTAGCACAGCTTAAGACCCTGCCCTCTTGTCTTGCTGATAGTTACCTGGGAGAAGAGACCAACCCCCACCTGGCTACAACCTCCTTTCAAGGAGTTGTAGAGAGTGATGAGATCTCCCCTGAGCCTCCTCCAGGCTGAACAACCCCAGCTCCCTCAGTCTCTCCTCATAGGACTTGTGCTTGAGTACCTTCACCAGCCTCATTGCTCTTCTCTGGAGCTGCTCCAGCACCTCAATATCCTTCCTGAATTGAGGGGCCCAGAACTGGACACAGTACTCCAAGATTATTGTCCCAGCATGGCATTTTAGGGATTTATCAAACTGTGTTGAATTTGATAAACTAAGTCAATTTTGAGAGTTTATATTTCTTTTCTCATATTTGAAATTGGAACACCATGAGTTTTGCAATATTTTACATTTTCATTTTCTTAATTTTGTTAATTGATAGTGATTTTAAGGAATAGAAACACTTCATTTTCTCACGTTTTCCTCCATTTCAGTGAAATTCATATTCATTTAGAGGTTTGATTTTTTTTATGTTAGTTGTTTTTTCAGTTCAAACAGATGCATAAACACAGATTAATACCTAAAACCATCATTGAATCACGTGTAATTTTTTTTTTTTTTGCATATGCATTGACATAAGTAAGAGGAAACCAGAACTTCTAGAATACCTGCTACGTTTATTTGTT
Source organism: Lepidothrix coronata (assembly GCF_001604755.1). Classification (NCBI taxonomy): domain Eukaryota; kingdom Metazoa; phylum Chordata; class Aves; order Passeriformes; family Pipridae; genus Lepidothrix; species Lepidothrix coronata. The sequence goes on from NW_016690181.1 coordinate 6,929,914, forward strand.
TGTTTGTTTACTGATCTAAGTGTCTAACTGTACATCCACAAGAAAAATAGACATTTTTCTTAGGGCAAACATATTATCATTTTGGGCTTCTCAAGTTCCTTCAGAACTCCATTCAATTTTTAGAAATGGCAAGAGAACAAAAATAGCTTACTGTGCTGTTAGAGAAACTTTAATCATAGTGGTTGCAGGGGGAAAGAGAGACAGTAGGTCATGTCTTTATTAAAACATATCTAATTAGATAGTGTAGATAAAGCTTTCCCTTCTTACAGTGTATCTCATTTTTGATAAAAACCCAACAGCTCATTGAGCTGGAGTTAAAGAGTAAGTTTCAGGTCAACCTGTGCACTCAGATGTTGCTTTCCCATTGGAACCACACTCAGTCAAGGCAACAGGAGTCAGTTTTAATGAGGCTGGAGCTGCCTGTGAAGGAGATAGATCATAAATTAGTCATACAATAAAAAGAAGGCATAAAAGGACATACAGACGAGATAAAGTAGTTTTGGCAGACAAAGAAACGTGATTTCCTACTGATGGCACTCACAAGTCCTTCAAAATGAAAGTAGCAGATGGCAGGGGTATTGTCACTAAGTTGGGATGACAATTCTTTAGAAACTAAATACTGTGAAGGATATTTCTCTGATGAAGAATCAGAGATGGGATTTTCTGAATTTTGGTTGCCATCTCCTATTTGCCCCCATGCAAGACAGACCACTTTGGACTGTGTCAAGTTATGCCTCATCCCATAACAGTGATGGACATTTTGTGTTTACAACTACATGAGCAAATGATAACGTCAAAGTTGTGAATTTTGATGGAAAACCTGAAGCCTGGATTTATGGTAAATTAAATTAAACCCTGAAAGAAAATCTACTCAGAGAATCTGGCTTCTTATCTGTGAAGGGCCTATAGTTTTCTTTCCTACTTCATACTCGATTGTGTCTCCCAAAAGTTAGTAAATATATCCTTTATGAAATGATAATTTAATAAAACATTGTTAAGTCTGTTTACCCACAAATAGCTGAGACAAAACTTGAGTAGACAGGCCTTAATGATTGTATATTCCTTTTATTTTATTATTTATAATTATTTATTATTTATTACATTTTAACCACTAGCTTCTTAGACCTTTTAAAAACCCAGTTGTGTATTTAGAGTATGTATATTGAGCAGCTGTGTTATATTGATGTTATTTTGTAGTGTTCAGCTATGCAAAACCAGCAAAATTCTTGCAAAAGCAAATTACAGATTTTGCATGCACAAGATTTGAGGAAACTGAGGCCCCTATAAAGAAGCCACTTGCCTAAGGTTGCATGAGTAGAGTAGAGTCTGAAGTAGAGTATAGATGTGGAGGAGTTTTATGACTACACCACAAGCACAAGACCATTCTTTTTCCTTGTAAGTAATGTCTCTAGGCAGAAATATATCTGTTTCGTTGGTGGGTTTAGATAAGAAAATGGAAGTGTCATGAATACACTTACTATTTTTTTTCAGCAAAGTTCAGAAAATATGTCTTGATATTCTTTATATGTACAAACTGTCATTATAAAAGGTATGCCAATATTGGCTTTTCAACTAATTTATTGGTTGGATACATCATGAATCAAACAACCCACTAGGTTTATTCACTATAGGCAGAAATACTCAACTCTTCCAGTACAGCTAATTTTTGCAATTCTGCAAACCTTAACTGCTGTGAGTGGTTCCAGCTAAGTCAATTAGTTTAATGAAGCTTACTTAGAGGAATAGGAATTAAGTCACTGTTGAAAAATAAGCTACTACAAACTATGGTCTTTGCGATAATTTATGCAAAAAACACTGTTGATTCTAAGGATATAGTGGCAAAATATTTCAGTAATTAAACATGTCAGAAAAAGCCATGTTAAACTGCTTAAATGAAGAACACTTTCCTGGCACAAGATAATATTTTACTCTTTAGGTTTTATTTGAGCATGCAGAAGCTGTTTGCAATCTGTGCTCAACTGAATCAGCACAATTGAACGTTCTCACTATTTGGAGCACTTAAAACCCTGAATCAGATCCTGAAAACCTCTATTCCCTTGTTTTCTGAATCTCTAAGTGTTTGGAGAAAATTTAAAGTTTTGTGGTTTGCTTTGGTTGTTTGACTGTTTGGTTTTTCGGGGGAGGGTATCTTTGGGGATTTTGGTGGGCTTTTTTTCTTTCTCCTTTTTATATGTGTAATATTAGAATCTGGTTACTGAGAAAAGCATGCAAATTAACATTTTGCAAAATAGATTAGTTCTTGAGTAGTGCTTTAAAGAGAAACCTAGCATAACAAAATATCTGCTGAAACACTAGAACCTGTCAGCATTACTAATGATGTAAGGCTTTTTTCAGGCAATCTGCTTTCTACAAAATGATTGGTATATTTGGTCATGATATGTAATTAATTGTCATTTGAATGAAAGACAAATGATATATTAGATAGTCTTTCTGTGCCAGTGTGAATTTTAAGAAAGGAGTCTCAAAGCACTTTTCTAATAAAACTTGTATAGACTGACAGCACATCAGGAATGGTATGACCTGGTTTCTTAAGGGATCAGGGCTCAGAGGCTGCAGACCTCCAAAAGACACCTGAATATTTCCTTTCCATACTGCTGTTCTGCTTTACTTAAAAACTTAACAATATATCAGAATGTCTTGACTTTTCGTCTGGCTACCAAAAAAGAAGTCCATAGAGATAACCCCCCCTCCTTTTTTACGAGAAATACACACCCGCCAAGAAAACCCAGGATATACTGTCGTATTTATTTATTTATTCAGTTTTTGATGTCTTTCTCTTTATGTTGATGGTATTTCAGAGATGATAACTTCACTGTTAGGATCAGTGAGCTATGAAACTGTATATTTCTAGGCTTTCCTCTGACTAGCAAAAAGTTTAGAGGATTGTAATTTCCTTTCTACTCTGAAAAGTTTTCTTTACAATTGGAAAATTACCTTTAATTGTTTAGGAGGAAAACAACATGTTTACTGGAAGAAAGTAAAGTTCCACAAACTTTTCAGACCTTTTCCCTTATGTTTTCTTTCAATGTCTGATTATTTGATACGATTTTTTAAAGGTACTAATTTAACATTCGAATCCAAATTTCAGGGGAAGCGCATAGAAACAGGAAGAGTAAAATACCTGTTCTGCCTAGCCACAGAGCTGAGCTTCAGTTCATTGCAGCATGTTCTGTGCCATCTGCACACACTGTTCTGATTGTGTCAGCCAGGACAACTGACTGCTTCCCCAGTTTGGCAGATTTCAATAAGGCTCCTGTTCAGAGATGCATGGGGGGATAAAAATTGAGGAAGACTTCAGTATACCCATAGGTAAATTTGGAATCCAAGAGGATGATTCTTGAAAACACCATCCTGGGTGGCTTTGGTTTTGTCCCTGACACTTCCCTGAACAAAGCTTTGTGTGCTCAAACTTCTAGGTTGTTGATAGGACTAAATAGTGTCAGTTTAGTCCTAGGTGCTGATAGTAAGGACTTTTTTTTTTTTTTTTTTTTTTTTTTTTGTTAAGGGGGTGATGTGAAAAAAAGATCAATTTTTCTACGGGAAGGCCTGCATTTATTTAAGAAGCATTCTAGTGCTCATCGTGTCTTCCTAACACCACAATCTCAAACATATGGATACATTTTAAAGGTTTTAAACAAAGAGCTAGAGATCTAAAACTTAGATTGATCTGAAAAGGTTGCTGAACCAAGGTTCCTCATTTCCTGGAGGGCATTAGGTCATATTAAACAATGCCTATCAGGAATATTTTAAGAATAAACATACCTCATGAAGATGGACTAGGTGATTTTTTCTCCCTCCTGGACTTGTTTTCTGTGTCTAATAAACTATTTCACTTCCAAAAATTAAAAGTCTTTTAGAAATCATAGAAATCTTCAGGTATGCTCTCCAATTATGCTGTCAGACAGCTTTCCTGGTTTAGCTGTTTCTTCAGATGTTTTCTCTTCCTAGACTTTCAAACAGGCCTGAATATCTTATGTTAAAACATACCAACTTTATCTTTTAAATGCTCAGGAATTTAAAAACTATGTAGAAGTTTAGGTCCTGCTTGATTGTCCTAATAAAGCACTTAAAAGCCTCTTGATCAGCTGTTAACTAATGTCTAAAAAACCACAGAAATTCAAGATGACTTGAAGTGAAAACTGACAAAAAAGTAGTAAGTTTTCCTTTGAGTTTACCAAATATGAAACGAGGAATACAATTTCTTCACTTTGGTAAAGACAGATTTACGTCATTGTAAAGAAACAAGGCTGTCTTTGTGTAGCATTTAGATTATTTTCAGACGTTTTTGTTTGGCTTACTTCTTGTACTCTGTTCTGTGGAGGACCATATTCTGAGTATTCCTCAACTACTTCACAGCTGTATTCACAAAAAAACCCCACTGCAAAAACCTTGTTTAACTTGACTGAGAGTCTTCTGTGTACTTTTGCAGTTTCCTATTGATTTGATCTTATTTTTACTTGATTATCAAATGTATAAATCAATGATTATTCCAAACAGGAAAATAAAACTCTTTTATTTGCCATATTGAACATCTGCTGGTAAAGATGACCTATGTGATCAAACAAAAAGAACTAAAATATATGCACTGGTCTGATTGGACAACAAGCTTATAAGCTATAATGATGCTTATATTTCATTTCTTGGTGACTGAAATTAAATCTTACTGATTAAAATGTTTATGGGGTCAGGGGGGCAAAAATAATTAAGAGAAAATTACATTGGAAAGGCTGATATTTCAATAACAATCAATACCCTTAGCACATCAGAACAATATACCTGCTTGGACAGTATGCCAGAGTCTATGTGGATATAGTGTTTTTTTGTAAACCAGACTAGGCAAGTCTCTTAAAATAGTTAATCTGCTCTCCAAAACACTCTGAAGCACTACTGAAATAGGGCTGAACTCAGTTATGTTTCCTCAGTACTTTCCTATACAAAATTTATTCAACTCAAGGCAGGCTGCCTTTACAACCCTCATCATTTAAAGTTGCAGATAATGCAATACTTCACATGCAAACGAGCTTCAGTGGATTCTGCAAGATTCTTATTCTTAGTAGCAGTGAAGTGTGAAGATAGGCTTGTGACTTTCACATCATATTTCTCAAGTAACTTATTAAAACTGACTCTTATGTTTTAGTGATGATTGTTAATGTGAACAGCTCCATTGAGATGAATGGGGAAAACATCTTTTCTCTGAGGTATTTTTGCTGTCTTTTCAGACCATCTATTTGCAGCACAACCTGATATCAAGTTTGCACACAAAAAGTTGTTTTTGCAGTTACAAGTTCCAGCTATATTTTCTTGACTTCTGCCTTTGCTGAAGTTACAGATCCAATACTTCAAAGACTGATAAATTTGGCTGGAATCAACAAAAAAATGTCTTTTTTTTTCAGTTCTTATCCTTATGGAATTATTTTCAAAAGGTAACAACAATCATTTAACTTGTTAATCTGGTAGTTTATTTGTCAGAATTTGAAGTGGACTAGCTTTTCTTCCAAATACTTACAATCACTTGTAAGCTTGAAAGACTCTAAAGGGGTAACCTAGCTAGAATATAAACCTACTTTGTTTGCTACCAAGCAGCAAACTACTTGTTTGTTCATTTTGATTACTTATTATCAAAGTTGATTATTTATTATCAGGTAACTATTACCTGCTCTTGGAAAAAAAAACTAACTCCTGGTTTATTCAGCTCAAGTGAAATGGCATTCCCTCCTGCCCCTCAAATTCTCTACATATTGTCTCAATAACATGTTGAGTTAGGCAGATAATTCATTCACAGATTTTAATTCTTTGTTCAGTAGCCAAGTTGAAATTAAACATAAATTAAATGTATTTCAGTTTTCCAGCATGAAGATTTTTCATTTGTGATGTGAGGTTGAATGGATGCATCAGAAATTTTGAATTTCAGAGGCAGGTTTTTTTTTTCATGAAAGCTGTGGAGTTGTTGAAATTAATTCCTAAATTGCATGAAGAATTGAAATAGAGCAAGAAGTAATGGTTGTGCTGATGACACATCTACTATCTTCCCAGAAAATGGTATTGAGAAAGCTCAACTGAAACAGGTGAAATAGTATAATTTAGCCTTCTACCTCTTAATATGAGTTTATATGGTTATCCCACTTCTGTAAACAGCACTCTTTACCTTGTATGGCATGCTGTAGTTCTCCAAGCTGAGGGATAGTTTAAATTACTCTAAAATTTAATCACTGTAAAAATGTGTTGCACAACATTAATTATTTTTAATAATAAACATGAAAAACTTTTCCTGAAACCAAGACTATGATTTAAATGGAACTTTTGGCTATCACTAACCAGAAATTTATGGGAATATCTTTACCTAGAGCCAGTTACTACTCATATATATTCACGTATCCAATATATTTCTTTAAATGCTTGAAATAAAGTATCCATGTCATATAAATGTGACAAATATATCTGGGAGACTGAACGAGCTGGTGCAGAGGATGAGGTAAAAGCATGACTCCTGGTTAAATATTAAGGTCTCATGATTTTACTTATAGCTTAATTTTACACTGTTAATAAGAGAAACGCACATATTGTTTACATTTTAAATTAGAAAAATTAAGGAGACTTCTAAACAGCTTCCTGAAACTGAAACAAAATAATTTACAGGACACATGCATTAAAGAAAGTAGACAAGTCCTAATTACTTGTTTTAGTTAAAAATACTTTGAATGTAGTTATAGAAAATATGCTTTTAAGGACAATCTAGGCCAAGCAAGGAACAGTAATTAGATAAACAGCAAAGCTTTCTGATCCTAAAATACATCCCAGCCTCTTTTATGTGCAAACCACAAAAGAGCAGGCTGTAATAGCTGCTAAGAGTCCATCTCATTAGCATTTCTGCTTTTTTAAAAGAACTCTTTTCTCTATCAGATCAGTACCTAAGGAAGAAGTTTGCACAGTACTGAGGTAGTTGAATAGACTGAGAAATTAAGCTGAACCGATTAAGCCAGTGCCCTTCTTACACCTAACACGCAGTCTTTCCTGGAATGCTAAGTTCAGACAAAACTAATATATCTTTTTAAAGCAGGCAAGTGAGTTGTGAATTTGACTTACAGCCTGTGCTTTCTGCCTTCTCTGTGTTTGTCAGTACAAGAGTTACAGTGTCATAAAGAGAAATTTCCCTTCTGGTTCTAGAATTATTACCAGAAAGGGAAGTCAAAGGAAGTGAAAGCTGCTTGGTTTGTTGCTATTGTAGAAATTCTTCATTTAGTAAGGAACAAGAAAACATAAGCAACTGCCAGAATAGTTGTTTTGTATGTCTGTATTAGTTCTGCGTTATTCTTTTCTGCAGCGAACAATATCCTTGTAGTGTACATTTTCTGAACGATGAAAAGAATATTTGTCAGTGGTGTCTAGAGCTCACTTGCTACATATAACCATTAAACATATTTCTCATTTTATGGGCTTCTACCCCCAAAACAAGCTTTTTAAAAAAAATTTGGAATGAACTGTGTATTCCAGTGAATTCAGGTAAGAATGCATGGAGGAGTTCTACCGTAGGTTGGAAGGACAAATAATGCAGCTGAGGAAATCAGATTCACTATCATCAAATATGCTCCATGAAAGCACACTTATGCACACAGAACCAAAAGGGAATATAGTGCAGTTGACTATAGCTATAAAATAAAATCTATTTAGGTACTGAAGGTATTTAGAAATTTGTAAAACTTTTGTGCAAAACAGACATGTCAACTATTGACATGCGTTCTAAAAATCTTTTCTGTACACCTAAGCATCTAGTGTCAACTGCTTCATAGTATCAAGTCTAAATGAAGTGAAATGCACAGTATCCTGGGCACTAAGAGCAAGTAGCAACTTGTATTTAAATGCAAGTTGAAAACAAGTGGTTTAAGTTTAACTTAATTTTATGCCATCAACTAAGAAAATGTGGTTGTCGTCTATGTGGTAGAAAAGTCTGGGGAACAAAAAGTGGTTCCCTAAAGTGCAGAAACTATAATGTTTCATAAAATTAAGCTCTCTAATGAGCCTGTATGAGTTTTGGTTTCTGGCCTATATCTTTGAAGGTGTTTGATGGTGTTGCCCTGACTATAGAATCAAAAGTTCAGATAGATGAGTCTCTCATATTTTGGGGGGAAGAACTCTGTGTCTCCAGTCCATGCTGAACTTAATGTTGTGTAAGTCCAGGACTACCCAAGTATTTGAGGGATTTGAAAGAATATTTTTAATGTACTACAGTATTTTAGAAGACAATTAATAAATTTGCTCAGTATCATTTAGTGATTTGCAGAGAATGTATGTCTGGGAAATGTGTTTGTGATATTAAGGGCAGAAAGTGTGAGGAGATTGAGAAGAAAATGTGTGCACTGGAAACCATTACAGAGAGTCGGGGGATATATTTGATAAGAGGTGAATGCAAACGAGTTGCTGAACTGCACCATTGTACATAGCCAGGTAACTTAAAACTATATCTTATGCTCTGGAATGTGCTTTAAAACACTGTTGTCATAGAAAGAAAAAGGTATCTTAAAATTTTCAGTATACGTAGGCATAAATTACTCAGTTAACACTTACTTATTTTTTTTACCAGTTTTGTCATTTGATTTATCTTCAGTTTTCTGATAAAGTGAGATACAAAACATTTTCTATGTCTGGGGTTTTAAACTAATACTCAAGAGAGAAAAAAGTACATTCAAGAGAAATTGAGACATCTTGCTTGCTTTATTGTACCTTTGTAATTTTTGGCGTAAGTGAATTCAATTTCCAGATTTGAAGAAAGCCAGGAAATGCTTTGAGACAGGTTTGGTTTTTTTTTTAAATTTTAATCTTTATATGCTTTTTAGGAAATCAGAGGGTAATATGCATAATTTTCTAAAATAGTTCTTTGTATCGTGCATTTCACCTCATTGGCTTAGTTGTTTATAAAATGTGCATTCCTAATGATTGTTTTTAATCTAGGATTCCTTTTGTTTGGTGTTTAGATCAGTTTAAAGGAAGTACTGAAAATGAAAGACAGAAAAAATAATTTATCAAATGAATCATATGAGAAAATTCTGTGCAAAAATTCAGCAGTCCTCATTTAACTCCTAATTGGAATATTTTCATGAAAGATTGTCTGCCTCAATTATTCTAGTTTACTAGAGAACAAATACAAAGAAAACTTACATGGCTGATTGTGTTTGATCTGCTGTCATTAAAATATCTATACCCAAATGTAGTTCCTCATGTGAAAATACAGACTACAGTGAAACTGGAGAGAGCATGAAGAAAATAAACATAACGAGAGGATCCTTTGTTAAGGTCTGAAGATCTAAAATTGGTTAGAGTTTATACAGAGTTAATTTTCATCTCTGCTAAAGAAATTGAAATAATGCAGTCATCCCAAGCCCTAAAAATCATTGTAAATTGGTTACAACTAGAAAATAAAAAATATACTATAGAATAATGAGTTATATTTCAGCAGGGAAATGTTACTCATTTGACTTTTTTTTTTTTTTTTCTTTTTTACAAAGTCACATAGTCTTTAAAAGAATGACTATTACCTTTTTTTAGGGGAACATTTAATGTTATGTTTCTTTGGGAGAATAAATTTTATAAAATTACCTTTTGAGATGTTCTGCTGAAGTATCTCCTGTGGATTATAAAGCAAACCTGAACATTCATGTTGTAGTTAAGTGTCTAAGTAAGTCAAAAGATAGGACTACAGTGAAATATTTAAATCTGAAAGTGTATTAAAATGAGTTTTGTGGAATCCTAGAATTAGAATGGTTTGGGTTTGAAAGGATCTTTAAAGTTCATCTGGCCCAACCCTCCTGCAGTGAGCATGGGCATCTTCAACCAGAGCATATGGCTCAGAGTCCGGCTCAATCTGACTTTGAACACTTCCAGAACTGGGAAGTTTTATGGCATTACTGTTCAGGGTCAGGAATCCAGAAATTCTGCCTAAACTAGACCTTTTGCTTGTGGTCAGCACCAGCTTTAAGGTAATTTTTAAGTTTCATGTTGCATCTGTTATCAACATAAATGCTGTGTCTTGGAAGTACATGGACTCCAGAATTTGCAAATCAACTGAGATATCTGCAAAGGAAGTATTTTACTTTTTTTGACAGGAATTTCTCTATCTAAGTACTTTCAGCTGTGGAAACACAGTACAAGAGAACTTAGGAAGAAAAACCAAACTGTTCTGCTTGACTGTGAATGTTAGGCAATGATAAATTAAAAGCTGGTGCTGCAGGCACCATTATTCTGATGATCCCTCACAGAAAGAGCTACAATATCTCAAAATGCTTTGGGGTTTTGGTCTGTTAGTTTAGCTTTAAAAGAAGTAGATGCATGTATCATGTATCATGTATTATAAAATATATTTACAAGTCAAGGAAACATAATTTAATATTATGAAAGTTGGGAGTAGCCTTGGCTGTAGAGACCACAGAATTGTAGACTTCAGTATAGGGTAAGGAGGAAGCAGGGCACCAAGTAAGATTACAACCATGGACTTCAGGAGAGCTAACTTTCCCTTCTTCAGGGATCTTCTGGGAAGAATCCCATAGGAACAGGTTGTGCAGGGAAGAGGTGTCCAAGAGAGTTGGTTGATATTCAAAGATCACTTCCTCCAGCCTCAAGAACAATGTATCCTAATGAGCAAGAAATTGGGCAAATGGGGCAAGAGACCTGCATGGATTAATAAAGAACTCTGGTCATTACTCAAATGTGAGCAGGAAATACACAGGAGATGGAAACAGGGTCAGGCCACTCGGAATGAGTACAGAGAGATTGTCAGAGTAAGTGGAAATGAGACAAGAAAGGCCAAGGTGCACCTGGAATTAAATCAAGATAAGGATGTCAACAACAGCAAAAAGGGCTGTTTCAAATACATCAGTAAAAAAGAAAAACTAAGGATAATGTGGACCCATTGCTAAATGGAGGGGGGACCCTGGTGACAGAAGATGCAGAGGAGGCAGAGTTAATAAACGCCTTCTTTGCATTAGTCTTCACTGACAAGACCAGCCCTTTGGGAATCTCTGACAGAGAAGACCAGCATGAAGGAATGTTGGAAGAAAGACTTTCCCTTGGTCAAGGAGGATTTGGTTAGAGAACACCTAGGCAAACTTGACAACAAGTCTATGGGCCCTGATTCAACGTATGCACAAGTGCTGACAGAGCTGGTGGACATCATAGTGAGGCCATTCTTTGAAAGGTCATGGTGATCAGGAGAGGTGTCCGAGGACTGAAAGAAAGCAAATGTTACCCCAGTCTTCAAAAAGGGCAAGAAGGAGGACCAAGGGAACTACTGGCCAGTCAGCCTTACCTCAATTCCTGCACCAAATGATGAAGCGCCTCATTCTGGAGGCGACCTCTAACCGCATGGATGCGAAGAAGGTGATCAGGAGTAGCCAGCATGGATTCTCCAAAGCTAAATTTATTCACTAAAGCTAAATCATGGTTGACCAACTTGATTGACTTCTACGAAGAAACAACTACCAGGGTAGATGAGGGGAGAGCAGTGGATATTGTCTACCTCAGCTTCAGCAAGGCTTTTGACACCGTCTCTTACAACATCCTCAGACAAACTCAGGAAGTGTGGGTGATAAGGTGGATTGAGAACTGGCTGAATGGCAGATCCCAGAGGGTCATAATCAGCAGCACACCATTTAGTTGGAGGTCTGTCACTAGTGTAGTTCCCAGGGTTCAATACTGGGGCCAGTCTTGTTTCAATTATTAAAAATGACTTGGATGAAGGGGCAGATGCCTCCTCAGCCAGTTCACTGATGACACAAAGCTGGAAAGAGTGGCTGATGCCCCCAGAGGGCTGTGCTGCCATTCAGAAGGACCTCAATAGGTTGGAGAGGTGGGCAGTGAGGGACCTTCTGAAATTCAACAAGGGCAAGTGCAGGGTCCTACTCATGGGGAAGAATAACCCCAGGCACCAGCACAGACTGGGGGTTGACGTACTGGGAAGCAGCTCTGTGGAGAAAGACCTGGGAGTCCTGGTGGACAACAAGCTGTCCACGAGCCAGAAGTGTGTCCTTGTGGCCAAGAAGGCCAATGGTATCCTGGGATGCATTAGGAAAAACATTGACAGTAGGTCGAGGAAGATGATCCTGCCCCTCTACTCAGCCCTGGTGAGGCCACATCTGGAGTGCTGTGTCCAGTTCTGGGCTCCTCAGTACAAGAGAGACATGGAGCTCCTGGGGTGGGTCCAGTGGCGTGCAACAAAGATGATTAAGGGACTGGAGCATCTCTCTTAGGAGGAAAGACTGAGGGAACTGGACCTGTTCAGCCTCAAGAAGAGAAAACTGAGAGGGGATGGCATCGGTGTCTATAGATATCTGAATGGAGGTTGTCAAGAGGATGGAGCCAGGCCCTTCTTGGTGGTACCAAGCAACAGGACAAGAGGCAATGGGCAAAAACTGATGCACAGGAAGTCCCATCTAAACATGATGAAGAACTTCTTTACTGTACAGGCAGCCACACACTGGAACAGATTGCCCAGAGAGATTGTGGAGTCTCCCTCACTGGAGATATTCAGGATCTATCTGAATGCAATCCAGTGCATTGTGCTCTATGATGACCCTGCCTGAGCAGGGAGGTTGGACCAGGTGACCCACAGTGGTCCCTTCCAACGTTACCCATTCCATGATTCTGTGATTATATTAATATTATTCTACTATTATTAAGACTAGTGAATCATCATTCTCCATCTAAAATGTCCATATTTTCTGCTAGTGCTCTAAAAAGTTGAATAATTTAATATATTGCAAAAATACAAGAACCCCAAGACAGAATCATAGTATCTGTTTAAAATGATGGATTATATATCAGAGAAGGTGTATGAACTTCAGTATAAATTTTTACCATGTTTAATACCAGTGAGACTGATGCACAAGTACAGTTTTTACATACAATGGAAAGTGTTAGATTGAGTAGGAATAATATCTATTTGCAACAGGTGTGGCAATCTTAGAAAAGAAGACTGTAGTTACTTAAACTCGATTTAACCAAATTGTGAAAAGCAACACATACTGCCTCATAAAATGATGTACTTTTTACATTAAAGTGATGTCTTTTGTTCCAGTAAATAACTATCTAATTCTCTGCTTCATCCCATGATGAAGTAGAAGATTTACTCAAGTTAGTGAAGTTGAAAATGGCAAAGAAAGATTGTGGGGACAGGAGGCTGTTAAAACCCGTCCCAGAAGGCAAGGGTAATCCAGGTTCTTGCTAATAGATCCCTTGGGGTGGATTAGATTGAAACAATACTGAATGATCAGTGTTTGCAAATATATATACATATGTAGGGTTTATTTTAGAATAATTTGGTTGCAATGGAAAGGAGGTATGTAGCCATTTTGGTTGTTATCTATTGTAATATAGAAATAGGAAAGCATAAAGATATCACTAAGGAAAATGTATAAGGGAAAACAAAGAAAGAAAGAGAAAGAAAAGAGTAGAAAGATATCAGTACTCCTGGATCCTGTGATGAGACTTGATTATTGCAGTTCTAGGTTTAGTCCAGTGGTTGAAGTGATGGTCACAGTCTTGTTCTGTTGTGGGTGGTTGAAGCCCACTAAACACGAAGTCCAGTGGGTTAATATACACTCAGGTTCGAGTGGGAACCCCCAGGTACTTCCCCTCGGGGGGAAACTTTCAATCCTCTGGTGGAAGGCCTCAGAAATGAGTCTGAGGGCGCTCTGTGGGTCTTTTATGGTTTATGACTCCTTCTAAGATGTGACAGCTTCCTCTCACATCAGCTTAATTAGGCCAGTTATGCCCCATCAGAAGGGATGAATATCCTCAGGCTGCATGTGAAAGTTAATGGGAATATCCCATGAGAATGTGATGTTCTTTGGGGGGTGAGATGAGGAGTGGTGTAAGAAAGGACAATTGGCATGATAAAAAACACTATCCTGTCTCCACATGATCTGCTTCTTATCTGGCTCAGAGCCCAGCTTGTATCTGGTGGTAGGTGTTCAGCCCCACTGCCTTATGCAGATCAGAGGCTTCACCACCACACATCCAAAAGCTCACCTCCTGCCCCCTGAGGGGTGCAAATCTATCCTCAGCAAAGCTCCCTGCCACCTCCACAAATGGGTGCAGGGTTAAGGGTTGGACTCAGTGATTCTTGTGGGTCCCTTCCAACTTAACATATTCTGTGATTCTGTGGATTGGGATAAAAATACTCATTGCTTTATGAACTGTCTGCACTGAGCTAAAGGTGTCAATCAAATATCAGTGTTACACCTGTATGGTAGGTTCCCGTGTAAATGTAATTCAGCATGATATTTGGCTCAGATTATTGACATAGTTTGGATATTTGGGGCTTGCAATTTTGGAATTCCTCTGCCACTTCTAGTTGTATTGTTTTGAATAGTTCCTCCATTACCAAGGGGAAAGGTAGATGATTTCTTTGCCACTTAAATTAGATGAGAGAATGGCAGGTTGTTTGGGTTTTTTTATTAAGTATGAATAAATGTGTCCATGCACTTTAGCTCCCTACCCACACACACTACTTTAGGAAGAGAAGTAATTGTTCAGAGCCAATCTGACTTAACCAGAGGATGTGACAAAATGCTACTGTAGTAAGGTGAGACGTGGCTAAAAGCAAATCTGCCAAAACTATAATTAAGGTAGATGGAAACCTATATTAATGAAACTCATTAAGAAGCTGATGCAGGAAGAAAATGTGGTTTGAGAATAATTATTTGAAAGCAAAATCATCAAGGCTTATTCTGTGAAGTAAAAAACAGTTATGCATTTCATGACAGTTTGAAATTAAAAGAATGTAAAGGATTGCAAATCAATAACAATAAAAAGTGCACTAAGCTAATGGATCCCTTGTTTCAAATTGAAAGTGACAGTTTTGAATTCTAGAGTAAATCCTTAGTGATGGCCCTTTTCATTACCACACAGCAGCCCTTGCCATTTTAGCTTCCACAGCTGTACTCACTCAGCTACGTGCTGCTTTGATCTATGACTCTATTTGCCATGCCTTTCAGGGATAGGGAAGTGGGAACTCATTACTGAAAAACACCCGAGTGATTTGGAAGATAGATTTTCGTGTCACCAGCTGATCCCTGAGGCTCAACATCCACCCTTTGAACAGAAAGTTAAGTAAAACCTGAGAAGATGTTTTCCATGTTGTGCTTTCAAAAGAGACCTTGCTGATTTAATGGGCATATCTGTTTACAGCCACTTCTCTGTTTTCCAGTAGAGTAAATGCTTTTCCTTGTAGCAAAGAAATAGATTGGTGGGTTTCTTTGGTCCTGTCTCCTGCTTTTAGCTGTGTGCTATTCCAATTATACTCTGGATTGCTGATGCTTGACATATAGGAGTTGAAATAATCAGAACTGATTGGAATAATCAAGAGGAAATAATGCAGTATTATACCATAGGAAAATATTCTGTAGATAGAGGTGCTTTTGCCTCCCCCTGTCTCCTGAATTTCCTTAATGCTGCAATCATCCTTTCCTGTAAGACATTTTGATAGTTCTTCCTCTTAATTACTTTTAAAATATTTTATTCAGGAAAAAAATCAGAAATACCCCATGTTTACTGGTATATTAATGAGTGTACTTCAAGACAGCAGCTGGGTTGTATGAATAATTAGTTTTGTTTCTCAAGATAAATAAAGGATGACTCCAACAAAAATCACATAAGGCTTCCTTTTTAATATTATTGAAAATATTCTTATTTTATTTATGTTTTTGACAAGAACATCTAACATTTTTGGAGTGAACACATCTGGAGAAAATATAGTTGCAAAAAGACAGAAACAAGTTTGTATTAGTAAAATATTAAAAGCCTTTGAACTAAATATTTCTGTGATCATTTTTCCAGAGTGGCTATAAAACAATAATAATCCATTCCATATTTCAAACAGGATAAATCTTTTTAATATATGGTAGACAGCTGTTCTGCTATCATGTAAAATATTGGAGGAAGTGTTAATTTAATGATTAGTGAAAATTGTCAGAGTCATTTTGATATTGTCCAAATTGCATTCAGATAATTGAAATTGTTTGGACATTTAATAATTGCTAGAATATATTTTATGCCTAATTTCTTCCTCCTCAGATTTGGTGTCTAATCCCCTGCCTTTGTAATTAACAGAAAAAAATTCTTAGCTTCGGTTTTGAGTTTTAAATTATTCACACATCCATTTTCCCAGAAAAACAAACGGTTAAAATGATCCAAGGCCAAGGGAGTTGGGACTGTTTAGCCTGGAGCACAAGGCTCAGGAGGCATACTTATTAATGTTTATAAATACCTGAAGAGAGGGGTGTAAATAAGACAGAGCCATGCTCTTTTCAGGGTGCACAGTGACAAGACCCGAGGCAATGGGCACAAACTGGAACAGAGGAAGTGGCCTTAGAATATCAGAAACACTTTTTTCACTGTGAGGGTCACTGAGCACTGGAATAGATTGGACAACTGGAAAAGAAGGTTGAGTCTCCCTCTTTAGAGATTTTCTGGGGCCACCTGGAGATTGTCCACTTATGTGTTAAGATGTTAGTATAGTTTTGGAATAGTTTAGTGATACACTTGAACTTCCACCAGTGAAATCAGCAGTATTGCAAATGATTTCAATGACAGAAGTACTGGGTTTTTGTTAGTAGTATTCATTAATATTAATGTTATGCATATAGGATTAAAGAAGAAGAATTAAAACTGGTAACTTCAAGTTAAAAGTTGTATTTCTGGTTTAGTTGGTGGCTTGCTCTCTGACCTGGGGCAAGCTCTTTTAATTATCTATGCCTTCATTTTCCAATTTGTAGAACCCAGAAAATAAAATGTAACCACCTCGCAGGGATTTTTTTTCAATTAGTGCTAGTAAAGTGCTCTGAGCTCCACAGATAAAAGACCCCATAGCAGTAAGAACTATTGTTGTTTTTATATCATTATAATACATGTTAACTTAACTCTATGACATTAATCTTCATTTATCAAGAGACTTATAACTAATTCCTGGCTAGCTCTCTTGTGGATTATAATTTTCTCTAAATACTGAAGATTTATGTCACATTGGTATATAACGATGCTAAATTTTATATCTGTATGCACTGTATATTCATGAGATAATAGATATTCTTTAAGGCTGCTGGAAATAATTTTTGCATATTGACTGTAGAGATTTTACACTTGACTGATGTTATATTTTTACTTGTTCTTATAATATATTGTAATTAATTAATACATATTTTTTAAGTGGGACTAAAATGCAGTGTTGTGTCGTGTGGCATTATTGCACTTTTTTGAAGTGCACCAGTATGAAAATCATTACGTGCATTTGTGCACTTGCTTTGGTAACTGCATTATTGCATACCAAACCTCAGGACAAGGATAACACATTACCCTGAAGAATGAAACTTTTTTACTGCACACAATGTCTAATATATTATTTTTATTGTACCTGAAATAGAAAACTTATACTATCAGGGTTTGTTACATGACGTTCGCTTGCAGAGCTGTATCCCTCAACTAGTAATCAAACATATTGCGCAATGCCAAAAGAGTTTTAAAGGGAAAGAGCTATGTAAAGAAATATTAATAGGTGATGTGGTGTCAACTAACTGATGTTCTTGTCTTATGCATCAGAGAAAACATGGTAACATGGTGAATTATGGTAGAAGGACCTGGAGGGGAAACCATATGAAGAGACTGAGGTAATTTGATCTGTTCAGGCTGGAGGAGACGGAGGGGAGAGAACTCATTACAGTCTACAACTTCCTTGTTGTAGAAGAGAAGAGAAGGGGCAGGCACTGATCTCTTCTCTGTGGTGACCAGTGATAGGACCTGAGGGAATGTCATGAAACTGTGTCAGGGGAGGTTTAGGTTGTATATTAGAAAAAAGTTCTTCACCCAAAGGGTGGTTGAGCACTGGAACAGGCTCCCCAGGGAAATGGTCACAGCACCAAGCCTGACAGAGTTCAAGCCATGTTTAGACAATGCTCTCAGGCACATGGTGTGATTCTTGGGGCTATCCTGTGCACAGCTAAGGTTTGGACTCGATGATCTCTGTGGTTCCCTTCCAACTCAGTATCTTCTGTGATTCTATGGATTAGGTTTAAATAAGCAGTATCTTCAATGTTTTTTTCACTTTATTTCTGTTTGTTTTATGTGCTTTATAGGTAATTTTTTGCTAATGCCCTCCTATTGTTTTCAGTTACTTGACATTTTGAGAAAGTTGAAGAGTAATTTTTGTCTATTAGTATTGTTTCAGATACTTTACTGATATAAGTGAATATGAATATAAAAAGATAATGTCTATAAATATTATCAATAAGTTTTATCAATTAATAGAAATTATGTTAATTAACTAATATTAATGGTATTATTAATTATTTTAAAAAGTTTCATGTAAAATTATATTATTAATCAATAAATATTGTTATTTCGATAACATAAACAAGTGAATATGTAAATTATATATTTGATTGTAAAATCTAGTACAGTTTTTGTTGTTTTGTTGTATATGGTTATCGCATGGTATATAATGGTCAACAAAAGTTATTATTAGGTCATAAGGACAAGTAGATGATGGTCAAGGGGTTGCTGCAGAAACTGACAGTGATGTTTAAAGTGTTCTTGCTTTAAACTGTATTTTTAAGGACTCAGTCCTCTCATCTCTTGGACCATAGGACAGATTATTCAGTTAATGTCAGAAGCAGTTCAATGTAGTTGGTGTGGTTTTGAGTTTAAACACACTATATGCTTTCTCAGAGTAGTTTGCACTGACAGGAGTGTTACTTCTCTTGTGAGGAAGAAGGTTGTAGGAAGGAGATTGTTAGGGTGAAAAATAGGAATAGACAGCAATAGGGGCTTTTGCAATTGTTTGACCAAAGGCACACTTCAACCCCTTTTGCTTTAAAATAAAAAGTCTAGGTTCATACTTAAGTACAGTGATGTGTTTAGGTAATTGTATATGTAAATTTAGGTATCTATAAAACTATTTGCACTATTAAGATTGGATCCTGAGTTGAATATTTACAGACTGAAGTGACTTTTTCTGATCTAGATTAATTATTATGCTATTTCACTTCTTAGAGTATGATTTTTCATCAAAACCTGTGTCATTTTACAGACGTGTTAAACTGGTAATAATGAGTAAGAGGAGATTAATTAAGTATCACTTCTGTCACAAACAAATATTATATCATATGTTTTTCATTAGTACTTCAATTCCTTCTTTTGCATTTATTGATTTTACATATTAACACAAAAGAAACATTAAATAAAAGGAGTATCTAATTGTATTAGTGTTGCCAATTTTATTTAGAATAGATGTTTTGCAACCATTTTAACCCCAAGCAAATAAGCTGTTGCCCCAACCAGTCTAATTTAATTGATGTCACAACTGAATAGAAGTGATTCATCCCCAGCAATTCTAACGTTTTCATGAATTAAGGTACATAATGAGATAAAGGGTACATTCATGTCATGCAGAGTATTTAATCTGGAAGTTAAAGTGTCTACTCACAAGATAAGACTTTTAGCAACTTGATTTGATTTTGATCTTAAGCACTCTTCCATCCTAGTTACAGAAATATTGAAACATTTTAATGTTCTGTAGTTATATTTTTCAAAACATACTTTAAAAGAGAATCTTTAGTCTATATGTAAGAAAACCAGACTGTGAAGCTCTGAAGAAAAAAGAAGTTTGATTAAGGTCTTCCAGAATACTCTTGAAAGAAATATTATTCTCAGTAGAAGTTCTGCCTTGGATTGGAATGGAGTTGGGGTTCAACCTCTTAAGTCTCAATACTTCTTTGCACTTTATCTGAACGGAGAAATTCTGAGGTTAACTGGCTGAAAAAAAATTCAAGTCAGACATTGAATTTGTGGGTTTGCTTTTTCTTCTAGCATGGCAAACAGTCTTTATTAACCACATTTCTTCATTGATTTTTCTGGTATAGTTTTAAAATCCTTCCCCTGTCATCATTGCGTGTCTTTTCATTAAAATAGTTGACCTTCACAAAAATGAGTTACTTCTTTCTTTCCCTCTTTCTCTCTTTCCCTGTTTCCTTCTTTTCCCTTTCTATTGCCAATCATATGTCAAACTGGTGAGTATCATGTCACATGTAATGTATGAGTAGTTTGGCACAGCTGATGTCCTGCAGTCTTTTATCATTGTTTGCTTCCAAGTGAATATTTTTAATTGGATGACACCAATAAGAATGCTATTCATTGCTGAGCTCCATGTATCGTGTATGTGGCTTGCTGTCCTTTTTCTTTCTCCCTCCTGCCTATATTCAATTGAAAAAAAAAAAAATTTAGCAAGTTATTTGATTGATTTTAAACCAACAATATGAAAGACAACTTGTCAAGCTTAGCAGGTTTCTGAAAGGACTTTGTGGTTGAGTTGTATTTGTGAAAAAAAACCAAACTATTGAGACAATAACTATTATTATTCAATAATAATGAAATTATCTATTTTAGTTGCACATTGTTCATTAAAGAAAAGTCCCTTTGCTGCTGCTAAATCTTATTTTGAGGCACACCGTTTTAATAATTCTTCCTAGGGATGTTTTTGGTTGAGGTGTTATTAAGCCAGAGATGCGGTTTTGATAAGAGACAATTGTCTGTCTGTCTGTTACTGTGCAGAGTTAGACTGTCAGCTTCCCCAGGTTGTGAGAGATACTGAAATCATGCTCAAGTGGGACTGTTTTTGAGCTCCGCTAAAGAAGGCTAGAAAAGATACTGCATTCAAACTGAAAAACAAATTTGGGAAATATGAAGAGAAGAAAGAAGGGAGAACATAAATGGAAGAGAGGATACAATGTATGCAAAGTTATTTCCTAGAAAGGACAGAGAAAGGTCAACTTGAAAAATTAGAGCTTGTAAGATCTTTACATGTGTTAATGTTAGTGAATTACTATCTGATAGTACACATGGAGCCACAAACAGGATGATGAACCAGATTTCAAAATACTGAGTAAACTTTTTAGTATAGCTAACTTCTGGTTTATCCTGCTGTTGGTACACTAATGTATACAGAGCTAGTGATTATTAAAATGATAATCAAACTTTTGAATCATATATGCTTGCTGAAACATTTGGTGTGAGAAGCAAGTTTGTATTGAAATGAAACTCCACATTGCAGAGTGAAGGGAGTAGCCCACCATCACCACATTTCTGAGAATACGAGTTAAAGAAAGAAACTCACAATTCTGAACATACGTGGTATGGTCTTGCTTGTTGTAATTGAGATCATTATTACCTTGGAAGGAAGACAAGAAAATCTGTATAAGTGTTTATGTGGCCAAGAGAAAGTACTGCAACTCTCATGTTAAAAGCATTAAATTAAAATTAATCCTGGATTAATTTCATGATTGTGTGATTGGGAAAACATCATGTTGCTTATGGTCACAGAAACATGGTCATACTGTTCTTCAAAGAATACATTTGTTCACATTCATGAATAAATTTCTAGTCTTCTTTAGCAGGATATTTGATCCTGATCCTAAAAACCGCTGATCTGCTGAAAAGTTCAAATTATTTTACTGAATTTTGATAATCTAAGTTCATGTCAAGATTAAGCTTTTTTGGATGGTTAAATACCCTTTCTCCAGAGTATGTACATCTAAATCACTCAACACACACAAAAAAAATCCCTATGGAGTACAGAATTTTTCTTATGGAATATTTTTTGCAAGTATTACATGAGAGAGGCAACTAAGAGACTTCCTCTTCCTTTGAACGATGGAGTGTTTTGGTTTCCCTATTAAAGAGAAGCTATCCATTAGAGTACAGTCTGGGCCACCCATTGTGCATAATTATAGTCACATAATTATTGTTCCTAGAGCAAAATTAGAGTTGGATTCTGACAGAAAGGAAGTAGATTTTCAGTTTTCAAATTATAAATGACAAACGATTTACATAGGCTGAAAAACAGGATTACTGATTTCAGTAAAAATTACTGTAGGGAGTTTTCAGATCATCCTGAGGTGTGCTGGTCTGTGAAAGTACTAAGTACTTTATCATACTTATTCTACTTGTGATTTCTGTGACATTACATCATATAATCAGGGATATTGCTGATTTTTCTCTCATTATATTTAATAAAATCTGAAATCTCCAGCATAAAAACAATGCATTCCTTAAATAGCAGATTCACTTAGAAGTATGAATGCTTGTAGTTGTGGTTATTGGTCATTAACAGCAGGCAACGGCAATTCATTAGTGCTTCTTTGGTTTTGTTTTTGGGTTTTCTTGGTTGGGTTTTTATTGTTGCTGCTGTTGTTTTGGGTTTTTAGATTGATTGTGTCATGCTTTAACCTCAGCTGGCAACTAAGCCCCACATAGCTGCTCGCTCACTCGCCTCTGGTGGATAGGGGAAAGAATTGGAAGAGTAAAGGTGAAAAAACTTGTGGGTTGAGATAAAGACAGTTTGATAGGTAAAGCAAAAGCCATCTGCACAAGCAAAGAAAAACAAGGAATTAATTCACTGATTCCCATGGGCAGGCAGGTGTTCAGCCAAGGTTCAGGTGTTTTCTAGGAAAGCAGGGCCCCATCACACAGCACAGTTACTGGGGATAACAAATGTCATCACTCCAAATGCACCTCCACTTCCTTCTTTCCTCAGATTTATATACTGAGCATGAAACCATGTGATCTGGAATATCCTTGTGGTCTGTCGGAGTCAGCTGTCCCAGCTGTGTCCCCTCCCACCTTCTTATGCACCCTCAGCCTCCTCACTGTGGTGCAGTGGGGTGAGAAGCAGAAAAGGCCTTGGCAATGTGCAAATGCCACTCAGCAATAACAAAAGCATCACTATATTATTAACCCTGTGTTCAGCACAAATCCCAAACACAGCCCTATACTAGCCACTGTGAAGAAAATTAACCTTACTCCAGCCAAAATCAGCACAGTTTGCTTTTTCTCTGTATTGGTTTTAAATGGTGACCAAGAGCTACACTGATGAATTGGCTATACTTTTGTCATTTGTAGAATTGGTTAAACTCTTGTGAACACTCCCATGCATTGCTAATTTAGGTTGTAATTTGAAGCTGGGGCAAAAAAAAAAGAGGTAGTTTAAGGTTAGACAGAACGTCTGTGAAATATTGCTAAACAGTTTCGTATATTTAGATTGAAGTTTTAAATGAGTGTTCAAAAATCAGGAATCATTGTCCAGTTCTTATTTCTG
Source organism: Lepidothrix coronata (assembly GCF_001604755.1). Lineage (NCBI taxonomy): Eukaryota > Metazoa > Chordata > Aves > Passeriformes > Pipridae > Lepidothrix > Lepidothrix coronata. Next base: position 6,953,066 of record NW_016690181.1, read on the forward strand.
ATCGAGGTATTGTAGAAGTACTAATGTTTCGTCAGCTGGAGTTATCAGATAATGTTTTCCTCATATTCACTACTCCCTGCTAGCCCCTATTCCACTATTCTGCTCACAGAACTGCTTTCATAACTTAGCTGACAATAGTGTGGATGATTTCAGGAGAGGAAGCTTGGTACAACACACTTTACTCTCCAGTAGTGATATTTGCTGTGCAAAGTTCAGAGAATCAGAAAATTACTGTTAAAAGTGGTTGAGATATTCTTCTGAAGATAGGAAGGGAGCAATTGTATTAAATGTCATATTTTCTGTTATTGCTTTTCTGAATATGACAGCACCATAAAATGCTGCCAACATTTGCATGGTACCCTATAATGTATCTAACAACTGGCCTTCATCTTCTCTTGTAACAATACATGAATTAAGTATGTTTACAGTTGGCAGCAATCCATTTCAGTGCTGGGATATAGCACTGGAGTTGTGTGCTTCTCTCCAGCCCTTTCTCTTCTGCCCTTTAAAGAGCATGATGACATTCTCACAGTTTAAAAGGTATTATACAGAAGAAAATTTTAAGCTTTTGTCTTCTGACAGTTGAAGAGAATTAGTGACCATTTAAATATGTGCTTTGTCCAAATAAGTGATTTATATTTGAGTTTTCATGTCTTTTGTTAGTTTCAGTGAAAGTGAAGAACAGCATGTAAAATACAGAGAATCACATTTTTAAAAATTATTATTCAATTATATGCTTTAGAGTAAAAGCAAACATCCATCTTTGTTCCTCCTTTCCTACAGTGTTTCTCTAGTAATTCAAGCCAAAAAAAAAGAGACAAAGGAGTAGTAGGCAAAGTCTTAGATTTTTACATTGTTATTCTTGTACATTTAGTGTGGCACCATTGAGCTACTGTTGGCTCAAATAGTGAGATTCATAGTTTATTTAGATATTTATACAACTTAATTAATATGCATAAATTATGCTAAAATTTTCATCAAATACTGTGCAGTTGCTGTAAAAAATTGGAATGCAATTATGGTGTTATGACTGATTAAAATGTTTGCCACATGAGGCATACCATGAAGAAACTAGTATAATTTGTGACAAGAGAGCAGGAAAAGGTCCTCTGGAGACAGTGTCACACTCTCTGGACCAATCTGGATGACTTACGCTACACACAAAGAGGCAGCAAGCAGGATATGCTCCATTTAAAGGTAAAAAGCAGTAATTTAGTGACTGAGACACAAAGGAATTAACTAGAACTAGGGATAAACTAGGCTAACCACTAATATGCTTCATCACTCTTGATGAGACATTTGGGGATGAAAAAGGGTCAGCTGGTACTGCTCTTTGGAACTGGGTGATCTATGATGTTCCTGTATTGCCATGTTCCAGCTCTGTTTTTCCCTGTAGAATTTTTATACCTTTTATCACATCCATGTTTTTTTTCTCTTGAATCCTCAAGCTGCTTGACAGTACTTTTCTCCTCTATTTTATCTCTGCAGTTTTACCTTTTACGTCTTGCATAGCTGTAGGCTGTGTAGTTTGTCACAGCTCTTTCCTGTAACCTAGTGGGTTTCTAAAAAGTCCTAGCCAATGTTATGCACCTGCTTTGTGTCAATACTAGGGTGGAGTGGCAGAATACTGAATCTGCCCAGAGAGAAATAGAGATCTTTTTATTTTAGGTGCTGATGTGCAGCTCAAACCTGAAGTGATCTTTGTTCCATTAAGTCAATACTGGTGTTACTTTTGAATTAAGGAGGCCTAAAATTTCCTCTTCAGTCTCTAGATGCTCAGTCCTGAGACTTTTCAGCAATTACTCTGCTTAACTACATTTTAAATCAATAATGGTGATTTTATTTTGATATTTATTTCATACATAATCCTGCTTGTTCAAAGATGACGTACATATATTTTTTTAGATGTACATTCTGCTACTCATTCGACAAAGAAAAAGATGACCTTTTGTCCCAAGAACTAACCTGATTTTTAGAGGAAGGATTCCATAAATATTTTAAATTCTTCAGGAGTCAGAGGAAAGTAACATAGAAAAACTTAGGTTATAGTAAAAATTAATTGATACATTTATAAATGAAGGTTTGCAGTAGGGTTGACAAGGATGAAACACAAGACTTCTGTTTTGCATATTTGCCTTCTGATTTCTGGAGTACTATAACAGATGAATGATAAGGTTGCCAAACGGATCACTTTTCCTTGTCTTTCATTTTCAACACTATACATCTCATTAATTGACTGTTTCTTCAAAATTTCTTATCATACCCTTCCTTCTCAACTTTGAAACAGTACCAGGAACAGAAATAAGTGGTTGAAGAAGACAAATGATTGGGAAATTAACAACAGAGTTTATTAGGAGGATGAAAAACTTTTCATGCTCTCATCCAGCCATGACCTGCTTGTCACAGTGTAAAGTTCTTCCTTCTAATGTGCTGACTCTAATGTGTATGCATGAGAAAATAAATAATTAAAAAAATACTTTAGCTCTACTTCTAGAACCTATCCAGAAATATTTTCCCCTAAGCTTCCAACAAACAGCTGCCAGGACTCCATGAGTCCCTAAACATACAGTAGTGAGTACTCCTCATGAACACTGTATTAATAATGTGCTTGGTCACCAGTTTCATCGAGGACTGATGCAAAGATATACAAAGAAGAAACAAGGGTTTTAGTGACATTGCTCTACTTTCTGCCAAAAAAAAGAAGAAAAAAGAAAAAAAAGAAAAAAAGAGAGGAAAAACATAAAAAATGTCTTTGTTATGCTTCATTTCCACGGCTTATTCAACTGAACAGTTGTGAAAGTGGAATATGCTGTAGATATCTTGTTTCCCTTGTCTTTCCTTTTAATATGTTGATAACTTTGTTTGTAAGTCTGAGCTTTACCCCTCTGTTATAAACTCATGGCTGGACAAGCCCAGTCGCTAGACTTATACTTCAGACGCATATTTCTAAAAAGTTTAAAGTTATCATATCGACTTCTAAAACTCAATAAAACTCAATAAAAGTTATACCAGTATCCATGGTATCTGAATTTTCATCCATGAAAGAATGGTTAACCGAATGCAGGAAGAATTAGGACAAAAGAAGGAAGTAAAAGGGTTATAAAGAAAATTATGTGGTCTTAATTGTCTGACCTGAACCAAATCAACTTTCATGTGTGTTTTGGAACAAAATAAATTGTGTATTAATAGCTTGTAAAAAACCCACAAACCCCATTGGATGGTGAAACTTTAAAGAGAACTAAAATTTACTTATTAGTGACATATGTGATTCAGTAGGTGGTGCTCTTCCCTACTGGGGTTCATATCATTTATGAATGGTTCATATCATTTATGAACCAAACATTGAGGCTGTGATAGAAGACTGCCTCATACACTTTGACCCTAGAGATCTATGGTTATTTGGTTATTGTTGAGAACATGTCACAATAATAAGGACAGTAAACATTAAGATCATGTTTCAGATGAAGTTTCCTTGTTTTCCCTCTCCTTTTACTCCTTCCCCTGAACTGTGTGGACTGGGGCCTGAATATTCTCGTAATTCTGTGGCAAAAAGCAGTATTCAGCATTTCTGACTGAAGTAACTATGTTGACATGTTTCCGTCTCATTTGCCCAGTAAGTTTCTTAATCAAAATTAGTCATATTTCTTATATGTTCTTCATTGGAGGATCAGCCCTTCCATTGCTAACAGTTAATAAACACCCCTGCCCCTGTCTCATCACCCCCACCAGAAAAACAAACAAACAAACAAAAAAGGTGTGGAAAACCAGAAACTGTCATAACAGACAGTCTCATGGGTATTTTCAAGTGGTAACTCCTTGTCCTTACCTTCTTTGCAATGTTTTACCAGTAATATCCCTCCAGCACACCATTCAGAACTCAGGAAGGTAGGACACTGCTGGAGTCTCAGCTCTTCCTATACCATTAATGCATTAAAAGAAATTCCAGATTTAATTCCAGATACTGGTCTATTAAATATTCATTCCATCAGTCCTTTCTCAGGCACCTCAACTTCTTGCTGTAATGCATAGGACACTATGGGCTGTTTCAAGTAGTTGGGGAAGAGATATCAGAAGACAAATCACAGTGCAAAACTGCACATGAGAAATTTGTTCATTCCTGTTGATACTCTTTTGAGTGCTATCACAAAGCAGCCAGTGAGCTGTGCTTGGCTTCTGGAATCTAAAAGCAATGATGTTGCACTTCCAACATACAATTTGGAGGTGCCAAACAGGTACCACTGAGTTGTCAGACCTTGTCTGACCTTACCAAGCTATGTATCAACATATAATATTGACTCAAGTTATTCTGTGTCAAAGTGTAACTTTAAATAAAAACATATGGCAGTATTTGATGAGTTAATAATATTCCATTCTCATGTCTTTTTGATTTCTACTTCAGAGTCTCTGCCATTGTGAAAAGAGAAGCTGCTTCTGTTTTTCAGCCATTAGAAGTGATCAAGATCTTACAGGCTTGTCTGTCAGTGTAATGCAAACTTGTACACATGAACCCATATTTCTGTAGGCCTATGAACGTGAGCTTATATGGACATAATTACTATAGCAAGACTGAAATTTTTTTTCTATGAAGAATATGAACCTATCTTAAAGTCTCATATAAATTTAGGTTGCTAAAGTACTTTAATATTAAATGAATTCTGTTTGTTTACAGTGGTCATTATAAAAATGTGAACTCTTCCCAGAAAATCATTATAGATTCAATTTTTTTTTGTAGGAAAATTCTGCTGGATTGTTGGCATTCATATGTCTGTTGGTGGTGTTTGCTTTTTAGTAATTATTGCATGTTTCTACTTTTTATCATAAGTTCTTTTGTTTTGAATCTACTTAAGACATCATGTTTCCATTAATGTTTGTTTTAATTGAGACTAAATGTCTAAAAACATGGTAAAAGGTAAGTAGATCTTTAAGATTATTCTAAGCTCTTCTTTTGTATGATATTAATAATGCCCTACAGGAAAATAATCTAAGAACTTTATTATAATAGTGTGGTTCAGAAAGGAAGTATGACAGCTGTACATTACTGATAATTGAATTTACTGAGCTTCTTAGCACTATGCAGGTGAGTCTTTGAAACAGAAACTATTCAATTTAGATCATTTGGATTATAATTAAATCATTTCGCATTTACCAGAGGAGATATCGGAATTTTAATTAGCCTTTTTTACAGAAAGGTAATAACATTTATCTTTGCATCTATCTATCTATCTATCTATATCTGTATGTATAGTCTATTAATCTAAGTTTAATCTTAAAATAGATAAATATGGCAGCATTTTCTCTATGTAAGTTTTACTAGTTATGCACTTCCTGGTTTTGAGATACAGATATTTTTCTTCAAAATATTTTTATGTCCACAGTTTTAAGAGAGTGATACCGGATCATTTGCCTAACTGAATGGTACTTTGACTTGAACATTCTTGCAAGAGAGTGGAAGCTTCAGTATGTATTGTTAAAATTACAGGAAACTTGTGATTTTTTATTGCATTAGGTGATTGAAGTGAAGTTGGGATTGCAGTTGCTTTCACTGTTATTTTCTTATGGTCTTTTTGATCTCACTGAAATCCTCCATAAAGTTTTTATCCTCTGTGTCTTATTCACTTAACAGTGAGGAAGAAATTGCCAACGTGTTAAAAAATCAATCTAGGTGATTTGTTAGTTGAACCAACACTGATAAAATTTATATTCTGTTTTTTAAGTGTTCTTCCACACAGTTACAAAATTTATATAATCAGTTTCTTTTATTATAATATGTTTTCAAAAATCTTATGTTTTCCCCTAAGTTTCAAGTATTATGTATTTAATAGCAATTATTTGAATGACTTTGTTTTGTTGTTATATTTAAGAAACATAGAATTTCTTTTTAGTTACAAGATGACTGCTAATTTAATATCCTAGAATATGAGGTGCCTCACCAGTACAAGGACTTGTCTTTCCTCTTTCCATGGATTCAGGTTGTTCTTAATTTTTTTGAAAGTCGGTTTGAAATGCAGGTGCCTATCAACCCTTTAAAAGAGGCAACAGATGGCTCAAGGCTGCAGGCATTATCTTGTAAAATTAAGAAATATTTTACCTTTAACAATAGTGTCTATGAGTGGGTGGATATGAGAAAGAGCTAGTAATACAGCTACTTACACTGTTTCTGCACTGTGGATGAGAAGAAAATTTAAGTCTCCAGGCCTGTCAATCTAGCATGAAAATCAGATATTTTTAAAATTATTATTTTAGCTCTGTGAGTCATTCTGTGATACATAAGGATCTGTGCAATAAATAGATAATGGGTTAGATCTAGCCAAAGTGTTTCAGTGTGACACTGGAGATGCACTTGTTATGCTTCTTTGTGTCATTTTTTAGCAATATTTCTAGGTATGTAAAAGCAATGATTCAAGGTGAGGTAAATTCTGCTCATTATCTTCATATTAAAAAAAAAAAAAAACACCAAAGAAAATATAGCAAAAGTGTGTGACTGTAATTTCAGACACATAGATTCATGTCTCAATCTCTAATTCAGTTCCAGTCATTGTATCTGATCTCTCAAAACAAGTCCTGCAACAGAGCTGATAACACATAATGTTGTATGAAAACAGAAGAACTTGTGAAGATCTAAAATTCTCCATAATTCTAGTAGCAGTTTGTTTGCTGCACAAACAACAATTTTGATCATCATTGCTTTAGCCTTAATGAACACAGATGCATTTAGTCATGCAGTTATTCAGCATTTAGATATCTAGCCATAATATTTGACTCAGTGTCAGCATCGATGCTGGAATTTAAAATGCTAAACACTGATCAGTGTACTCAGAAGTGTGTGGAAAAGTTTGTTACTAATTGGTTGGTGTTTTTTTCCCCCAGTGGAATGTGTTAAAGAGCAATAAGGGAGAATAAACTATATTCAGGGCTTCTCTGTTTAAAACCAATTAAGACTATGATTTTGTAGTTGTAATACACTTTACTGACACTGGTTCCCTCTTCTACGAGACCACCATATCATGTATTTCCTTTCTTTCAACCTGTCTTAAGAAACAAAACTCCCTGAATTTAGTTGACTGTAGATTAGAAAGGACAGTTGTCCCACTTCTCTCAGTGTTCTACAGAACCCCCACAATTTTAATGCTCAGAAGTCTTCTGTTTTTATTAAGACATGCATCATGGTATGCACATTTGATTTTATGACACTGTCCTTTACATTAAAAGTTTCTACTTTTAACCAGCCAATATATTTACAGACTGTAAATCATACCTTTACCTTAATCATACCTTCTCTTAACCTTCATTTTTCTAGAGTAAATGAGCAAAGCATTTTCCAGTTGCTCTATAATCTATAAGATTGGATTCTGTTCTTTTGATGATGACCCTATTATCTTCTACAGCTTGAATTAATATTCCTTGCACATGGATTGTCATCTGCTGAAGCCCACATTAGGTTTTGTGCAGTTGCATTAAAAGAGGAATAATACTACCTGATGCATTATGGGGATGTTCTCTTGGTTATCCAACTGTCTAGTAGCATTAAACTTTTCACCTTAGTCCTCCCATATTTAATGTAAATCATTTTTACTCAGTGAGTGAAAGACCTTGGATGTACAATTAAATGTCATCCTACTTATTTTCTCCATTTTCAGGTGCTTCAGTGAAGACAGATTAAATAATCAGACTTTATATGCATGGAAAAAACACAGCTGTTTTCTTACTACAAATATCTGCCAGGTTAGGGATGGACAATGTACCTTCAGTCAAACTACATTGCATTGTATTACATTACATTGTATCTGCATCTTGGATAACTTTAATCTTATGATTTTTCTCTGAAAATTCGCAGAGCTGCAGCTCTTGGGAGCATTGCTCCCACTGTTTTTGGGTAACTTTAATATTTATTAATCTATAATCAAATATGTATATATACATATGTCTGTGGTAATAGATTTTATAAAAATTTTTGATCTTCCTTTTTCCCTTTTTTTTTTCTCTGAGACCTTTGCTTTTGCTATGTTCAAATCAGAAATCATAGTAATTATCATGAAAAAAAGTTATTGTTTTCCAGCTGAATCTACTTAAATTCCTAAAAAGCCTGAATTAAGAGCAGATAATAATCTTTCTTGGCATCAAAAGATAATGCTCCCTGTATGGATTTTCAGACTGCACAGCCCAGCCGCTTCACCATTGAATATCCCTGCCATCTACATGCCTGATTAATGGACTCTATGCAAAGAAGCAATGTATAGTTAAAATTTTTATCCCCCTACAGGACTGTCTTGCTTTCTGTGGTTGTAAACACATCTCCACACAGGTTTTTTCAATACTCCAGTGATATAAGATCATGTCACTGCATTATTGGTTGACTGTTATAAAAAATAATAAAATTGGCTGCTTTCAGAATTGCTATGTTTTAACACAGTTCATAAAGTTTCTAATGTCCTGCCAAGGTTAACTTTAAGGTTAATTCAAGTTTGCTTACACAGGAAAAAGTGTATCTTTGACTTTTATTCCATCTAGACTCTGGATGTATTTGTAATACTTTCTCATTTTTGTTTCTTTGCATCCATCTCAGATAGTGATTTATTCTTCTTTTGTTTTCCTTCTTATGCAATGTATGCAGTTAGAAAAGTCATATGCTACTGGCATATCAGTGATTATATAATACTCATGGGACCTTACCATATTTGCAAGTACAAATTTTGGCCATAAAACCACTGTGGATTTGCTGACTTCTGAATTTAATTAAGAGAGCAAGAAGGGTGACTATTATTCATCATCATGGCTAGGCTTCGCGAACGAAGATTTGGGAAGGCTCTATCCACATTTGTTACAGGCACGCTGGTGGCTTATGAGGCCAATACGAGACAGACATACAATAAGCTATTATAGCATTTTACAAAGTAGAAATATTTTTCTGATGAATGGAATATTTTCATATTATCTGAGGATAGAAGGTCAAAGAAACTACTGTGATCAGAAGTGACATACCATCCTTGATCTCTGGCCATCTGGACATGTATGTGACTAATGGGGGGTGATCATATAAAGCAGCAAACAGAGGAGATAGGGAGATGATTTTTTATCGTAACTCTCTCTCTGTTATCTCTCTATCCACTTAATTGCAAAAGTTGAATCTCAGATTGTCAACAAAGCCATTATTCCACCCATTGGTCAATGTGTGTTCATTTGCTACTGACTGCTGCAGGGATTGATGCACTGTACGCTGATATTTTTCTCAGGTTCATTTTTCCAAGGACAGTTATGTGTAATCCTCACAGATTCACAGAATATTCTGAGTTGGAAGGGACCCACAAGGATCATTAAGTCCAACTGTTAGTGACCCATAAGGGACCCACAAGAATCATCAAGTCCAACCATTAGTAAATGGCCCTCACAGGCATCAAATCCACAACCTTGGCATTGCTAGCACCAGCCTCTAACCAACTGAGCTAATCTCAGGGTCGTACTCATATTGTGGTTTAACCCCAGCCAGCAACCAAGTACCACAAAGCTGGTCACTCAATCACCCACCACTCCATGGTGGTATGGGAAAGAGAATCACAATAGAGAGGGTTGAGGTAAAGACAGTTTAATAGGTAGAGCAAAAGCCATGCATGCAAGTAAACCAAAATAAGGAATTCATTCACTTCTCTGGATTTTATCGTGCATAAATGTTACTTGGGAAGACAAATGCCCTCACTCTGATCGTGTTTCTCCCTTGCCTCTTCCTTCTTCTACCCCCAGATTTATATATTGAGCATGATGCCATATGGTATGGAATGTCCCTTTGGTCAGTTGAGGTCAGCTGTCCTGGTTGTGTCCTCTCCCAGCCTCCTTGCTGCTGGAGTGGGGTGGGGTGAGGAGCAGAAAAGCCCTTGATTTTGTGTAAGTGCTGCTCAGCAGTAATGAAAATGTCTTTGTGTTATCAACACCGTTTCCAGAAAAAATGCAAATACCCTTCATAGCTGCTGTGAAAACTCTATCCCAGCCAAAACTATCACACCTCAGTTCATCTGTGTCATGATAACAGGTGAAAATGTGTCATGATTATTAGGTGAAAAATTACTTAAATAATAATTCACACATGGGGGAAATCAAGGACAAAGGAGCAATGAAAATTTACATTTCTTCTATATGAAACTATTGTAGTGGTTGTTATGGTTTGTGTGCTAATTTTTGCTTTATTTTTATTGGTCTGGTAACTTTATTTTTTCTTTTTAATTTGTTAAAAGAGGTCATATGTGTGTTTTCACACACTTGGCGGGGAGGTTCTGTTCATAGATGGATCTAGGAGGAGATGGAAGAAAAAGTAAATCAGTAGGTTCTCAGGAAAAAAGCCAAGCTTTTGTCTCTCATTTACCTTAATATGTAGCCTACAGGGATGCCTTATTGCTGAAATATATAACTGCTACTAAAAAACATCTCGTGTCTTTCACCAAAAATGTTTGCTGTTATTTTATGATGTGAAAAATGTCTTTTAATTGAAATTAGTCTCTGGAGGGTGAAATGACCTATGGCAGTATTTGGAAGAAGTACCTTGATATGGCACTCTGAACCACATATAATGAAATAAATCAAACCATACTGAATATAAACAGAACCACATGGCAACTTTCTGTGTATTGCTGTCTGTGAAAGGCCCATATAGAAGATATGTTGGCTCTATCCAGTTAGAGATCTCTGTTTGGATCAAAAGTTTTTGAGAACACTGAGGTTTAGACTGATGTTTACTTGATGTATACTATTTCTAGTAAATATGGATTGGTTTTACTAGGAAATATCAAGAACTAAATCTGTAAACCTGCAAGGGACATTAAGAAATATATATTTCTATAAAAGTTTAGATTTCAGTTTTTTTCAGGTGTTTTTCTCTTTGTTTGCTTATTTAATTTTTAATTTCAGTCATATTTAAGTTATAATGATGGCATGATTTCTTTTGACTCTCTCAGGGATAGGAACCTGTCATATTCATAAATTGCAGAATGTGTATCAGCTTATCTTTAATTCTGAGCAAACATGAAGGGAAGGATAGTACGATGCTTTTTACAATATTATCCTACTATGAGGCTCAAATTCTGTTTCTAAGACATTTGTAAAATATAATAGCAATTCCATAGACTCAGGCTAGTCTGATTGTAGGATGTTATTTATTTCAATAGTATTTATCCATATCCATATATTAATGAGAATAGTATGATTCTTTTTTAATATGAATTAGGTATGGACTAAGGTTTTAAGATGTCTATGAATTCTAAGTGTATAAGAATAAATTCCATGACTTAAATTGTTCAATTGCTAATGAATAAATATTAAGTTTATTTTTTAAAACAGCATAAATATGAAATCTTTTTGGTTTAATGACCTTTACTTTTCTGATTAAAGCTAAATATTGTCCTATCTTGATAAATTAAATGATTGGAATTTGCAGATCACAGTGTGGAAAATAGTTTCATTTTCTGCACATGTAAATAGTAATTATAATAAGTCTATTCACTATGTTGAGAAGTTACTTTCCCTTTCTGTGGTAAGGGAATTCTATATCGACCTTCTTAAGTGAATAGCATCTGTCACAGGGTATATTAAGATAACTTAAGTCCAGACATAAATCTGTACTGAAACCCTGTAATGACTCATAGCTTCAGTTCTTTCAGTGTAAGACCCAGTGTAGACATTTATGTTCCAGAATGTGTCATATCTTGATTTAGTTTAAGCAGCTAAAAATGACTTAGATCAGTGTAATGCAATGTTAAAGTTAGGAATGTTTACACAAAGGCTTAAATATATGAGTAGTCTTTACATTGAAATTTTGTGCCAAAAAAAGCTTTACAACCAGTAAAAATTTCTGCTGCACTGTCCTGTTTCCCAGTCTACCTCAAAGCTATCACATCTCAAGCTGTTTCTGTTACGTTTAGGAGGCGAAGGGACAGATTTGAACATGAAGCGAGAAGGGTTTCCTCTCAGGAAACCTTTTGTGCCTGAGAGAAGGCACATTGAATCAGCTGATGGTACTCCTTCCCACTTTTTTTGGACCATGCCGCTTCCCTTACAAGGATGAGGGGGAAGTGTTCCTGCTGCTAATGTCTTTTGGAAGCAAATGCATCTGGAAGCAAATACATCGTGGGCATCCCATAATTAAATAAAACTATTTTCATTTTGCTTTGCAATACACGTAATCTTTTACACCTGTGTGAGACAGGTATGAAACATTCCTATTCTGATTTGCTTGCAGCGTGCACTTTTGTAGTGTTCATCCTGGACAGGTGTTATTGATTCCATCAAAATCCAGACAGTAAAGAATTAGTTGCAAAAGGGTGGCTCATGGCAGGGAAAGTTATTTACCACTGTGTTGACAGTATTTTTTCTTTTTTTAGGACTGGAGAAGTAGTGAAGATTTTATAGAGAAGGGAAATGAAATTATCATTAAGAATGGAGAAATACACCCTCAAACTAAATCAGGTAGTTGAAAGCAATAACAGAATAAGAAAACATCTTTTTTAAAAGTGCTTTAAGTGTGGCCTATACCCCACGCAGTGGTAAAGAAATAGTTTATCAATCTCTCTTTAATTAATCAATCCATTTTACATGGCTGGAAGCACTGTACAGTAGTTCATTCATTCAAAGCATTTTTTATGTGTGATACGTGAATGTTGTTTAAGAATGAAAACAATAATCTTAATTTAAAGCATTTTTTAAAATTCTATAGTTGAATGCTGAGTCAATTTACTTCACTGAGGGTACTAGAAGTCCCTTTCAGAATTAGAATACAGGAAACATTTTAATCTGTTTTTTTCCCCAGGTGATAAGTAAGAGAAATAGGTGTGCCTGTTTTATGCCACATCCTGTAACTATGACTACACCAAAAAATTGCATGATTTATTGGCTTAGTAAGAAAAATTGAGTTCCTTAAAATCTCAAGTGTAAATCCAACCAAAGACTCCTACAATGTGGTACTTTGATCTAATCTATCATCATAAAACTATCTATCATCATAAAACAAGAAAATTCTTCTGAATGAGGTATTGAAAATGTACATAATTTAGGAAATTCTGGATAACTATATGAGCTTTCAGAATACATTTTTTTTCATAACATTACACAAGAGCAAAGCAAATCCATATAATTCAGTCTCAGTCAGGACAGGATAATACAATAGATTTTTTCCTAATTTTTCACATTTGTAATGTGAAATAATTTGACCTTGATATTTCTGTGAGGGATGAGAAGGATTGTGAAAATAAGGTCTTATTTAAATACAACATGGCAACAGATGAGAGAATTTGTCCTTTCCCAACCATGTAGTCTTTGCTGTGGAAACAGAGAAATCACATCAGACTGAGAAATAGTATTTTTTAAGGAGAAAATGCAATGTAGTGATACATGCACTGTCAAACTAACAGAAAGCAGAACCCAATCTGAATTTGAAATTAAAGGGTCAAAAAATGCATTTAAAGTTTTGAGACACCAACAGGTTTTTGAAATACAATAGCATGTGGTGTTTTAAGAAGAAAATATTGTGCTGCTAGTAGATGAAAGATCAGTCTTTTCTTCAGTGGTCATTGTATTATAGGAATGTGTTCAGGAAATAAGATTCTGAGATGTTAGGGTCAGTATGAGAAACAAACAAATGCTCACTTTAGCACATCTGTAAAACATTATAGATGTCTTTGAAACATTGCAGTAGATGGCCTCACAGGTCCCTTCCAACCTCAGAGATTCTGTTAGTGATTCCCAAATACAGAACAAAAATATTTCAATAATTACTCATATATGTAATTATATTTATAGTCCAGGCAGTTCCTCAATTGCAATTATTATGTAATAGTTTAACTGTAAAAAGATTATTGATAACTGTTGTTATTACTTTTATTATGAAAACGTCAGTATCAGGTTGTTATCACTGTTATATACATTTTATAAATAGTTCTGTCTATTGCTTACAGATAAAAATATAAAGTATATGATGAATTACTGTTGCCACTTTAGAGATAGAAACACAGTCCAAAAGATAAAATGCTCATGTTCAATGCTTTTTCAAGCATAATGCCCATTACCACCCTTGATGACCCATTTCAAATATATGGCTGAATTAGAAACTGAATCTCAGTAGTCAGAATTCCTTTGTTATCGGTATCTCTTCTGTCATCCATTTCCCTGAATTGTGTTTGAGAGCAGAAGAGGAACTCAATGGTGATAGTTACCACTGTACACAGTGCATATGTGAGTATGAACTCTGTGTTGTTGTTGAAATACCTCAACTAACTACTGGTAAAGCTGGATTATTATTAGGTACTAATTGATTCCATGATATATTCAAAAAGGCAGGACAGATTAAGAAAGCTTTTCATTGAAGAAATACCTTAACACTTTAATACAAAGGGGCAGTTTATTTCTGTAATTACTGAATGATATTCACTGTCTTGTACAAAGGAGAAAAGTATGTGATCTAGTTTGCAGACTGGAATGCCGTCTGATCCATTCGTCTACTGCTGCCAGTGGTTGTTCATGTCATCCTTGTGAAGGATAAACTATTGATGGCAGCCAAAATATTTGAGGTTCATTCAAAATTCAGTAATTAATAATTTGTAATAGTAATTTGTAAAACGAAATGTACCTCCTGTTCTCCTTTGACAGAGTGGCTCTCATAGTTTTAGTGGTACAATTAGGCCAAATTCTGGTCTTCATGCAACACAGGAGGAAAATCACTTTCTACAGGGAAGTTTTCAAATGATCCCGGTGATTAAGTTTCAGAAGAGCTGCAGTCTTTTTAGCTTTCCTTTATATAATAGTAAATTAAGCTGTGGTATAATCTGTGACTGTGAATGTGTCTGATGCATTTTTCTCTCGTGTGTCTAATTTTGTCCCCTGATTATTCTCATTTGTTATGGAAGATGAATAATGTATCAGTGGTGTAGGTGTATGTATAAAGCTTTTTTTTTCTTGTTTTAAAAAATAACACTTTTTTACTTTTATATTCTATTTCCTATAAATTGTATTAATATATTTTTTCTGTAAGATTCAGTATGTTTCTATTTCTATTTTTATATTCCATAAATTTGAGGAAGAATATATTTTTAACAGTTGTGCCCAAATGGAAATTCTGATGGTAAGAAACTATTAGACCCCTCTAGTTAAGTTTTAAATAATTGTTTATTGGTTTTCTAGATACTGAAGCTAATCTGTCTTCTATACGTAGAAAGCAGTCAGCAGAGACAAGAAGATGACAATAGAGTAATTTAATTACAGTTAATTAATAAATCCACTGCGTCACAAAAAGCTAATGAAAGCAAGTGATAATGTACTCTTGGGATAGGAAATCGCTGTTTGGGGAAAACAAGATGAAAGTGATCAAAATATTCCTTTCATTTCCATACTGCCTATTAACTAGATAAATCTTTTTTAGTAATTCAGAGTTATTATATATGTAACTGATGAGATATGATACACAAGAGAAACTGCAAATATTACAATATCTCAAATTCAGCTCAGTATTACTTATAATGTAATGTTACCACACTTTTTTCCCTGAGTTTTCTTTCACACATTACTTTCAAACATAGAAATGAGCCTTTTGGAATTCAAGTGACTTCATATTTTCTGTGCACCTATTTGGTGTTTGGCATGAACTTGTCAGATACCATACATCTGTGATCTGTTGATTAATTAGGGATCACCGTATTTATTACCAGATGTTTTTCAATTCAAAAGAGAAATTACATGTCCAGGTATTTGAACAGCTACATCATGTGCAAAACTAGCATGGTACACACCTGCCCTAGAATTTTGGTGTTCTTCAGTGGAATAATATGAAGTAGTTCCAGATGAATAAAATGTATAAGTAACCATTAATGTCTGTCACACATATATAAAACTGCAATGAAAGCAGACAGGTGAAAAGCTTATCCTAAGAGATAAAAAAGCCCCATACTGTTCCAATCTACAGTTAGTAGGGAAGATTTATGTATGTCATGGTGGTACTTGGCATTTAATTCATGTCAGGAGGTAGCTCTACTGTGTCAGACAGTTTGTGAGCAAAGAATACCCAAGTTCCCAGGTACTCCCTAGCATTGTACATTTGGAATTGCTGAATGTATAGTTCCTACCAAATGCTATAAACATTGAAAAAAAACCAAACAACAAAATAACCAGCTGCATTTCAATGTATGCAGTTCAGAAAAGGATGCCGACTTTTCTTTGCCATTGAGTTGTGGTGTGAATTAGTGAATATTTTGTTCAGTAAATGGGATAATGGCTGTAACACAGATTACCCACTGTGTGGTGTCTCAGGAACAAGTTTCACATTATTATTAAAGCTGTTGCTGATTAAGATAAAGAGAACAGAATACAATCTCTAGTCAAAAACAGGTGAATTCTTTCCTTTTCTGTGTTTATAGATTGTATGTTTCCAACGGTCTGCCTAAGAAATTTTAACTGCTTATACTTTAGAGGTTATTTCATTACTAATTGTGAGATTACTCAGTATGTTCATTCTAAAGTGCATGATAATCTCATGGTCTGTCAGTGTGAGACACACCACACCATGAAATGTTATCTTTTTTTCCCCTCAACACAAATAGGTTACCAGAAAAAAGGAATGTGAAATGGAGACTGTTAATATGGACATATCCTAAGATACAGCATACCATTTGAGAAAGTAAATACACTACACTTTGGCATGAAGGAAAATTAACTCTGCCGTGAATTAGTGAAAACAGGTAAACTGAAAATTTCCTTCCAGTCTTTCATTTATTAATATTGTGTTTCTACTAAGGATTGCTATTACCTTCTTTCAAAACTTTATTCTTGGCTATTCATGTATAACATTTCTTATATTCACATATGGTTGTATGAGAAAAAAGTGTTTAAATGTATGATTGGTGAACAATATTTAGGACACATCTCAAACTGACTTTTAAGATGGTAACTGTAGGCTCTCTATAGACAGCAGAAGCAAATAGGGTATGAATTTCTTGTAACTCATCTATGTCAGTCTTGTAGTCATGTTTGTTTGTGCTTAAAGCATAAAGCAAAGCTAAGTATTATTAATTACTAGTTTAAAAAGTCTGCATGCAGTCCAAGGCATGTGGGCTGCAGCAACTGTAAAGCGTTTTATTCTTGATGTGAGCACAGTCTTGTATTTTTATTTGTACAGACAAATACTGAATCACAAGAGAAATTTAGGGTATAGAAGACTTTTCAGTCTGATTTTTCACTTTGTTGCATTTTTTGTACAGTCATGATTGCGAAAAAAGAATTTTAATGGCTATGAGCACTAGAATGGGAAGTTTACATTTTCACTTTTCGTATAATTAAATAGATTTTGAAACTTTTTGGTGGTGAAGGAACAGTTTTGATTTTTTTTTCTTGTATTAGCATTTTCTGAGACTTTTTCCTACAGGCAAGTATGCTATTAGGTGAGAATTATTTTGAGTTGTGAGTTTTATAACCATCTAGGTCTTAAAGAAAGCTTTCAAGATTAAAAAAACCTGACAAAATTAGAAATAATTATATTATAAGAATATCAGGACTATTTTTTCTGTTATCTTTTCTCCCCCCCCCAAAAAACAGCCTTTATAAATCAAGGAAGAACATTATTTTCTTCTAAAGAATAATTTGTTTTCTTTTTGGTATTTCAAATGTATAGAAAATCATTTTACTGAAGAGCAGTTTTTAAAATGCCTTATAGTAGAATGTTACTATATTCTTTGATAGCACTGTTAGAAATTTATGGGCAATGATGAATGTCATGTTTTGAAAACCGCTAAGGGGTGTTTTGTGAAAGTTTTTGGTGTGTTGATGCAATATAATTGGAGAACTTGCAGTAATGGTGATTAACTAATTTTGAATACATTTGCATTAGTTGGTATTAATTGAGAGGCAAACTGAAGATAGATAAAAATTCTAAATTTTCTAAGTATCATAAATGTGAAAATGTGATGGATGTAGACCTGCCTGAATTGATATTTAGTCTTTATTTCTTTTCCTCATAGAAAAAAAAAAAAGAGTAAAAACTAACTTTGTACTATAGGTATTTAATCTGTTACTGCCACTTGTCTTTGAGAATTCCTATCTCCAATCTGTGTACCACCTGTAGGGTGGAATTCTGCTCATTTATTTATATATGTCTTAGATCTTCAGGGTTTTGGAGTTTTTGGCATGCTATTGGCTGAATGGTAATATCAGGAAGTTTTTTGGTTAAAATGTAATATTCCTCAAATCATATGTCTAGGTACAAATAGTACCACTGTCAGTCTTATAGTTACAGAAATATTTTTTAAATACATTTTGGAATTACTTTTTTTATTGCAGAAGAGAATTTTTGTGTATGAAAAAATTTCATTCCATAAATGTCTGCTTGAAGTGGATGTTTTTCATAATGCTTGAGGAAGCACAAATGGCATATATGGTGTTTATATTATCTAACTACTCATACTATTATCTTCTGAATAAAATTAGAAATTCACAGGCTTGTGTATTCAGTTTGCATGGCAAGGGTTTGGTAGTGGGAGGGCTACAAGGGTGGCTTCTGTGAGAAGCTGCCAGAAGCTTCCCCCATGTCTGATGGAGTCAATGCCAGCTGGCTCCAGGATGGACCCACCACTGACCCCTCAGTGATAGGGGCAGCGCTGCTGCCTGCACAACAGCAGCAGCAGTGAGAAGAGGGAAGTGAGAGTGTATGAAGGAAACAGCTCTGCACACCACAAGGTCAGGGAAGAAGGAGACGTATGAGGTGCTCTGGGCAGCCCATGGTGCAACCATGTTGAGGCTGGCTGTGCCTCTGCAGCCCACAGTGAAGCAGAGATCCACCTGCCCAGCTGAGGAGAGGAGTGACAGAAAAGTTTAGGGGCATCTGGCATCAAGCCAGCATCAACCCGCCACAGCTTGTCATGATGATACAGGTGTGTATTACAGCAGTTAACCTTTTCTTTTCCTCTTCAGCTCAAATGGTAGGTTTGCAGGTTTTTCAGGATCAACAAGACCTCATTATCTAATACTGGACGTGAATTGGACAAACCTATAGCATTTAAAGTACTGGTTGCCATTTTTTCATGGGTAGCTTGGCTTTAAACAATATCATAGTATTTAAACACATTTTGTTGTAATGGCAGAGAAATTGGAGTTTGTGACAGACTTTAATGCAAAAAAAATTTCAGGTGCATTACAAGTAATTTAGCAACAATCCCTTCATAAAAGCCTTAACAGCAAAAAGTAACTTTATCTTCCTCAACTGGTGTAGCTTAAGCAAATGCAAGGTTGAAGACTCGAAAATTTTCACATCTTTTGAACAGGAAGGGACTTGTATAAAATGCAACTCCCTTCTGAAAGAGTTGACCCATCTAAAATTTATTTACAACAGAGCAAATCTTTTCAAATACATCTCAGAAAATCCTTAGACTGAGCTATTCCTTCCATCACTTAAGGAGACAAATAGATGTGCTTTAGTCATTTTGCTATTGCAGGTCAAATTCTGCATTGCATCTCAAAGTTTAGGCAACCAGCCTTTTTTGAGGAAAGAGAAGACAAACATTCCAAATAATAGCTGTTATAAACCACCAACAGGCGATATATCAATAGCATTTATTTTCAAAATTTTATACTCACCTTGGGTAATGAATTGGACCTACTGAACCTTTGTCCTCTCACAGTTTGTCATCTGCATCAGCAAAAATTCCTTGGAGCTTTTCCCAAGGACCAGGATGAGAACCAATGCACTGTGAGAAAAACATATACTATGCTTGGAGGTTCTCCAGGCTTTAAGTACAAAACCACAATCGAAAGTAATGGCACAATACTTTGTATCTTTGTGACTTTGTAATCCAGATTGTATGGTCCTCAAAATCCACTACTATAAAATAATGAAAAATATTGTCAATATTTAGGCTTTAATGTGCTCCAGAAGGAAAAGATTGATGATGTACTATGCTGAAAGTTGCTTGAAAAATCTATGAAAATGGTAGCCTTGAAGTCATAAATCCATTTATCCTGAACTTCTTGGAAAACTGTCATTCCTGCATAAGGTTTTCTAACTGACCAATGAAATTTCAAAGCAACAGGTGTTTTTGTAAAAGCTTTCATTCTTAGGTGAGAAATGTTGAAAACTTCAATATTAGTGGTTACTGATACTCTTTAACTTCTCGTACTAGATGCAGAGAGAGATTAATTACTGTGAGACTAACAGGGGAGGGCAAAAAAAGCAAAGAACAGAAGTCCAAATGACAAAAGCCAAAAACTAGAAAATATATTTTTAAATATTTGAAACCCTTTTGGATTTAGGAGTTTTTATGTGACCTTATGTGACATTCAGGAGGAGCAGTTGTTACTCCAGAATGACGAAGAACTGTCTGAAAATGCTCAGAGTTAGTCCTCAAGGAACTGACCTGCCATCAACAGGTAAAGGTATTTTGGAAGATAATATAAACTCTTGCAGCCAGTAGCTAATGACAACTGCTTCTTACTGTTCATCTGCAGAAAGATGGATCTGCTTTGTACTTGGGGACTAGTTCACTGCTTTTACTGGCACATTTCACTTCATCTCATTTTAAATTAAAAATGAGGCTACAATAATTGTGGTTAAAAGATGACAGAAATTCCTCTCAGTATGTAAAATTATGTTGGATTAAAGGATGTCTTATAAATACTAAAATTAATTATTTTGGAAGAAAATAATTAAGGTGACACATCTATTGTAAACATCAGTATTTTTCAACCATCTTCTTTTCTTTATATCCTATTTTTAATGTAGGCACAGAGTACATTTTCACAAGTAAAAATTTGAGCACAATTCCAATTGAAATACATAAGAATAATTTTTCTCATTTCCCACAGTGTCTGAAATATTTAGCATAAATCTGTGAGTATTGTGTCTCCCCTAAGGCATAGGAAGTTTATGGACAGCTCTACTTCTAATTCAAAGTGTGCACTGTATGGCCTGGATTATACTGTGAACTATATTACCTATATTGCCTAAGCAAACAACTTTGTGACTCAAATCACTCTTTCTCTTCACCCTTCCTGCTGCCACCACAGGTAGTTTCCATGTAGAGCTACATCATTATGTTGCTGATCAAACATTGCACCAAAAATCTCCGACAGTTTTAAATTCCCTATAGAAGGATATGTCACTGTTGTTATGGAAGAATCCTCTCAAGCCTGCTTTTACTAGAAAACAAATAACATTGCTTAGGAAAATGATCAGTACTGAAAAAGCTATTGAATATACTGATATGAGTCAGAACTTGTACAGTTCTTAATAATAATTTCTTTAATTTACAACTCTCTCCTCACAGTTTCAAAAAAAAAAAATCAAAAACTTAATCATGTGATTCAACATAGATATGATACCAGGCATCCTCTTAGAATGTAACACATCGAGTAACAAAATTATTTTATGACTACTGTTTCTCTTAATCATCTGCATATAGATGTTTTGCCATTCAAGATCCCTAATAAATCACTTGAAATGGATAACTTCTTTCTCTTTCGCATATGATCTCTTCTTTCTTTTTTTTTTTTTTTACCCACAAAGCTTCATATATTAGTGCCATGGTCTAGTAACCGTGGCAGTAGTGGATCAAGGCTTGGACTTGATGATCTCAGAAGCCTTTTCCAACCCGGCTGATTCTATGATTCTATGATTATGGGATAACAAAACTTAGAGATTCAGGACTGAATATTTCCCACATCTCGGGACAGAGGATGAGACTCTGTCTCCATTTCTTACTGAAACAAAAATAATGAATATGAGGCTCTGCACGGGCTTCTGAGACATGCGTATAGACTGTGAAGATGAATTAATGAGCAAAGTGGAGAGCATAAACGAAGATCAAAGTTTCATGGTTAAGTGCATTATCATAGGAACATCATACAAAATGGTATATAATCAAATGAGTAGTTGCAAGGCTAGAAAGGTCTCTAAAAAGTATTATCTCTTACTGTCTTGATTCACATATCTGCCTGAATGTGTGATTTAATGAAAATTTAGCACTCTTAAATTACTGATACCATCAAGTCTCTGTATTTTATATATTATTGTATGTTTAACTTCATGTTAGAAGTCCACATTTAATTAAAAAATAGGAAATAATACAGAAAGAAATGTTCATAATTTTCAGTAAACACCAGAAATACGTGTAGAATTGCGCGAGCCATGCATGAGAACCCCCTGAGCAAGGCTGACATATGGCTGGTGATATCCTGTAGGGAAACATAGAGTGGAAGGAGGTAATAATAATCCTTCTTAGAAAATAAAGGTCACAAGTGATAGTAAATGCCAAGAAATCATCAGGGATTTTTTTTATAGCCTATTGGGTCAGTAAAACCTCAGTAGACTCACGTATTTCTTTAACTGTAAAAAAAAGGATTCAGTTTGGATCAGGGAATATAAAGGCTTGTGAATGAAGCAGAAAAACTGCATTAAGGGGAATCTGATGACTCCATGATAGATAAGCTTGTCCATATTTTAATTTCAAAATTGACTCTGTATATATAGTTTAACTTACTTTAACTAGCTTTAATTCACTAAACTACAGTTCAACTATCCAGTATAACTCACCCATCCATTTAGGCCAGGCTTTATAATGAATTTTTGCATTATGGGAGTCATCATACAGGAAAATTACAAGGTTTTCTAGTAGACATATAAATAACAATAACAGATTGAATTACAAAATAAATTACTGATTTAAATTCAGTGAAATTTATGTCTGTAAAAATACTGAACTTTATCAAAATATTTTATTGTTTACTAATCTATTTGTTGTTTCCAGATGTAAGACTTTAATCCAGTATGCTTTTTACATCTAAGCAGGCTGTCACCAGATTACATGAGAAACACTATGAATATAGTTTTGTATTTCATGCTAATATCAAAATACGGCGCTGCATTATATTTTAGTATTATTATTAATCTGATTCCTTCTAGTCATTGGCAAATGAGAGTTAGTTCTCAGCATGGTTAGGATTCTGTGTTAACAATAGTTGATAGCATTAGATAAGTGCATGATTCTTTAGCAATTGCATTAATAGGAAATTCTCAGATGCTTGTAGCTTTGCATATTTGGGCCATAGGAACTTTGACTTTGTAAAAATGTTTGTAAAAATAAATAGGGAAGCTAAAACCATAATGATACTGTAGTGTCTTTTCTGGATTACTGCCACTATGACTGGGAAAATCATTCATGAGATTATTCTGGCAATTATACAGGGCTATAGATCCAGTAAAGTCCATACCTTATATTGTGAAACAATAAAAAAACAAAATAGCAGAGCGAAGAGCATAGGAAAGTCATTTCACTGTGACTTTGTCAAAAGCAGCACTGTATTCACTCATTTGATATGGCATCCAGCTCCTTGGTCTCTTTGTCATCTGTCCTTCACACTATATATATAAGATGTATAAAGAGAGTGTGTGGACTTAGTTGAAGTCAGTATTCTTTAACTATCAGCATTTTAGTGCTTTGAGGAATTACCCTTTCATTGAATTAGACTACTTTCTGCCCTTTAGCCTCCAGTGATGCAAGGAAATAAGGACTAACTGTGAAACTGAGTGTAATTACTGGGGGACTGTGTGCAGTTTTTTAACATTAGAACTCTTTTTAGAGTAACAAGCAGGTATGATGATGAGGAAGAAATAAATGCTTTTGTTTAGCTTTTGCATTTACATGCTCTTTTATGTTAGATGTGTAAACATTTTATAGATGTAAATTAAGGATTGGCTTTATGGAACCTGTAGATATAGCTTAATGAACAACTTGTACTTCCTAAATGATTTTACAAAGCAAGATTTAGGACAATTACACTTCCCTAAAACAGCAGGCTTTGCCTTTTTCTTTTTTCCTTTTTTTTTTTTAATCATAGATGCATGTCAGATCTCCTATCCAGGCCCAAGTTTAGTCAAGTGTCATTGGATTTTTATGCAATTAATTGACAATGAAAGGTTCCTATACTTAGAATAATAGGGAATAAGGGTGTTCTAAAAGAAAAGAATGAGAGAAAGATAACAAAACTGCAAATTTTATCGTGGCGTGGACTGTGAGAATGGCTCTTATATGTCATGCTGTCAAAGTGGATCCAAATGCAAGGAGGAAGGAGGCAAGAGTAGTAGCATCTTGTCTGGGGCTGATCAGTCTGTCTGTTTCATTTGTGTCTGTTTCGTTTGCCCAAGGTGTCTTCAGTCCTGTTCCCACTTCTGTCACTTCAGAAAGAGCTTAGATTTCTTTCTTCCAGCTTCACGCTGCAAATGTGAAGTATTTTAGACTTACTATTCCTGTATACAGATAAAGAAAAATGAATGATGATTTTAGAAACTCCTAAATTCTGCACATGAGAAAAAGTAGTTTCTGCCCTCTCTCCAACGCTGCTCTGTAGAAAGATGGAAGGGTGATCAGCTTTGAGAAGTAAAATTGCTTTAACACTACTGGATTTATGAAAGGTTAGCATCACATTAAAACTTTCATGTTTTTACTGAGTTTTTTGAAGAGTGTGGAGAGTAAAACTGTATAATACTTTTTTCTACCTTTGTCTTCAGATATAAGGAGGAGCTTTCATACAGCCAGTTGTGTTGCTGAGTTATTTTGTGGTGGAAGATAGTGGTAACATGACATGTATGTTTTGAAAAACTCATTCTGTAAAAGGGATCACAAATTTTCTGATTCTATGACCTCCAGTGCCAAAATCTTCATATGTCTGAGAGGTGCAAGATGTGTGCTGCATACCTCAGAAACTAGTGAGTAGTTCATAGATGGGGACAATAACGGCTTCTTAGGGGTTCTCAGTTTCCTGTTAAGTGATGGGGCTCAGCCTGCAGATGTAACTGGACTCTTAAGCTACCCTGTGGTGTTAACTTGCAGTTCCTTCCACAGAGATCATGTAGCTCAGCAGCACCTACACCGTGATTGTTTTTCTGTCTGGATGCTCTCTGTGGACAGGAGAGAAATAGTGGCTTTGATGGATTCAGTGGCCCTCTGGAGAGGTACTTTTGCTTGCCAAATAAGTGTTGAGGCTGCTCAGGTATGTAGTTTAGACCAGCTATCGGATTTTTAGTTAAAATAATCCCATTGTGGGTGACCCAAGCAAAATTTTGTACCCACTTCCAGCTCAGTTTGCTGGACGAATCTTTTCTATTGCCTACTCTGAGGGAAAAACACCATGCAATTGGCATAACCATACAGGAACAAATAAAATACTAAGGTGGTTAGTAACTACAAGTATTTTTTGAGGGATATTATGGAAAGTTTGAAAAACTTCTGGAAATTAGCGCAGCTTTCCTGAAGTCAATAGATTTAAGCTATCTGAAAATTTGTTCCATACCTTTTAAATACTAAAGTTATGTGTCATTAAGGATGTTGGCTTGACCATGTTTTTGTTGTACAGATGGGATGACATCAAATTTCCCAGGTCACTTTCCCCTCAGCAAATACATTGGAAGCCTGTTCTGATCTTACTGTGCCCATTTAATCATTATTTTTTGCTGCAATTGCAAAAAATGGTGCCCATTTTA
The DNA here is from genome assembly GCF_001604755.1 of Lepidothrix coronata. Taxonomy (NCBI): domain Eukaryota; kingdom Metazoa; phylum Chordata; class Aves; order Passeriformes; family Pipridae; genus Lepidothrix; species Lepidothrix coronata. The sequence continues at coordinate 6,978,552 of NW_016690181.1, forward strand.
GTTTGACTGGTGATTTTTCTGAACATCAGTCTGCTATGCGCTGTACTGAGATCCACCAAACTTATTTCAAATTACAAGTGAGAACATCCCACCTTTTACTCCTCCACATACTGCTCTTAATATAGGGATTGTATTCACATCAAAGCTGTCAGAATGTTTCTGTGATCTCATTAGCTATACTTATTTCTACCTACAGAATAAATGAATCATCAACTGAAACAGCACTAAAGACCAACTGCTAAAACTCACATGGCTATATGTATATCCATGCTGAGAATAGATATCTTCTCAAGTCTGTAGATTCAAGTTGTTAAAACTGCCAGTTTTGCAGACCTAAAAGGGGTTAAGTCATTTTTGAGATGGATTTGATTTTAAAGTCTTTAACATGGAAACAAAATCATTAAGCTCATTAAAAAGTAGTTTTATAATTCCATATAGCATATGAATTAAAACCATTTCTGTTTGTAAAACACTGAAGGAAGTGAACCAAAAATATGTTTTAATGTTTGTGGATTTTTTTCTCTGTTTTTGTTTATGTAGTTAAGATTCAGTCATTTCATTTTATGACTGTGAGGTAAATTACATAGGTGGTACCAAACGAATTAACTGAGTGAGTTCAGCCAATTTAAATACTTCTGAATATAAGCATTCACTGTAGGGGAGTGAGATCATGTTAAATGAGAAAATGAAGAGAAATTGGACTTAGGTAGAAGCTAGGTGTTAAACAGGCGAGGTAGGTGTGTTGGTGGTGGATGACAGCAGGTATAGAACCCTCATAGTGAAAACCTAAAAGGAATCTGATGTCCAGCTACTGATTACTTGTATACTATTTGGGGATAGTTTTAGAACCTCAGTTGGGAAGTGTGGTGACTGGAAACTGAAATCTGTAACAACCAGCAGACATTTGCCTAGAGAGGCTGGGCAATACAGAGTGTGTCTGTCAGCAAGTTGAGGCAGGTACCTCTCTGAAAGTTGGAGACTCTCATTCACTCTTCATGGACAAGAGAGAGAAATAGGTCTAGCAGAGAAAAGAGAGAGTTCAGTCTTGGTTTGTTGCACATGGAATTCTTCTCATTCTGTATCCTCTTTCTTTACATCTACAGACTTGACAAAGTGAGATTTACTCTGCTGACAAGGAATGTAAAGTGAAGGAAAACATAAAACACTACATCTTCTCTTTCTTCTTCGGTGAAACAGAGATATGCACTCTAAAAGCATTTTTTGTACAGAGGCAGTCCATGTATCACTACCACACACAACTCCTCTATGTCTGTGCAGAACCAAACTAGTGGAATAAGTGAATGTCTGACCAATGAAAACAAATCTTGCACTAGTACACACACACACTAATATTCTGACTTACAGGAGAAATAGCTTTTCCCTGCAGAGCTTTGACAGGAGTTTGTGTCTGCATCTGTCTCATTTCCAGACGCAAGAACAATAAATCTGAACTAGAATTGGAAATTCCTACCTGTGCAACTGAAACTCCATATTTCCAGAATTCAATACCATATATTTTTTGAGTTATAAAATTCTTACAAATGGAAGAATGAGTTTTGTAAAGTGTCATGAGTAGAGAACAGTGTCCCTTGTGATACTGTGGGGAATTTCCCAAACTATCAGTTTGAGATCGAAGTACATTGCATCAAAATTGCATGTCCTTAATAGTCTTTTGCAATCATTCAATCATGTCACCTTATTATCAAATGCAGGAAAACTTCTGTAGAAATCCAATTCCACATCATGCTATATTGCTCTAAGACAAATTTTCATAGGCCAAAATGTAAACCTAAGTACCAATAAGCTGTATAACTCCAAAAGCAAAAATTACTGTGTAGATTCAGACCTCGTCAGACAGGGAAACATTCTTCTCAGGTAAATTGGCTGAATGTTATGAAGTTTTACATGAACAGTGACCTTCAAAAATCTGGTATTTCAGTATCATGAAGTCAAGTAATAAATTATGTGATACAGTATAGCTGATTTAGCTGATTCTGTTCACTGCCAGTCTGCATATCTGTATGTCTAGATCAAGGAACTAAGAATTTCACTGCAAAGGCTTTGAATGTCCTGCAGTCAGCTTGTGCCCAGTCAGGCTGACTGCATTTGGAAACCAGGGAGTAAGAAGGAGTTGGCAGTGGCATCCTGCCAAAGGCAAATGAAGAAGGCAGCATGAAGAATGAAGCATGAGCTACAGGAGAGGACAGAAAGGAGTATATGGGAGGGAGCAGTCTGTGATAGTCTAATTTGTCTATTTTAATCTATTGTCCAATTTATCTCATTCATCTATTTTATCTCTGTATTTTTTATTTATCTTACTTCTAACTGTTTTAGTGTAAGCAGAGAGGCTGTAGAATCTAGAAACACAGCGTGAGAGACACAGCCTCAGCCAATATAAATCAGGGTACTTCCTTTGAAGACTGAGAATCTAGCCATTAATATCATGTAAAGTTACTGGGGTTTGATTTCTAGAAGAGTTGACAGAGCACACACATCTTAGGGTGAAGTAAATGGAAAAGACAGGCTCAGTATCTCTGAAAATCAGGCCTGTGATTTCTAATATGTCATAGGAATTTATAAACAAAAGATTAAATTATTCTGCTATATTTTAAAGCCTGCAAGCCCACCACCCTAGCCATAGTTACACAGTTCTGTGTGGTAAACAAGTATAATTCAGCTTATGAAGGATCCTGGTTTTGGTTTTTTGTGTGTGGGTTGATTTTGGTTTTTTTCATTCTAGTTTAATTCTGAAAATACTTTTGCTTCCAGATATATTTTCTGTGTTATGAACCACCATTTTGTTTACAGATTCCAGTTTTTTAAATTATGTTAATAGGTCTCATAAAGAAACATAGTACACTAGGGCAGGTGGGAGAGGCTGGGTAATATCTATGAAACATTTGAGGAAACTGAGTGCAGGCTTTGCTACAGGGATCCACTGAAGCTTTAAATACAAATTCTCTTTCAGTAGAGAGTAGGCAAAGTCTAGAAAACTACTTTGGAATTTACTCCCTTTCTGGTTCAGGCAAGTAGCATTAACAAATATCAGGTTCAATTGAATTTTGCCTGTGCTATGATCTGTCCATCCTCGAGGCAGCATGCTGCCCATGAAGGTGACAGAATAAGAATTATTTTCTCCAAAGAGTTTTCACACACATTGGGAATCCTGATGATTCACTGTACAGATAATCATTGCAAGCAAAGTGCTATGCTAAAACCAGATTTTGAATTGTGTGACTGTGTATGTTTGTATGGATAAAAAGAAAGGAAGCATGGGGCATAAGTCAAAAACCTGAAGTAATGTAAACTTCTGTTACACTTGACATTTGAGCTTTTCCAGTGAGTTCTTTGTGTAAAAGTCCATTCCTGGGCATTACTGTCACTTCTGCTTTCTCTATGGAACATTAACTCTGTTTTCATTGCTCACATCTAGCAATGATCAGATGAAGCGTGGCATATTCAAGCTGATAACCTATGATTTGCTTTCTTTGTATACAGACATATACACATATTTCAGTACCATCCTTTTCCTGCTGGCTTCTTTTGTTACAATGCTAGTCTTCCATATAGAAAATAAACCCCAAAACCAAAACCCAAACAAAAAAAAATCTCCCCTTTTTTTTTTTTCCTTTGCTGATGAAACATTTAAAAATGTACTTATGAAATGATACAACTGACCCATCAGGTTGGATCTTAACAGGCTATAAGGTATAAGGCTCAAGCATCATACCTACTATGCAAGTTGATTCATCTTTCAGGATTGTTTTGTTTAGAATGAAAAGAATTACAAGAGGGACATAACTCTGCTACTCATCTAGTTCTGTTTTGGGGAGTTGCTAGTGAAAAGCCTTGCTTTGGAAACTAAGACTGATGAAACAAGCTACTTCTCTGATCTTCCATTTCTGGTGATATTAGAGTAATCTGAGATACCCACTGAAAAGTATGGAGATAAACTATTTTGCAAAACTGTTGGTGTAGTGGCTTGAAAGGAATATGCATAGCAGAACTATCTGGTGTAGGCAGAGGTGATGTGTTAACAGGAAAACTGGAAACTGAAACAATAGGAATGTTGTTAATCTGGGATGTAGTGCAATCATTTATTTACAGAAGCCTACAAGATTTAGTTTTACATGGCTTTCTAGTTATCGTCTGTTATTACATCAACTGACCTATTAATAACTCTTATTAACTTTAGGATGATCTGAGCTAGGGTGGTAGGATAGAAAGTTTGATTCTCTATGCATTTTAAGTGTTATGGTATTTTCTATAGCACAGGGCTATCATGTGTCTTGTAACATAGGTGATAGCCTAACTATGCTAGAGAGAAATGAGGAATTCTAGTAGGCAAAGTAAAGAAGAATATGATGGGGGCAGAAGTATAGAAAGAAAAGTATGGTGATTATATAATGGAAGTGATTACAACCATATGTTGTATTAAACCTTATGAAGTGTTAATTTTCCCATACCCTTATAGGGTCTCCTAGTCTCCATAACAAGAGAGGACAAAGATGAAACAGATCATACAGAGACTTATAATGGCAAGTGAGAGTTAAGCCATTGTCCACAAGGCTTAATATTCCAGTGGTCAGTATGTTGAAAAACAGTGGATTAAGTAAGAGAAGGTGGAAGAATCTTGCATTTGTATTTATACTGTATTTCTTCTCTTGAGCGTTGGTTGTTAGGTAACTTTGAAAAGTAAAAATGCCAATATTCTGAAAATTTAAACATCTCCTGTACCTAAAGTCTCTAACCTGAAGTCACTAACTCACTAAGAATATTTTATATCCCTATGTGATGATCATTAATTTTCAGAATTGCTCAATTCTTCGTGCAGATCTGTGACATTTTCAGATTTAGAGACAGACAAGTGCCTGAACTTCGCTAATTTCCATATTGTGTGTGGAAAATTATCCAGAATTTTTTACATTAAAATTCAAAGTTCATACAGCACACCTTCCATATAGCATTGCTGCAGATTAAATTCACTTAAGCATTAGGAAAGGTGCCAATGCAATTATAATAGAAGGCTGAAGTGCTGAAATGATAAAGTAGTTCTTTTGCTGCCTTGGCACATGTTCAGCACCCCACTTTGATTCAGACATCATTCCCCATTTGGTAAGACTCTTGAGAGTAATAATAAATTATGTATTATGAACCTGATTTGTTAGGAGAGAATGTGAAGCACACTGGAAATCTAGTACAAAATAGCTGCAGGATTTTCAGATCATGCATATAACAGTTCTGGAAATTTGGTTCTTATGCCTGTGCACTTCTGAATTAAGGACTTCCTCACAGTGACTCTTCAGTAAATGTCATAGGAATATAATCCTTGTTTGGACAAATGCCAGACAGAACAGCAGCCACTCCCCCAATCTCATCAGCTGGACTAAGTGCATTGAATTGTTTTGTTCCTGAAGCAACGTCATCTGTGTCAAAATCATATAGCATGTCATTTTCCTGTGCACTCAGACTGATTGATTAGTTCCCAGTCATTCTAAGTGTATTTTTGTTAAATAGTTTGTAGAGCTAATAGCTTTTGAAAGGATTTTTTTTTCATAGAAAAAGGTCATTAGTCCCAATAACACTTTTGAAAGGAACTGCTGGTTTTGACATTTTATTTTTGTTTCAGCATTTTCCATAGGTATACTGTTTGCATTCATTTTTATTGGAAATGTTATGAAAATATTTATTGACATTTCTAACTTGAGGTTGATCTGATAATCAGTGAATGATAAAGATCATTTTGATGACTTCCTAATAATTACCCAAATACTCAAAAGGACAAAAAAGACATTTCTTAAAAACACAGTAATATGAAAACAATATTTTATACTGCTTAAAAATGTTTTATGCATTTTTGCTTGTTTAAATTTCTAATGTATTTTAATGCTTGAAAACATGTTTTCCTCTCCAGTAATTTCAATTTTAAGTTACCATTTGGAGACACTCCTTTTAAGTTTCATAGGGAGGTGTTAAACAGATACTGTGTTCCACCTTCAAGTTGTAAGGATTGTATCTGTTGATGTGGCAGGCCTTTTGAAATATATATTCGTATAGGCAAATACATATATATGGGTGCTCAAGTAGTTCTATTAAGAATGAGTCATGATTTGTTATTAAAGGAAAGATAAATAATGGTAATAACATAAAACCTTCACTTTTTCTTTCTGGTTCAGAAGTGTAGGCAAAAATATGACTGAATATCTTTTTTAATAAGATAAATTATTTCTTGGACAAGGCTGCATTCAGAAGTGCGAGAGCTGTAATTAGGCACAGATTGATTGTATCATTCAACGGTGAAAACCAGGGGGAGATCTTGTTCTGAATAATTGCTCTAGATTAAAATCCAGTAGTAAAGTCTGGCATGAACAGACCTCTACTAGGAATTTAGGTATAATCTGGGGATTTACCATCTGGAGGTGGTGGGAGAATCTGAACATATTGGTCAGAGAATGACTATCTGCTGACAGCGTAAGGTAGCAGGGAAATGACAAAGCAGGTTCTAGAAGGCATTAAGTGAGAATTATTAGCAGCCTTAGAGGAACACTACTGCCATTGCTACATAAGCCATATGTAGTGTGACATATCAGATACTATTCTAAGAAATAATGTGATTTCAAATATACTTAGTCGGGAGAGCTGTAGTGTTGTTTAGAGAATATGAAAAGACATGGCCTGTGTAGTGTAATCCAGCTGAAGTTGAGAGGTGACTTTCTATAAAGATACTGGAGAGGGAGGATAATTATGTTATAAGTAAAGATTAGGACCACATAAATTATTATTAACCAGTCATAAATAAACTGAGAATAGGTTTGAAGAAGGTCTGCAATACGACGTGAAGTGAGATTCTAAAATGATTTCTAAGTAGATTGGAGTCAGAGCAACTAAATGGTTTTAAGGAGAAGCTTGAAATAAGCCTATGAAACAGGTTATGTAAATATGTCCAAAAAATTCCTGGCTTAAGATATCTGATGTTCAGTATATCTAAAGAGTGTTGGAAGAAGTCTTTTCAGCCTCTAATTTGCACTTTTATTTGTGTTAATTTTAATCTTCAAAGCTTTCCTGGTCATTTAATCTGGTCAGGAAAGCTTTTTCTTCTCTTCTTTCTCTTCTGTAGTTGTAGAATTCAGTGTTTAAATGACTAGAATTAAAACCCAAGGGGAGATGATATGGTAGCAAGTTGCATTGGAATTAAATTCTCATAAATATTTTGTTGGCGTATCCTAATAATATACTTAGGTTTAAGTTCTTCTCCGTATTTAAGATCAGAATGAAATTTAATCATGTCAGTTCAAGTTAGTACAACTATCAAGTTAGTATGTTAGTAAGGCTGTCTTTCTTTTTGGTGATCTGGAAATTGTATGTAAGAAATTCCTTTCTGTAATTTTTATGTAAGATATGTATGATAGTACAATCATCTTTGATCTCTTCAGTTCTCTTTCTATGGCTCATTATCTCTTTTTATCTCTTACTGTGTTACATACACATGGATAGCCAAACAACCTTAGCAAAGAATTGCAGAAGTCATCAAAAAATAATTTTGACAAAAACATCCTTTTTTTCCAGTATAGAGTTGATTTTTTAGTGTATGTGGAGTATATGTGGACTAAAAGTCACTGAAGGAATTTTCTAGAGTATTAATTCTTCAATGGGAGAAAGATAATTGGATGAAAACACATTAGATTCTCTCCATTTTGTTTGTACAAACTAATATGGCTGTTGTATGAGCCCACATAAAGTGACAGCTTGAAAGGTAGAACTTCGATATGTAAAAAATTTACTTTCAAGGACCATAAACATAATTCTTATTTATAATTCTTATTTAGAATTATTTAAAATTTACATCAACATTATTGAGAATTTACATATAGAATTAGTAACAGCTGCTTGTATGTGCAAAGTCTTGTACCTCTATAATTACATTGATATTCATAGTTTTCAATCTTATCTGCATGTCACAACTGAATTTTCCTTCTCCCTAAGAATTTTTCCTGCTCAAATGGAAAAGACTCTTATATTAGGTAGGTAGAAAACTAAAAATCTCATTAAAGTCTGTGCCTGGTTGCTCAGAAGTGCTGGTAATAACATAACAGCAATTACTGTTATTTCACAAAAGAAATACAACGTACACTGTCTGGATCCACAAGGTTTTGTAATCTGGGAGGCAGCAGTTGTTTTAACTTAGAAGTGTCTCCACGAGACTCTGATAGGGTCATGTAAGGAGTGAGAATGGCCTGGAGTAAAAGCTGTGCATGAGATCCTTGCACTGTACCCTGACTGGAAGATGTACTAGAGTTTTAACAGAGTTGCAGTAACCTGAAGTGGACAGTGGACCTAGCATTTAAGTAGTATGCTCAGACAAGCTTAAAATGAGTAGTCTTGAAACTAAAAATGGTAATCTTGTAGTCAGGAAGGGATGGGTAGATGAGTGAAGGACCGGAGTGTCAACTGAATGTTCCAACCAAAGTTAAATCTGTGGGTTACTTAAGCAGAGAAAACAATTTGTCAAGCTGAAAAGATGTAGTGGGAGTGGAGGGCTTCAGTCTGCATGGGTGATGATCATTGTAGCTACAGAGCTTTTGGATTTTACCATCAATTTGTTAATTTCATTGCTCACCTAAAAGGTGGAGATTTAATTCGATTTAATGCAAAAAAAGAGAGCATTTATCTACATCCCCTTTATGTTCATAAAATGTGTCAGGAGCACCTGGTGTGTAGGTACTGAAGTGTGCAGACTGCAGTGAGCCAATGGGTAGCAGTGCAGGGCAACACTGGTGTATGGGGCAGGGCAGGAGTGGGGACATTGTGGCAGCATCTGCTTTATAGGTTTTTCTAACCGTGTATATGCTTTTCTTGCTTTTCACTACTTAGGGGATATAAGGCTACAGAAAATCTACTCTAGACAGGATAGTCATTTGCTTTGTGGCAGTCATACTGTACCTTATGAAATCTCTCCTCTTGAAAATCTTGGGGTATTTATTGATATTCCTTTGTGTTGCAATCATGGGAGTGAATGCAAGTCTTCCATCTGCTAAAAACAACCAGTAATTAGGAATGTAGAGTAAAATATGCAGAGTACACCAGATATGCAGAGAAGAGCAGCTGAATATAAAAAATCCTCTCATCACAGAAGAAATCAAATATATTAATATTTTCTAGAAATTTTCAAGTTTATATGACTAAAATTTATTATATAGAACTGGTCTAGAATATTTTATAGGTAAAACAATTTTTTTTGTTTTAGTTTGAACTCGACATTGGATCCTCCTCAAAATTCCATCTTTAATTTCTATCTTCAATGAGTAATGGAGAACATTTTGAAATATAACAAAGGTAAGGTGGATATCTATGTATTAAAGTAGTGTTTGGTTGGCTCGCTATGATCTTGAACTTCAAATATCAGATTATTTGAATTTTCCAGGGATACAAAACTTTTATAGTGACAGTGACAGATCCATCCAATGTATTTAAAACATAGCATGTGTGTGTATGCATAGAAGTGAAAAAATTATATGTGCAAATATGTGTGTATGAATGTGTCTTCTCGTTCTGTTCTACTGTGGTCTTAAGTTGCTAACACTATGCAAGAGGCATTGTGATTTTCCAGGTGTTCATATTTTTGTAGCATCAACTATTAAATGTGGTAAGGTGTTATAGTAGTTGGACAGATAAATACTGATTTCAGTTACCTATTATTGGTGAATATTTTCAGTCATGGTTTTGAAGTGACAATTATTTGGGTTAGATTTAGAATGTAAGGACAATAATTTCTGTCAATTTTTTGACAAATTCATATATGTTTTCATTCTTTAGAGGTATTTTGGGTGAGGTGCAACAGGATACATATAAAAGTGTTGGTAAAAAAGAAGATAAAATTATATTTAATACATTAAATAAACAAGTGGTCATTAAGAGAATGAAAGTTAATTATAATTAAGACACTGTAGGAATTTAATCAGATGTTCATAATAATTTTGGATTTTAATATAATCCTGTGTTTATTTTTATTTTTAAACTTAATAACAAATATTTGTGTGTGCAAACACAGGCCTTAAAAACTTTTCATTTTAACAATTTTAGATAAATAAGAACACGCTCAGGACCAACCCTCCCAATCAGGATCAGCAAGCTGAGGTGGACAATGTTTGGAATAGAGTATCTAAAATTTGCCAGAATGAAAACTACTGAGCGTAAACAAAGAGATATTTTCCTGTTGTTTTTTACCTCGTTGTCATTCAAGTAAACAGCTGCTAAATTTTGTGTTATTCTAGATTCTTTAGTTCTAGATATTATACTTTCTGTGCCCTAATTAATATTAATGATGATAATTTTTGAATGTTAAAGATGTTAATTTAACTCACTAGGTCTGCTGCTTCATTGATGTCTTCCATACTCTAATTTAGAAGAAAATGCTTCATCAAACATTAGTGCTTCAATCATAAAAAGATGTAATAGCAGAAGCATCAGAACTCACGTGATCCAGAACCTCTCAGTTTTTCGCATTTTCTAAATGGAATCAGTCATTATTTTTCTTAGCTCATTTCTGACAAGCTAAACAATCCTTTTCTTTCACACAGAACCTTTCCTTGTTTGAGGATACCTAAAGGTTGTTGTGTACAAAATTTATAATTTTACCTTCAAATATGCATTCGACTTTAGGCTGGAACAAAGTCGAATGCTTAAAGGCTCAAAATTTTCTGCTCTTTCAGGATGACAGTGGTTCTTTAGATTGCCTCTGTAATGAGAAAGCAAATGATGCAACCTGTTCTAAAAGCCACCCACAAATTATGCCAACACTGGGATCTGCAGACTCATCATCTCTTGGGGAATTTTATAGAATATAACTTTTTGTTCTCTTGTTGCTGCTTTCAGCTCAGGACTTTCTCATGTCTCTTTTTGTCTTCAAAAAGTTATCTTCAAAAGCCCATTAACAATGCATAATTTTTTTTTTTTATTTTGCTTGTTTAACAGATGTATCTGAGGGATATCAAACTATTAAACTATACATGGCTATAGGATAATTCTGGATACTCTCAAATTATATGTTGTTTTCTCTTTTATAAATTTACATGTATAATTGTCCAACTTGTGAAAAAGGTTGAAACATTATCCAGGAGTTCTCATTTCCAGCTTTCTTGTCAACTGATGAGTTCATATTCTCCAGCTTGTCTCTTAATTATATAGTGAGCACTCTGAATGAAGGCTTAAAATAGGAACCCACATTCAATTTTTATAAGGTATAACAGTACTGCCAGACAATCTCCTCCTAGGTTTATGATCAGGGAATATAGAGGGAAAAGCAGGTCCTCTCTGCGTGGTTTGGATAAACGTTTTTTATTCACCTTCTTGCCTCTTCCCCCATGCAGATTAAAACAGCTCAGAGCTGTGTAAACTGTTCTTTTACAGACTATTTCAACTTAACTTCAAATCCCACTTTCACTGGGCATCCTGTGATTTACACTCAGAAGTGCTACAGGTGCTACAGGTGCTAGGGGATAAATTCGACTGGAGTGTATTCTTAGGCAAATCAAACCATTCTTTTATGTGTACTTTCTAACATTTGGGTCATATAANGACAATCTTCCTAATACTAGTTAGCTGCATTTGTGCTCCAGTGTATGGACAGCAATTTGGAATTTATTCCTATCTATAATGCTTTTGATTTGCCACCTCCACTCTTCTCTCTATTTTTTCTGCCCACCATGTAAAATGTCTATCTTTTCTATATTATTAGAAACAGTTTACATAAAAACCTGATTGCTAGTATTTCTGGAGTGAGTGGTATTTGATTCCATTATAGCACTAAGCATCTCCTCTGGGGAGGGTATATAACTCGAACATTATTTTCTGAGAGGCTTGAAATTTGATAAAGTCTGACTGAGTCCTGCCATGTAACCTTACCATAAATACAAAAATTTTCAAAAATCTGAAGTTAATTTTCTTGTGGTTTTTTTTTGTTTTTCTTAATGCAAAAACATAAAAATATAGTAATGTTTTTGTCTACATCCTTCTTTTTCTCTATTGAGGTATAGACTGGGGAATCAATCTGTGAACAGCCTGTGAATTATCTCTGATATTGTATGTCAATCCACTATTATTATTTGGTCATATTCTTGCCCCTTATGCCTTGTATTCAGAAGAGAGGAAACAGGTTACATGGTATGGAGTTTGGAAGACTGTTGAAACCCAAAGAGCTGTTGTTGAAAAGGAACAATGTCATGGCTATATGCCAGCTATTTTTATTCAGACTAAAAGCAGAAAATTACTGTTTTACAGAGGTAGGAAAGTCTTCCAAAAAATGGATACCGGAATAGTTGATGTAAGAAGCTAGAAGTCCAACAGAGAAAGTTTGCTGAGACAGCCCGGTGAACAAAAAAAATGAAAAAAGAAAACAGAGGGAAGGAGGTGTGTTTAGAAAGGACTAAATACAGCTAAAAGTGAAGGCTACAAATTTTACAGAAAACTTCTCAGTCTGAAGATGTGTGATTGAAGTAAGGCTAACTACCATAATACTGTAAAAAGCTAAAGGGCAGTGGGGAGTCTAACAGAAGAAACAGTAGAAGAGAAGTTGTATTTCGTTTGGTTGAGTAAAAGTTCTATGTGTTTTAAAGGTGCTTAGTATTAGAAAATGTTTACAAAGTGTATTCCGCTTTCCTTAAACATTCCTTCCTAACATTTCTATCTGAAATTTTATACTGTGAACCAGCATCCATGGACCTAGAACTCATGTAAATCTGTGTGTTTAAACTAGTGGCATTTGTTATTTCGTTGTCCAGTCTTCTGCCATCACTTTCTGTTGGGAACCACTGTAGACTGAAATTGAAACTGTATCATGAAATTACCTTGAGGTCAATGAACTTTCAAGAAATCACAGCCAAACCTTTCTGTGACTTTTCTCGGGGACCGTGTTTCCTGGGTGCACAGTTCTGGGTAGCCAGTTCTCCATCTTCTCCCAGGAGTGTGGGAGAAAGACTCTGTTGCACTAGAATGGGAAGCCATGCAGTTGTCTAGGAGCACTGCCTCATCTGCTCCTTGACTAAAGTCGGGAATGAAGCTTGCTAAAGTTTTCCACTTTGATAGAGGTTTTTTTGAGCCTAGATTTCCTAGGCTTTCAGGAAATCTATTGTTCTTCAACAGTAGACTTCATGTCTAAATTATTTATTCTTGATTTAATTTTTTCCTAGTTGAATCTTGAATATAAGCCTATAGGTCACTTGTACATACATGTACACACACACACTAATATAATTTTTATATCTCTATACATTCTTGTCAGATAAAACAATTCCTTATTCTTTTTAAGGAAAGTTGCATTTTTGATGGAATGTGAAACTGATGGTTATATTCAAAAGGAAAGAAATAATGTATTTCTAAAAAATTTTGCCTGGCAATTTTTTTTTTCAAGAGAAGTAAATATATCATACGGATAGAATTCTAATTTTTTAAATGGTTACTACTCATTCAAATCTATCAATTTCCCTGAGGTTAAGGATCCACTTAACTAAAATATTATGTAAACTTTTATTCTCCTTCTTTGTCTCCTTTTTTTGGTCATTTTTGCTTTTTGGTTCTTTTTTCTTCTTTTTCCCTCTTATTACATTTTTCCTTTTTTTTTTTCCCATTTCTTTTTTTAAGGCATTGTTTTACCTTTTTAATAGTAATGGCTAGTCTGCTCAGTAGAAGTGGTGTGGACCCTTAATCATAGAGTCACATATATTGAGTTGGAAGGGACAATTCTAATTTTTTAACTTTTCAAAGTCATTACAGGCACACTGTGAACTAATTCACAGCAAAATTTATAGAACTTTAGATTTTACTCATCTGCATGTGAACAGGTCCATTTAGTTACTACTGGGTCTGAATAAAATAACATCCTATTTTATATCAGTGATATAACTTTTTTATATACTTATGCAATTTTAGATCCTGTTCTTCATAACTAAAAAAAGAAATGAAGCCTGAAATTTGTGAAAAATGTATTCTCATTTCAAGGCTGTTCTTTCATCTGACTTATTATGCTGCCATCATCTTCAAATCATGCAAAAGCTGCCCTTTTCATACTGAAGTATGATGAGTAGATATTTAATGAAGGCTTATAAAACAATTGTACCAGAATGCAGTAATATCAGCAAAATATTAGTGTGCCAATATCTAGTGCATATACTAGCACAGTAGATGCTCTATATGGACATAATTAGTATAGTCTTTCAGCATATGGACTGACTTTGTAGAGGAAATGCAGCCCCGTTCCTAGAATTATATATTCAATAACATGCTAGTCACGTTCAAGGGGGACATGCTGCAGTTTTCGGAGCTGAAGTAGATGTGATGTTTTGTTGTACCTGATATTGAAGCAGCTGTGTTCTGAGATAAAGTATGGAGTATGTTCAGCATCACAGCTGCTGTGCTGTGCCTAATTTGACAGTGAGAAAGGGCTTCACAGTAATCCTAACTGTTTGCCATAAAGATAGTGTACATGGAAACCATGGGCAATAAGACTTTACATTGACATCCTAGCCTTTACTATTCATAGCTACATTTATCATTTATCATTACATTTATCATTACAATTCTCATCTGGAATTAGATCTGATTTTTAGCAATAGCCTTACAATTCTGCTATTTGGTGAGTTTTGGTTGGGATCTCCACCTGATAGCAAACTTAAATAACATAGTTTTCTGGTTATAAGAGCTTTCTACCATGTAAGAAATTACTTTTGCCCTCTGACAGTGTCTGGAGGAGCTGAGCTGGAATTATCTTAGCATCTTGCTGTCCTTATCGCTCCAGAAATACTTAACATAAAGCTTCTAGCTCCTTATGCATTTAGTACATTATATCTTCTAGCGTTATATTATAACCTAAAGAAGAAACGGTTGTTTGGAAAAAGGGTTTTAGAAATTTCAAATTACCTTTTTTCACCTACTTTATAAACTTTAATTAATATTCACCCATCTGTCTCCTTCCACTTCCTGCTTCTCTACTTATGCAAATAAGACTATCAGTTTAGTGTGGAGGCTGGCAGGCCATTAAGGGGAGTGCAAATGCATTGGAAAAACAGAGTCTTCTTGTTTCTTATAGTTAAGAGGCTGGCTTTGAGAAACCATTACTCCAAGTATGGATCATAAATAAAATCTAATGCCAGTTCATCAGAAGTTTCTATTTCAACAGTTTATGGGAGGTGTGCCAGGGAAGAATGAGGTGTATTTCTGCAGAAGTCTGCATCGTGAAGTGAGTCAAGGAACTGACTAAAAGTCAGATCATGTAGGCTGTTGATGAAGCCAACACAGAATCAAGACCAGTTTCTTAAGGCACTTTGCAGCCCAATCACACATAGAATCACACAACATCATTTAGGTTGGAAAAAACCTCTGAGATTGAGTCCCAACTGTCAACTAGACCACAGCACTAAGCCCCATGTCCAGTCATTTCTTGAACATTTCCAGAAATGGTGAGTCCACCACCTCCCTGGGCAGTTTGTTTCAATGCTTAACCACCCTTTCTGTGAAAAAATTATTCCTGATGGCCAGCCCTGGTGCAGTTTGAGGCTATGACCTCTTGTCCTGTTGCTAGTTGCCTGGGAGAAGAGGCTGACATCCACCTCACTATAACATCCTTTCAGGTAGTTGTAGAGAGTGATAAGGTCTCCCCTCAGCCTACTTTTCTTCAGGCAAAACAACCCCAGCTCCCTCAGCCCCTCCTTGTTAAGACTTGTGCTTCAGACTCTCCACCAGCTCCATTGTCCTTCTCTGGACACACTTCAGCACCTCAAATGTCCTTCTTGTAGTGAGGGGTCCAGAACTGAACACAGGTTTCAAGATGCAGTCACACCAGTGCCGAGTACAGGAGGACAATCACTTCCGTGGTCCTGCTGGCACCACTATTACTGATATAGGCCAGGATGCCATTGGTCTTCTTGGCCACCTGGGCACACTGCTGGCTCGTGTTCAGCCAGTCGTGGAACAGCACCCTTGGATCCTTTTCTGCTGGACACTTTCCAGCCACTCTTTCCCCAGTCTGTAGCGCTGCTTGGGGTTGTTGTGACTGAAGTGCAGTGCCCAGCACTTTGCCTTGTTGAACCTCATATCATTGATCTTGGCACATGATCCAGCTTGTCCAGATCCCTCTGCAGAGCCTTCCTATGCTACAGCAGATCAACGCTCCCACTCAACCTCGTCTCATCCAGGCAACTGTATCCAGGTTGCACTTTTCATGATTTCCTGATCTTAATCCCCTTTATAAGATTTTTTTGTTTTGTAGGTAGGAAGGGGAGGATGATGGTTGAAAATTGGTCATTGGAGGTCTGCATGTGCTTTGCTGAATCCTAATGCAAGCCTTATTTGTCATCTGCCATAATATCTTTAATATCTCCATCCATCATAATTGTTAATATATTCATTATACAGTGAACAGATATTATACAGATGTTATTAATGCTATTGCACAAATGAGCAAATAAGACACAGACTGAATGCTAGATCCACAAAGAGATATTCCTGACTCTTGGTCTAGCAATTAAATTGGGCTTCTGAACTGTAGGGTTTATGCACTATCCAAAGAGTTATGATGAGAGTAAGTAGGAAAGGGGGTCTATAAATACCCTCCAGTATCAGAACAGTTTGTATTGCAAATACTGTTCCTTTTACAAACTGATGAGGGCTCTCTGTTTTCTCTTTTTATTTTTCAGGTGTTCATTTCTGACCATACCTACTCTGAAAAGTAGATCATAACGGAATGAACTTTTTAGCTTCTCTCATTTCCTGGTTGATATATGACTTGGAGCTTGAGGTCTTATATCTCTCAAAAGTTGTTCTATTTCACATGTTCTTATTAAGCCTATTAAGTTCTCTTTTCTGTGCTATCTTAGCACAGCTAAAACCACACATTGAAGGTGCTACATTTTAAACTAAAAAAAAAAAATCTTTTCTAAAAAAACCCCTACTTTTGGCTATAATTGCCCTGACTATGTTCTTCTTTGAGTGGTAAAGATAAGAAACTCCAGGGAATTTCTCCCAGTGAGGGTTTGGAGAATCTCTTTTGCATTGGCAGTATAACTGCGTGATCAGCACAGATTTTTTAGATTATCTCCAAATCACGAGTAAGTGGCCAAGATCCATGTCAGAGCCTTGGCTGCACCTTCATGCTCTTATGGCCCAGACCAGCCTCACCTTGGGCCTCCATCCACATCTCTGCCTATAATCTGAAGGGCTCCATGTTGGCTCAGTCCTGAGTCTTAGGCTTTTGTCTGAGCTATGCTGTCAGTGCTAGTGCTGGCTAGGTCAGGCATTCCTGTGCCTAGACACAGATCCTGTTGAACTGAACCCTAACCCATGGACTGACCTTCTAGCTTGACCTGTCTTGTCCTTCTGAACCTGCTTTGTGATATCTGGACAATATTGCACCCTGATGACCCTTAGAGTCTGAGGACCCTTAGAGACTGAGGAAGCAAAGAGTTTAAAATACAGGCATCTTTCTGAACCCTCCTTAGAATATTCTGAAACCATTCTTCATGCTTAAGTGGTGTCCTCTCTTGCACGATACATAAGCAGAAAAGTGCAGTTATGAAAGCTGGTGGAAGGACTTGCTGGGATTTCCTTGCTCTTGTCAGAGCAGATCTCATGGTAACGCCTTTGAGTATTCTGCAGACAGGCCTTGCTGTTCCTTTCCACTGTAAGTTCATCATATGAGCATCAACTTAGTTGATATCTCTTTGTTCCTGGTACATGGTTTCTAATAGGTAGTATAATATTAGTGTCTAATACATAGTCCTAAATATCTACAGATAGTATCTAATAGATAGCCTTAAAAAATAAAAGGTACTACTCTTGGTAATAGGTGTTGTAGTTGTTGACCTTTGCAATGACTGTCAACCAAAAAATTTTCTGGTACTAGAAAAACAGACTTTGATTAAAAATATATATGTGGGATATATTCGTGGTATAGTATCTGTGGTAAAATATTAGTTAAAGATTCATACCTTTGTAAATGGGAGAAGATCTTAAAATTTCTAAGTTGTCCAGTAGGTGTTCTGGCAGGCACAGAGCTGCTGTCTTCACTTGCTCATACAAATACATCTCAAAGCTATTTAAAGTGCCTTCATATCCTGAGTTTTTTTAAAAGTCTTATCTTTACAAAAGAAGTGAGATTATCACTGAGGATCCTTTCTAATTTCATACAATGAAGATAGTTTTACTTTCTGATATGTTCAATACTAAGTTTGGAAGGATAGCTCTGAGGTTTTGCATTACCAAATGTTAGGTTATGGTGTGTCCAGAAGTTGAAAGTATTGTAGAGGAGGCAATACTGGTATTCTTCAGATTGCATGGTATGTCATTTAAATATGGTTTGGATTTTAAAATGCTTTCAGAAGAAGGACAGAGATTCTTGTCCTTCCTTTTTCTCTTTCAAATGGTTTGTCCTAAAGTGCTTCTGAAGCTCCTCTGATACAGCTAATACCTGAGACAGTCTTAAAATGTTCAGTGATGCAATGAGCAAAACAAAACATTTTGTTGGCAATTAAAGACCAGGTAGTGCAGATACTGATCTTCATTAGATAGCTACAGATTTAAGTAATTAAGTAAACACATCTGAAAGCAGTTCAGACATGCATGTTTCTTCATTACTCAGGTATCAACTTACTCATCAGAATGGTATCGTGCCTGTGCTATATTTGAGAGAGCTGGTACTGTAAGCTGATAGAAGCATATTGCACAATGTATTAGCTGAATTTTTTGACTGCGTGGTTCTAGGATATAAAATTCCAAAGCTTAAGGGTGCAATTTTCTCAGTTTAACTTTTACACTTCTATTTCCTACATTTATTTTTAGTAACTGAAATGTTCCCCCAGAAAATACCATAAGAAGACAAATGAGAATGTTGAGATTGGAACATGAGTTGTAAAATTATGCAGCCCATTTTAGGACTTGCATCTCAATTTTCTGAACTATAGAGCCACTCACCTTCATGGTTTTTAGTCCATGCATATATGTCTCTTTCTTCCAGATGTAACAAGAAAAAAATCAGCGTCAGCTTTTCATTTTTTCTAGCATTCAAAATCAAACCTCTATAAGTCTCAAGTTAAAAAAACTAATGGATTTTCAGTTAGCGCAAAAAACTACTTCAAATGAGCATTTAAAGAAAAGGGTCTTTAACAAAATGTTTTGGTAACAGTAACATTTCTTTTAAATTTAGTTACCAAAATGGAGGACAGATCTAGACTAGGCTTTTGAAATTTATTTGAAATAGAAGAAAATTTTATGAAGTGGAGTTTATTCATTGCTTATCTGAAAAGCTTGTTTTATATAGAAATGCCTCTAAAAGAAATTTCCACTTGTAAACAAGCATCTTTGCTCCTGAAGTAGTTATCTCCAAAGACAGGTTATATGTTTTAACACAGGATTTAGACCCACTTGACAGCTGCACCAAAGGGCACTTTTCTTTGCTCCATAGATAAAAAAGTTTTGTGTTGCTAGTAGAAAGCTAGCAGACAGTTCTTGTTTCACTTCATTTTTGGTCATTTTTTGGAGTATGTACAAGAAAAGGAGACAGTTGGAATATTAATGCAATGTAATATTTTCCAAATAAAAACAACATTGAACTGTACCAGGCATTAGTGCCCTTAGTGCAAAACACTGATGCTTAAGTTAAAAGTTTGAGCACCATTCAGGAAAACTGGCATGGTGTATTGTACGAAGTGCTCTGCATACATTGGATACACAGAGTAGCATTCAGTTCAATCTCTAGTTCAGTGACTGAGGCCAAATCTGGAAAAAAATAGATTGGAGTTTTTTCCTGCTGTTTTGTTACCTGCTGTCCCTTATGGTTCCAGAACAGCCTGTTAACCTGAAAATAATCACTCTTCTCTTTGTATTTTATATAGCTTAGCATTTTGGCTTACCTTTACCTGAGGATTTGGAAGAATTTCTTCCATATTTCTGACATCAGACAGTCCAGTCAGTATTTAAACTTACTTGACCGTAATAACTTGATATTCCAGTGTTTAAAGTAATATATCTATTAGGAACTATCCTCTGGTGGTCTGAAAATTGTCTTGAGTGTACAGGTAGCTATGAATCATAGTTACTGTGTTGTTCTAATTCCTGCTCTGGAGGAAGCTTTTAAGGAATTATAGATCAAGTCCACAAGTGTTAATGGGCTCATTCACTGCAGCAAACACTATAGCTTACATGAATCCTAAGCTGCACAGAATTTTTGAAAGCTAACCTTTCATGTTATTGGATAAAAAGTGTAAACAAATACCAATAGCTTACATGGCAAAATGAAAGAAAAGTGCTAGCTTTCTAACCCAAAAGTCACACCATGTGCCTGAGAGTATCATTCAAAGACGTCCTGAACTCTGTCAGGATTGGTGCTGTAACCAATTCCCTGGGGAACCTGTTCCGGTGCCCAACCATGCTCTGGGTGAAGAACCTTTTTCTAATATCCAACCTGAACCTCCCATGACACAACTTCAGGCCATTCCCTCGAGTCCTGTCACTGGTCGTCACAGAGAAGAGATCAGTGCCTGCCCCTCCTCTTCCCCTCACAAGGAAGTTGTAGACTTCAGTGAGGTCTCCCCTCAGTCTCCTCTTCTCCAGGCTAAACAGACCAAGTGCCCACAGCTGCTCCTCATATGGTCTCCCCTCAAGACTCTTCATCATCTTCGTTGCCCTCCTTTAGACTCTCTCTAATAGCTTAATATCTTTCTTATATTACAGTGACCAAAACTGCACACAATATTCAAGATGAGGCCACACCAGTGCAGAATAGAACGGGTCAATCATCTCCCTCAACTGGCTGGTGATGCTGTGCCTGATGCCCCCAGGACATGGTTGTCCTTCCTGGCTGCCAGGGCACTGCTAACTCATATTCAACTTTCCCTAAATCAGGACCCCAGGGTCCCTTTCTGTGGCACTGCTTTCCAGCATCTCATTCCCAGTCTGTCTGTACATCCAGGGTTGCCAGGTACAGAACCTGGCACTTCCCATTGTTGAACTTCATTTGGTTGGTGATTGCCCAGCCCTGTAGTTTGTCGAGGCCTCTCTGTACGGTCTCCCTGCTTCTGAAGGAGTCAACAGCTCCTCCCAGTTTTGTTTTGTCTGTAAACTTGCTCAGTATCCCTTCCAGTCCTGCATCCAAGTCATTTATGAAGATGTTGAAGAGCACAGGGCCCAAGATGAAGCCCTG
Source organism: Lepidothrix coronata (assembly GCF_001604755.1). Classification (NCBI taxonomy): domain Eukaryota; kingdom Metazoa; phylum Chordata; class Aves; order Passeriformes; family Pipridae; genus Lepidothrix; species Lepidothrix coronata. Next base: position 6,999,736 of record NW_016690181.1, read on the forward strand.
TGGAACTCCACTAGTGACAGGTCACCAGTCTGATGTCACCTCATTCACTGTTACCCCTGTGTGCTTAACTTGTGAGTCACCACATGATGTGTTTATCCAGCTGTATGCTGGACATTTTATCCAGAAGGGTCCTGGGAAAGACGGTATTGAAAACGTTACTGAAATCCAAAAAGATTACATCAACTAGCTTCTCTTGATCAACTAGGTGTGTTACCTTGTCCTAAAAGGAAATCAGGTTTGATAAGAAAGACTTTGCTCTCCTGAAGCCGATGACAACATTGTCTTTCAGGTGTTTTTCAATGCTCCCCAGAATAATCTTCCCCATAACTTTCCCAGGCACTGAAGTGAGACTGACAGGCCTGTAGTTTCCAGAGTTCTTCGTCTTGTACTTTTTTAAAACTGGGACAATGTTTGCCAGCTTCCAGTCAGCTGGGACCTCTCTTGTGTTCCCAAGACTGTTCAAAAAGCATCGAGAGAGGTTTTTCAAAGACATCAGCCAGCTCTTCGAGGTTTCTGGGATGAATTCCATCAGGCCTTATAGATTTGTAGGGATCCAGCTTGAGCAGCAAATCCCGCACAATTTCAGGGTTGACTGGGAGTTGATCATTCTTGTAGTCATGCTTGTCCAGCTCAGGGCACTGAGACTTCCTTGGTCCATCATCCATGTTAAAGACAGAGCCAAAGAAAGCGTTGACCACCTCTGCCTTGTCTCTGTCCCTGTTTGTCAGGTGACCATCCTCATCCTGTAATGGTGATGATATTTCTATACTGCTTATTACCATTAATGTATTTGAAAAAATCCTTTGTATTGTCCCCTACATTTCTGGCCAGCTTCAACTCCAGTTGAGCTTTGGCTGTGCAAATTTTCTGGTCTGTCATCTGACCCTATGGAAACCCTGTCCTGGCTTTTTCCCGCTTGCTCTGTGGGATGGGCAGTGGGAGGCCAGGACAACCCATGATTTCTGCAGGGTGCAGACAGACTGCATCTCGTGTCACTGTAAGAGAACCTTTCACATCTGAGGTAAAAACCCTAATGTTTTCTGGCCAGTTTGTTTTTCTGGGTTTTTCCTTCTGAAGTTGTTTTACTCTGTTCTTCTTTGATAAATAGTTATTTTTATTGAGTCTAGGAATTATGCGTCTGATCTGGATAGTATACATTTTGATCTGTTTGTTCTGGAAAGCCTTTAGGTATTTTGATCATTAAATCACATGCATATTCTAGAAGACTCTTTGAATATATATTGAAATGAGATACTTGGATCAACCAAGGTAGGAGAAAACACTGAATGAACTATTTCACATGTAGGTTATATGAATATAATACATTGGGTTTATAAATCTGAAAGAAGGCATTGGTGGTAATCTAGTGCTTTCTGAAAGTGCTTGAGACTTTTCACTGAAGGGCAAAAATTATTATTATTGTGTGTGTATATTTATTTTAGACTTTACAACACAAGTAGTTTCAAACTTCAGTTGGGTAGTCCAGAGCTGAATGAAATGTTTCTTCTAATGAAGTAACTGAAACTCTTTTCAAGGTAATATAGTTTACTCACACCCTCCAAAGATCAACTCAAAAGGCTATGAAGACTGATTTCATCAGTCTGACTTTACCTCTGAATCAAAAGGACCTTTTACTTAGCACTTTAAGAAGTACTAAAGGCACTTTTATATTTACAGTTTTTGACAATGCAGGCAGCCTCACAGGCCTTTCCTCCTAATTTAAATAAAATCTGCAGTGCAAACTATGCAAATGTATTTTGCCATTCTCTCCCCAGAGTTGCCTCCTGGTATTTTATCACAGTAAGCATGATTAGGTTAGAATAGCAGTTTTCCTACAAACACCTGTTGTACATCTAAAGGGAGAAAAAAAAACCTGAAAAAAAACCCCAACAAAAAAGGAGGGACAAAAAACCCTAACCCATGGCCTTGTGTCAGGGAAAGTGGTGCCTATTTTCTCCTCAGAAAATGAGATTAATGCTGACAGCTATAAATGTGAAATCACTGTATGATATCCAACATTAAAAGATTGTTTCTGATCACTTCATGTGTGTGGTTTCTCTAGCATAGCCTAGATTTCTTTTTCTGGGTAGATATAAAAGTTAAGATTGTCAACACTTGAACTGACTAGATCAGTAATCCATGTAGCTCAGATAGAACTTTTTCCAGATGAAGTCTAGGGCTGAGAGTTAGAAATTTCAGAAATGTCTTTCTTTGGCTTCATCATTCACTAGCATAGAAGTTAATTGTGGAAAGGGTGATGCCAATTCCCATCAGCAGGGCCTAAATCTAATTAGCAAAAGGAATTAATGTTACAGCCTGTGAATTTTTGATTACTAGACAAAGTGTAGTAAGGAGGAAGAATGGGTTACATCCTTTACTGATAGCAGATGTGTACAGAGTGATTAGTGCCCTTGTCAAGTAATGGTGTTTGTCATTGCCACAGATGCCAGTCATGACATTCACTTTATGTGCTTTCCTTTCTCCATGCTAGCAAAAAAACCCCAATTGTTTTGTTTTAACTTTAATCTGTCATCTATGAAGGTGTCAAGTCATTCTATATCAGGACTTGTGTTGCATTTTAAGTTTTTACATAGCTTAACACCTTGTAATTTTGGGACTATCTAAATCTAACTCAGCTAGAGCAAATGAAGGTAATAATGAAGTGACTGACACTACTGAAGCCTTTCAGGTAGCATTTTTATTTAAGGAGTCCTAAACAGTCTGACTACTCTTCAACCAAACCACTCAGCACTCTATCAGAACTATTAGAAGTAAGGCAATCCATTTCCTTAGCAGAAGCAATAATCTGTCATTTAGAGACTGTCATACCACAGTCAAACAAGTATTGCAGAAATAGAAAATAGGAAAATACAGCCACATATTAGATTCAGCTCTGAAAATAATGAGAAATACCATCTTAGATGATGCAGACTTTACGAACAGTAATGTAAATGTGTATGAGTATTGCTTAATAGATAAAGACGTATTATTTAGAATGGAATTGCTAAATTGAAATTCAGGAAAGAAAGAAAAGAATGAACCTTAAAGCTGTTCTGGTGGAATAAGTGGCTGGAGACACAGTAGGTGTCTTGTCTGTTTGTCTACTACAAAACCTGATTGTTTTTTCCTACATTTTCTTTTAATTTCCATAGGTAGTTGTCCAAACAAATCAACCATGAAAGGTGTATGAGTTCAGTGAACAAGCAAAAAGCTTGAGCTAGTAAATGCACAGCCTCAAGCAATGCTTCTGGGCCTTTTTCTTTAGTTGTCTTAGTAGCTTTATGTATCTGTGATGAATGATGTGATACAGCATACTGACAAAACTCTGGGTGTGAGATGTTCAGACATCTCCAAGACTGCAAAAGCTGTATATGTTTGTGAGTACACTTACATTAAAATTAATATTCTCTGAGGAGCATTTTAATGGTTGTATAAGTTGGACCTGCAACAGTGTAGGGGTCTAACTTTACTTATGATAAGATTATCTATATTTACATGTGTAAGATATGGGTCTCAGGTGGTTTTAATGCCAACAATACTTCTCTTGTATAGCATTTTCTAAAAATACTGGGGAAAATCTACATGTATATGACAAAATATCTGTCAAGGTTCTGAGAAACCTAAACTAAGGTAAAAAGTAAGAGTAAAGTAGTAGTAGAGTAGTACAATAAAACATGTAGTTATCCATGTCTGCTTATTCTAGAGCAGTTTCCATAGCTTCTTTGAGAATCAAAACACAGTAGAATATCTCCTATTAAGAAATTGAGATGTTAAGTAAGCAGTTACAATTAAAGAAATAGTTGAACTATTCTTTTAGGTTACTGGTTTGTCACCTCGGCATTCAAATATTCCATGAGTAACTAAGCTGAATAAGTCTATTACAGAGTAGGTATTTGTATTTCCACTGTAGAGGTATAGAAACTAAAATAACTTTATTGGCTGCAGAGGAATTTGTCTCTTCTGAACCAGTTAAGGCAGAGCAACATGGATTTCAAGTGCAATACCTTTTAAAAGAGGATGAGAAGCTGAGGAAAGATTTCAGAGCTGTATGCTCTGCAGTTAACGGGCAATTGCACATCTTTGCTGAGATTTTCCTGAAACCTTCCCTATGTTTTCTTAAGAGAAAAGGAGGGTTGGATCTTTTTCTCTACAACTAAATAACAAATGACGTTTTCTCTGAGGTACACAACTAGGAGCTGTGGAAACCTTTATATATATATATGTATATATATATGTATATATATATGCATGTGTGTTTTTATATCTGTGTGTATATAAAGAGAGAGTCAAACATGGGGGTGTTTGACTGGCGGTCTCCAGAGTCCCTTCCACTCTCAATAATACTTTGACAGATACAATCTGAAGACGAGAGAACATTTGCTGAAGGTAGATAACACATTGGAGTGCAGTACTTCAAAAGATGGTGCAATATTTAGACAATTCTGGAATTTTTGGCTCAGTTCTTTACTGGGAATTCAACAGTCTTCCATAGAGAAATAGGCTACATCTCCATGCAAAGTAGTACTGAGCTTCTCATTAAATATTGGGACCTCATTCTGCTCTCATGAAAGAAGTCAGAATAGCTCCATTGAAATGTTTTGAGTTCCTTATTTACACTGACTATAGGACCTCACTGAGACAGGCTGTTCCTAGAAAATTGAGTAACTTTGAAGTGCTGAGTACTCAGCTTACAGTAATTGAGCATTCCTGAAAGTGTTATCAGTACAGTTTTTATCTGCGAGTAAATTCCTAAAATATCTGCATATATTTGTTCTTCCTACACTCTGATTTATTTAATTTTCTTGTTTTCTCTAATTGCGTAATAGCCAGTAGAAATTTTTATCATTGGGGTATCACTGTTCAATTAGTTTTATTGGTGTGTGGTATTTTTTTAAGTGTGACCTTGATAAGAACAAATAACATGTAAGAGGCAATTTATTATCTTTTTAAATGAGGGTTAAACAAGAAAACTAAAATTTTATTTTGTCATATTAATTCAATCTTAAAAGACAGGCCTATACACTGCAGAACTCAGATAAAACCAAAGGACCACCCAGAAATTAATGTTAGTGTTCTTTTTCAAAATATAAAATAATAATATTATAATTTAAAAGTAAATTCATGACTGTGATATAGTCCATAAAAATTATCAGTAGATTGATCTGAAATACTGGCTGCCTTGGGAGACTTATTGTGTGCAGTGGTCAGTGGTTTTGTTTAAGCTTCAACGTTATTTGTTTGCAGGAAGAAACACAGATTTCTCAAGATATCATTACCATCCTGGGAAGAAATTTATTTTATAACTGTTACTTTTTTCCTCATCCAAAGAAAAACTAATATTTATATTTCTTATTCATTATTTTTCTGAAGCATTTTTCCTTTTTTTTTTTTTGGTTTTGGGGTGGTTTTTTTTTTACTTACTTGAAATTAATATAACTAGTTCTGTGTGACTATACCTTTCAATACAAGGTTTACACTCCCAAAATATTCTTTCCTATCAAAATTATTTAGCTTGTGCATATGACATTGATTTAATCAGAATTGAATAAAAATATTGTGGTCTGATGCATTTGGAGTTTTTCAGAATTGTTATAAAAAAGATCTTTATTGTTATCAAAATCTTTATTGACCAGATTTATTTACAAAATATTCTCTTAAGCCTAACACAAAGATCAGTGTGGCACTGGGATGATAATAATTTACAAAGCAAACATGTGGTACCTAAAGAAAGTTAAAACACTTGTCATCATGCACTTCAATGATATCAAACTTATTTAAACAATAATTTTATGGTTCATGCTGGCATAAAAGCTTTGTGCAAGTTGATTCAGTTCAGCAGTGGCTTCAAGGTCTGTGTGTTTCTGATCTATACGAATAGAAGCACAAGTAGAAAATTCTTGCCCTGGTTTTAGAATTAAAATATTCTTGTATATTCAGATTGTATATGTTACACTTGAAGGCATGCTTGCCAAAATGGGTAAATGATTTCTGAAGAAGTTTACAAGGAAATTACAAGTAAATCAATGATAAGGCTGATTGTAAAGACATGTGGGATGGCAAAGTTGCTGTTTTTTCCCTGCATCTATCTTGTGCCTCTGGTGCAGAAAAACTGAAATGTAAACAGTAAACACTCTCCACATGGATCCAGATCATCTCTGGTATTTTTGCAGTCCAACCTCTGGATTTGGAAAGTTACTGCTCCCAATATAAACCATAATTTCAAATGATTTACTAAGTTTATACATGCCTTTCTTTTTCGCTAAGGAAATCTGAGGGCTCTATTGAGACAATGGCCTTTCGTATCATATCCTTCTCCCAAAAAAGCAGTATAAAACTGTCAGAGACCATTTCTGTGCAAGATTACTGTTGGTTTATAAATACACTGAGTTGATGTGAAAAAAAAAAAACAATAGAAATTAAACTACTTCAATCTAGTTCAGGCAAATAAATACAGAATTGTTTGGTTCCTTCTTTGATTTTTTAAATGAGCTATCTTATTGGCTGCTCAAAGCCAACGGAATAATCTGAACCCAAAACAAAGGACAGTTGATGTGACAGAAAATTGAGAAAAGTGTGTAAAAGGAAGGAGTCCTGAAGCCTTTCTTTTTTTTGCCTTCCTTTCATTCATGGGTTCAGCAGTCATGTAGTCAATGCATAGAATCATACAGACTTATTTCACTTAGTTTTTCCTGGGATTGCTAAATTCATAGGCCAGATACAATCTTGAATAGATATTGTCATTATATCTATATCGATCTCAAGTTCAGCACTCTGATGATGTCTGCTCTGTGTGATGGAAACAGTTCACAGAATGCAGTTGTGTTTTTCAGCTTAGATCATTCAGTAGGTCTAATTTGAGTTCTCACTGTGTAACTCTCTACTCCCTGGAATTATGACCATGATAGTGCATAATAAAATATTTTTTTTCAAGACAAAGCTATCTTTTTTAATATGAAAATATTTTGAAAAAGTATATCTTAAACAACTACCTTATACTCTGTTTGCCTGTAGGTATCTTACCCTTTAATGAGGACCTTAGACTAACCTTCTAAAGAGACACTTCCAGGCTTTACTCTCTCTCTGCTTGTCTTCATGGTAGAGCTCAATGATATCATATCTCACAGACCCTGACAAATCTTACTGGAAATGAAGTATCTTTTTAACTATTTTCATGCTTTGCTCTTCGCTAGTAAAAGACAGCTTTTCTATTCTGTGTATTAATGATTTTAAAACTTAATAACTTTCTTATTTTTAAACAACTCCCAAGGTTGTGTACTCTTGTACAGGAAGTATTTATCTTCCTCTTTTTTTAACTCCAAACCCTAGTAAAGCTGAGGTACAAAGAAATAAAAGAAACAAATGGACATAACTTTGCAATACCTTCTACTTCCTGGTCCAACCATATATGATGTTTGTAAATTTATTTTGTCATTGCATTTAATATTACATATAAATTATCAACTTGAGAAATGGATTCCACACTACTGACACCTAGCATCTTTACTGCTTTATTGCTGTAGGGCAACCTATCATAGTTTGTAATTGTGTGCAGCAGAAGGAAGTCATTAATATATGAAAGAACATGGCATTTTTGAAAGACCTTTCCTCTTAGGATGAAAGAGTAAAACAGTAGTTAATAGTCCCTTTGGCCATGCTGCTGCTGACTGCCAAAGCAGACAGTCTAGACTTAAACAAGTTGTCGCTGTAGTTACTTATATTCATTAGTGAGTGGTTCAGCAATCACTGGGAATTTGCATGGAGTGAAGTTGGCTAATTTAGTTACATAAACCTGAAAAAAATTTTTTTATCTTACATCCTGCTCTCTTATATTTTAAGGTAAAACTCAGATGAAAGGCAGACATACACAAAACCTTCATGCTTCTAGAAGCTTGATTTATTATGAAAAGATTAGTCTAGTAAGGAATCCTACTCTATTTATTCAAAATCCTACTGTGAGATGGCATTCAGAATAGCATAATAATAGGGATTAGTGTCTCAGGGAATTGCAAAAGTGACTATTTTTTTAGTCACTAGCATAAATCTATTCTAGTTGAATAACTGACAGAATATATTCTAGCAGGTTGTCTCAGTCCATTTGCTCAGTAGACACAGACATCATGGATACTGTCAGTTGTCAGTTACACAGGTGGCTAAGTCATCTGGAAGCCACAAAAGAGTGTAATAAAGACCAAGCTACGCTTTAATTTCTAAAAACAGGCTCTGATATTCTCAAAGTGCAGGTGGTACGGAGCAGTTTTACAGATGCAGCACTCCTTCTATTGCTAAGCATGGTGTCTGTACTCTCTCAAATGCTAAAAACTCCCTCATAATCTTGTGTCTATGCATTCTAAGTTTCAAAATCACTTAAAACTTTAGAACAGTTCTTGAGTGTGGCTATCTGCAGTATGGGCTAGTGTGAGAGTTTAATCTTCATTCTTCATACAGTGCATGGAGATTTCTAAAGTAGTATTTATATCCTAAGAAACAATCCCTGATCTTGCTGGCTTCATATGGGCAAGCAGGTTCTATATATTATTTTCTCAGAGGAGAAAAGTTTATTCTTAAAAGCAGAAAATTACTCTAATTTTGAATCTCTACCAAAGCTGTTTATTTGCTGAAACTAAATTATTCAAAGTAGAAGTAGTTTTGGTGAATCAATCAACTTGAAACAATATATATAGTGGAAAGGAGAAAATTTCTACAAGTGTTGAAATGTCATCTTTCAAAATAATATTTTTTTAATAGCAGTTTTTTAGTTTGAAATAGTGGTAAATTTAGCTTAAGAAAATAAAAAAAATAAGATCAAGACTGGAAAATTAAATATTTTACCTAGCCTTAGCTGAACCTGTTGAGAAATTCTTGACTGTGTGTTTAAAATTCTTTTGAAATAAGAAAAGTAATATATTAGTAGGGAAAAAAGTATTCTCATTCAGTTCTTGCAGTTCCTCTGTAACAAGAGGGTCTAGTACTTTTTAAGGAGGTGGACTGAAACCCAAGGGAAGGAAATGGCCGCTTGGGTCTGGAAAGTGAAGCAGCTACCTGTTACAGGGTTAGCAAACATTGGTGCATTCATTTAGCTATAGATTATATAAAAAGTACATGACATAATTTAGGCAAAGTGATATCCTGAAGTACACATTTAAAACAACTTTCAAGTGTTCGTGTAAAACACTGATTTGATATTTTAAGTGCATGACACAATGTTCTTGTAGGAAATTCTGGCAATAAAAGGGTCTGCACTGTGTAGCATATAGCATCTAGATAAAATTGCAGATCAGAATTACTTAGTAGTCCTGCTTTTGGCCATCTTTGCAAACAGAAAATCAAAGTAAAAATAGCCTTGATTGACCTTTTCCACTTTGTTTCCCAAAAGTTTCTTATATTTTCAGAACTTAAATCTAGACAAACTTCTACAGAAAATAATTTCAAAATAAGAACCATTTATAATCTCAATCTGAATAATACTTATGGTTTTCAAACATTTGTGGGTTTTTTCCAATTAAAAATTAACAGCTGACTTCCACATGAATACACCCCTTCTCTCCTGCCAAATTAATATACTGTCCAACTAAGAAAAAAATTACAAGATCTTCTCATGTCTATCCTCTTTCCTTCTAAGAATGTACTGTAGATTTAAAGTTACTCATCGTAGAGGAATTTCTTAACATAACTCACCATGCTTCCTGTATTGAACATGATGGAGACATTAGTGTGTTGACTGAACCTATAACAATCTGCATCCTGGCAAAAAAAACGTGGTACAGGTGTACAAGCTAAGCAGAAATAATTCTGCAATAATTTGGACATCTAAATATGGCATTTATTAATTTATTAAGTGTGGCAAAGATTTTGAAGTAAGGGGAAATATTTTCCTTGTCTGTTCATCCTTTGATGTTGGCTTAAAATATCTTTCATGAAATACAAACTTATCTTGGTAGAACTTTTTTTAGGAGGCTAGAAATACATTTAATGCTCAGAGACACAAAATGGGATGAAACCTTAAACGCCTTATGATCAGCTGTTATGAAATTTTAATAGAACATCATATGTTCAATTGGCTCAAAAAAGTTGCAGCAAACTATTCTTTACTCTGACTTAAGTTTGGATCATAGATTCTGCAAAAATTGAATTTAATGGTAAACAAGAAATCTTAACTGTATGTTTTCCATAGTGCACATTTTTGTCAGGAGATTCTTATCTCAAGATGAGACAACCGTAGTGAGATGTCCCAGTTGCATGTGGAGCTTTGACAGCATATTTCTTTGGACCGTAGGACAAGAAAGTGCTATTAACATAAATGCTGTCAGATGCTGCACCAAATCTGTATTGACTGTGTTGATTGCTGACATCTCATTTTCTCCATCTCTCGTGGGGGGAAGAGGAAGTGTTGTTGTCTTGAGCATTGAGGCTGCTTAAAAAGAGCTTCTGAAATGACCATTTTGCAGCGTAAGCGTAACTTTTCTGACAGGTGTCATGGTTTGCTGTGGCTAGGTTCCAGTGCCACAATTTATTCTAATACTGGTTCTTCATATGCAAGCATTCAGAATTCATATATACCACAGTTTTGGACTGCTGCTTTATTTAGAATCTTAGAATAATAGAATCATAGAATTGTTTGGTTTGTAAGGGACCTTTTAAAGATCATCTAGTTCCATTCTCTCTGCCATGGGCAAGGACACCTTCCACTACATCAAAGGTTGTTCAGAGCTTGGTCTTGAAGACTTCCAGGGATGGGGCATCCACAGCTTCTCTGGGCAACCTGTTCCAGTGCCTCTCCACCCCCCCAGTAAAGAATTTTTTCCTCATATCTAATCTAAATCTGCTGTCTTTCAGTTTACATTCATTCCTCCTTGTCCTATCACTATCACTACATTCCCTTGTAAAAAGTCCCTCTCCAGCTTTCTTGTAGGCTTCCTCCACCATAACTTGGAAATAAAATAATATTATAAAGTACTTTTAGGATATTGTTAAAAAAACCCAGCTCTAGAATTCATAGCTGGTGACATGTTTAGCAATAATGTTAGAAGTATTGTAGATAAGGGATTTAAGAAAAGGGTAAAACAGATTGACTTGAGGGAAACTTTGTGACACATAGAATAAAAAAAGAATTCGGAAAAGTGAGAAAAGAATTGCTTCAAACCAATGGTCTTCAAGAATATGCTGTAGTTCACTGAACTGGACCAAATTATCCAACAAATATATTCAATAATTTGTTGTGACTAAGGGCAAAACAGAATGTTTACAAGAAGTAAGCTTCTTGAAGTGTAACAAGAGTTGACTTAAATTGAGGAAACAAGTAAGGTGCTGGTAAAAAACAGAAAACACAAATAAGAGGACAAGTTGTTGTCCCTAGCTTTCACAAAAGTCAGAATCCCCCTTAATTAAAGTTATTGGAACTCAAGCTTCCTGCTTGATAAGCTTGGTAAGCTTAGACATAAGCTTTAGTGCACCATCAATTATGGTAGCTTTCATGCTTTATTTCATGCTTTTAAAAAGTTTTGACCTCTCCTCTGGGGCAAGATAAAGACTCCAGTAAGCAATATCCATCATATTTTTTATTTGGTCAAAGATTAAATTTGGTGCTGTAGGTTTCTCTGTGGTGCCCCTGTGAATCACGATGGAAGAGGTATTCTTAGTCAGAGGTTTGGCTTCCACTGGAGTCCAGACAAATTCAGTATTATAATTATAATTAGGAAAAACTGATTCTCACCCTTTCTATTCTAAGTTATCCACCCAGCATTGCTGACAATGGCAAAGGAAAAAAAAAACCCCGCCATTTTTACTTCAACCTCACTGCATTATCCCTTCCAGCTTTTAACCTACAGCAAGATAACCAATATCATAGCCATGGTGGGATTTTGCTGTAGCTATTGATTTTTCTGTTTAAAGCCCTTGGTGGTTAATTGTGACAATATAAAACACCAAAATAGTTGTATAAGAGTAACATTTTGTCCTTGGTGGATTTAATACATTATCTTGATTAATGAAGTTTCTTTTTGGTGTTTCATGGGACATCTGAACCTGAGGGAATAAAGTGAAATCTGTTTAATTTCAAAGGCAAACACAGTGGTAAATCAGAGATTAGTCCCTAAGTGGTATTTAAATAGGGTGAAAATAATCCCCCTGTAAAGTTTTAATTATTATGGAAAGTACTGGCTACTTCTTTCTTGCCATCTGTAAGTGAGAATTCTTTCATTGGGTTTCTGAGTGTATGTTGCTATTGGCCAAAGCACATGTATATTTTTAGCAATTTGCTTTCTGTCTGTAAACTACATTTACCAAGATTATTTTTTCTAGAATAACAGAAAATCATAAAAAAGACTATTTACAATGACTACCTATATTTCTTGAGGCTTTTATACTCATTTCCACAGAACCATCTGAAGTATTCCTTGCATGAAGAAATGACATCCAGACACCCCAACTATTATCACATCCTCATGATGAATACTGTCCTTGTCACAACATGTCAAGAGAGATTTTTCACCTTTTTTTAACTATAAAACAACAACATCACTGACAGTGATGGCCTCTACCTCATCCTTCTGTGTACAGTCGGTAAAAATTTTCAAGCTGTTTTTCTTGTTTTCTGTCTTGCAGTTGTTTCTTGGAAATGGGAGTGGGAACTATTTCTTCTCTCCAGAGTCAGTCTTATTTTTAATGAACTCTAATGGGTTTCTTTGAACTCCATCATTTTGCAGATGTATAAATAGTAAAAAAAAAATAAAATTCCAGGGCACCAATATTTAAGAATGGTGAGCTATAAGTAATCCAGGTGACACAAAAGCGGCTTTTCTGACAGGCTTTCAACAGCATGCTTTGAACTTTCCTTTCATTATCATCTGCAGTGCAGTTGATTACAAGTTCATAATTTGATACAAATTTATCTTACTCTGTCAATAAGCCTTTCAAAAAGGCTTATTTATGTGTCCTGGTGAAAGAGAAATTGTTACAATTCAGTGTCTTCTACTTACTTTTCCCTGCATTGATGTAACTCATCTACTGTATGGATCCTATCTGCCATTGCTAGACAAAAGTGTGTTCATAATTTTTTAAGAATTCACGAGGAAGGGAATAAAATTTCTTTATTTCCCCTCATAAATTAAAAAAACCTAACAACTACACTCATTGACCACAGGAAAAAATATTGACTGACTGTTGCGTTCTCATGTGAGATTGCAGATGTGAGTCTATTGCTGTCAAACGCTAGAGGAAGAGATAGTAGTGTTGAAGAAATGGCACTAACAGTTTACTTTGGAGATGAAATGGAGGAAACAAGGATATTCAGTATCAGCTGTATAGAATGTCTGGGTGAGGAATATTGAACAGGATGGAAAAAAGGATATACAGCTCACATACGTCAAAAAGAGGGTCATGCTACAGGTTGTTCTGGAGACAATCGTAATTGCATTAGCAGTGCTGAGTTTGACATTAAGTGTCATGTTCAATTCCAGCTTATTTAAGGTGATGTCTCTGGCTGTAAGAGTGGTGAAAAGGCAGATGAATGTTTTATCTAATAATAACTGGGAGATCGATGGGAGTTTGGCCTAACACTGATGAAAGGAATAGAGAAAAATGTATCTACAGTGTTGTGTTATTAAGCAGTACTTTTCTATGTGAATCTTTAATTTAGTTTTGCTCTCTTTGCCCTTAACTTATTGTAAGAGAAATACCTATGTTTACAACTGCTATTTCCAGTCAAAAGATTCTTTCTGTGTCTGTTTCAGCAGAATTTAGGTGTGGTCTGTATCACTGGACACTGCAAAATCAGTGTTAACATGTAATTTGATACCCCCTCTCTTTTTCATTGGCTTATGGTTTTTAACCACTCCAGATTGTTTAAAAAAAGCATTATTTTCTTTAATAGGTCTAAGACAGAAATAAATGTAATACTCTGATTTTCCAGTTAACATTAGAAGTGAATTGTGGGCTAGATAACTTACATGTACAGTAGATGTCTCCAGAATGTCCAGAAGTCTCTTAGGGGTTTCTGGTACAAAATTTGATGTGTAGAAATCATGGATAAACACAAAATATTCTTTGAATTATACTTGGAGTAATATTGCAATAGAAATAGAAAAATATTTCTGTAAGCAAGACATATAGACTAGCCCTAAAGGAAGGCCCGAAATATGGTTCAATACTTGATGCTCATCTACTTTCATGACAAGCTAAAGCAAGATTTTTTTTCTCCAGGTCCCACTGAAATAGAGGATAAATGACAGTGTAATGTGTGAATGCATTCTGAAACTTCTTCAGAGATCTGTCTTGGATAGTCATTTTTAAGTTTACGGTGCTGGTGGTCGGGCATAATTGTGGCATTTTATGTCATCCCATCTTAGACCATATTATTGGCTTGTGTGATCAGGCACCTTCATGAGTCCCTGAATATGATTTGGAATTAGGCAATAATCCATCACCAGAATGAAATTTCTATTTCTGCTGAAGTATTGACTGAAGAGTCAAATTCCAAAAAGGGCTTCATTATACTGTGTACTGGGTAGGAAAATAACAAAGATGTTCCCTCCAAAAAAGAACTCCTAGTCAGAGCTTTAGATAAAATATGATGTTTGCCCCATCCCTGGAAGTGTTCAAGACCAAGTTGGATGGGGCTCTGAGCAACCTGGTCTAGTGAAAGGTGCCTCTGTCCATGGCAGGGAGTTGGAACGAGATGGCCTTTAAGGCCCCTTCTAACCCAAATTATTTTGTGGTTATAATTCTTGTCTTAGTTGCACTAATCACATCCTAATGTTATTCTTCCAATAGCAGAGTAATTAAGTGTGAAATTCATGATGATTTATATTTACTTATAGGAGATTTTGTCTTATATTGTATTTATATTGAATATCAGAATGCTTAGCTGAAATGTACTTTGAGTGATTTTTTTTTGGCCTCAGTGAGTTAGAGAAACAACTATTAGTTGCAACTGTTTCAACTATTAGTACTGATTTCAGTGTGGAAAAATGTGAGCTAAGTAAGCATGTTTTGTGTCACTAAATGCTGAATACCCTTACCTACAGAATTATTCGAATTTGTAGTCTAGTGAGTTAGTTTTTTAAGCTACATTAAATATATTATTACTTCCTTTTATTAGTGTAATGTCCTCATTGCATAAAAGTGCATTTTTGCTTAATTCCTGTGTAATACACTAATTGCCTTTATATGTGTGATAGTATTTTTCAGACTTTCAGGTTTTAACTTCTTTTCTTTTATTCAGCAAACTAAAAAAAAACAAACAAAAAAATAAAATAATTTTTCATTTCTTTATGTTGAGAGAAATTGATATTCAAGGGTATATCCTTGCTATCAATTTTAGGTTACTCAGGCATCTAATTAATAGACTCTAATGTGACTCAAAGCATTAAAATGTAAACCCTAATGTAGTCCCTGAAATCAGTTAAGTGCATCCAAAAGTTGATTCAGAGCATTTAAATTATGTCAGAAAAAAAATACCATATCTGACTTGCATAAGACTAAATAATTTTATGTGAAATTACACTTTAAAACTGTGCAGTTTTTTACTTATTTGCTTAAGCCAATTCTTAATGCCAATCTTAAGCCACCAAACACATTGTACTATGAAGAAGTGATTCTGTTCTTTGAGTCTGAGGAACCAATAAAGTAGCAGTTTCTACAGCAATGTAAATTATTTGCATTTAAATGTATTTTTTGGTATTTTGAAACCAGTAAATGATCTTGATTTTACATTCCTAGTTTTCATCTATGGGAAGAGTTTAACAAGATGTGATGCATTAGCAAGTTTTTTAAAAAGCAAAAATACTGCATTAATCCAAGTACATTATTAAGAATCTTCTAGAAAACTATCTAGTAAGTACAACTATGTAAAAAAAAAAACAAACCTTTTTTTATCCTGATTTGAGAGTTATGTTATTAAAAAGAAAAAAGAATTTAGGTAGTCTCCAATATCTTTTACAGAACACTTAATAACCATTAATGTTTTATTGAAATATAAAGGCCTGAAGGAGACTAAAGAAAAGTGTTTTTCAGTTGAAAATATTTTACATTTCTGACTGTGTTTAAGTTGGACAAAAGAGAATAGGTGGACAAGTAAAAGCAGATAACAATTATAAAAAATTCATTATTTAAGATTCTGCGTTATTAAAAAATATGCATATTTTAGCCAACAGTCATTTTTTGACACTTCATATTTCCCAGTAGGTGGCAGAAAACAAAACCCTCTTGGGGTCTCTTAAAGGAAACAAATTATCTCAACAATAGAAATAAACTAATAAAGAAAACCACATCCCTCTAAGAAAGCATTTCACAATTGCATAATTAATTGTATGCTAACAAGGATAGTGAAAATAATTTGCAGTGAGCTAATGTAACAGAAATAAAACCACAGTTCTTTGAACAATAAATACATTAATGAAATCTTGGGTTTCCTTCCAAATAGTTTTTGGACATAGTAAGTTTTTGTATATAGTTTGTTATTTTGGTTGTGTTTCTCCATTTCTTGGAAATTTTGATTGATGGATCATCAACTGATAATTGAGGGAAACATCAGTGTTAATGTCATCACAGTGGCACCCTCTGACATGAAGCATTGAATTAGTACCGAGAATGAAAATATTACTGCTATTATTGCTTTCAACCTAAGCTAAAATAATCTAAAAATACTTTGGAAGTGCTGACAGAAGATGATGGCAACAAACTTCTGATTTCTTAATCCATTGCAATACTTAAAATCGGATAGACATGTGTGACATTGTGGGCAGACAAAAGTAAGCTCATTTCATTTGTATTAATTGGAAACCACGTGAACTTAGTGTGCTGTTGAGCCCAAACTGCTGCGATGTATGTTGACTCTCAGAAGGGCTTACTGTCTTAGAATGAGTATCACATTAATTTCATTTTCGTGTGTGGGAAGAATGAGACACTTTTTTATAATCGTCGGTGTTTCTAGAAAGAGTTTTATAATACTGATGACATTCATGTGTGAAAAACAATGCCTAGAACAGGGCTGTAAGTGGGAGGAAGGGGGTTGAAGTGAAAGAAATGTGAACACAGTGTTATGCTCTTGGGTCTGCTGTCTCATAGATGATGTAACCTCTGTAAGAAGGGAAGATACTCTGGATCAGATAGCATAGCACACCTGATCTAACCTACCCCAGAGTTTTCTCAGGAACAAAGAAGGAATGTCTTGCCTTCTTTTAGTGAGTTCACATGAACATACTCAAAACAACAACTTTTGGGTTTTTTTCTCTTACTGTGTTTTTGTTTTGTTTTGTTTTAAGATGCAGGAGTTATGATTTTTTACTGTGCATCAATCCAATTGATGTTCTGGATATATAGGGAAGAAACCTCTTTAGCCTACAGCTATGTCTGTGAATCATTTATGTTTGATGGTATAACCTTTGTCTCTAGTTGCACTTCTTCCTAAAATGGTGATTGTAAGACTTAAATTTTTTTTTGACTGTAAGGCACTGGAAAATGAGAATCCTCCTGATGCTTCTTGTGTGTTTTAATATAGTCTGAGAGGCTTACCTACTACCATGTCAGCCTCCAGCTGAGTCACTAAACAGAATGATCTAAGATTCCATGACTTCTTTGCAAGCTTCCAGTCACTTACACTTAAATCACGGTTTGTAGTGAGACCAAGAATCCCCTAAATGTCTTGATTTAGATTTTAAGTTCTCGATACTGAACTGTTGTTGTTTCCTTAAATAACAAGGCTTGACAGCTATGGAAATCATACCACATACATGTAGGTACCAGAATATTTAGATAGTCCGAATTCAGGACAATTTTTTTAATGCAAGTTGGTAAAAAACACTGAGAGGTTAATAATCACAGATATGGTGATTATCAATCACTTCTTAAATGAAAATATTAAAATATAAACTACAACTGAAATAGAACTACAAAGACACTGGGTGAGATACATCAAGATATTTTGTCTAAGATGCCCTGGTACATAAAAACAGTATCACCTGCTCATAAAGTCTTTGCTCATGTGGCCAGCACTTTCATATCTGCATGTTTAATCTTTATCAGTAGATCTTGTCAGTGAAGGGCTCACAAGATTTCAAGAACTTTTTTTTCCTCCTTTTGTTGTTGGCTAAATCAATTAATTAATTAGTTGTGTGGATTGAGGAGGATTCTTAATTCATGATTTAGAAAATTTTTTCTTTGTTTCTTTGCTCTGGTTTGAACAGCACCTTGTTCTGCAATATTTATGTGTTTGGAAGGAGGTCATACAATATATTTCCTCCCATTGCACTCAAGAAGTGGTTACATGACTAAGAACCACTAGGCTGATTCTGCTTGATTCAGGTCAGGGAGGGGGTGGGTGACTGTGTTTCCTGTCTCAGTAGCATGACTGGAACACACGTTATGCAATACAATTTGTGAACATTTATAGGATCTATACACATATCTCATGTATACAGAAATAATACTACTAAAATCAAATGGATGCATAATCTGAGCTCCAGACAGTTCCTAGCACCAAAATCTATCCTTTCAGGATGCCTGTACTTGAGACTGAAATTAGATTACTACAAACCTGATCATTACTTGTATTTGGGGACATAGGTCTTCCTTCAGAAATCAGTGTAAGGAAGGCCTTTGAAGAGAAGAACCAGTCTTTTTTTTTTCATCTTTTTTTTTTGCTTTTAGTGCAAAAGCAGTGGGCTTTGCAAGAGGATGTACAGCATTTGGTTTGTGAACTCT
Source organism: Lepidothrix coronata (assembly GCF_001604755.1). Lineage (NCBI taxonomy): Eukaryota > Metazoa > Chordata > Aves > Passeriformes > Pipridae > Lepidothrix > Lepidothrix coronata. The sequence continues at coordinate 7,018,432 of NW_016690181.1, forward strand.
GGGGTGAGCATTTGGGATAACCACTGTTCCTTCTTTTAAATATAAAAATGTGTATGCCAGATCAGCCCTGAAGATTTTACTTGAGTGAGCAATGCTGGCAGGTGACTTCTTTGCCCTTCAGGCTGCACTCTGGACCAACCTGCACAATGCATTCATATATTCTGTGATGTCTCTGATATTTAAAATTAAGTACATATTTAAGGATGATGCTGGATCAGAGCTACAGTGCAGTGCCAGCACTCTGTGCAGCACAGCACAGTGAAATACTCTGCTGCAGAGCATGCTGAGAGGAAGAGAGGTGTGGTAAGCACAGTAACAAGGATATTATTCTTTGGTTCTGTTTACCAGGTGAAACCTCACTTGTGCTGAATGACTTGATGGCAGTACACCTGTGTGCCCTCCTGGAATGCAGGCATGAACATGTTATCAAAGATCCAGATCGTGATTAGGCCATATTCAGATGTGTTGTAACATTATGAAAATGTTGTTTGGGACTTCAGTAATTTTAATTACCTATTAAAAATTTGCATATTGTATTTGTTTTGTGCCTTTGATGGTTGTATTCCATTCCTTTCTCATTCATACTCCAGATTCCATCAAAACTGTGTGTATGAGACAGGGAGATTAATAAATTTTTGAAAGTACTTAAGAGGGGGAGGTAGGTAGGGAGAAGTAACATGTAAACAGGGTTTATTGTTTTGAGTTGAATTCTTTTTTTCCACAAGCAGAACTGAACTAGGTAATCTCTCTTTATTTAACATCCAGATAATTCAACTGGCTGTAATTAACTCAGACCACTTGCTGTCTTCAGACACAAAGACACATTGTGATTCTGATGAAGACTCTACGCCTTTAGTTGCGGTATTTATTTGGTACAAGTTAAGCCTCAGTGAGGGAGTTCTAAAAATTTCCTTGTGCCTAGGATGAAATAAAAGTTAAAGGCAAGTGATGCAGAAAGGCTTAAGTTCATGTAATAGCCAGATGATAACTGAAAGGAATGTGAGGGTGATTTAGAAAAAACTTTACTGGATAAAAGCACCTTTGGGGTAGTTTCCATGCTACAGGGAATGCAAGGAGAAGTATGGCATGGGGAGATGTCTGAGAAAGCAGAGTTCCCCTAAATTTGCAATCACAATTTGAGAATGCACATCTTTTCTGGACTAGCTGCTCCTCCATGTATTTGATTCTTGCCTAATAAAGCCCTATAAACATAGGACTAAGGCATAGCTGTGCAGGTGTGTAAAAACATAGATGAAAGCCATGATGATGTGGGAGTAGAACTTAAAGATTGTAGGGACTGAAAATAATAAGTCAAGTCTCAGGAACCTCCTTCTCCAGCTCTGGACTATTTTTGTGATTCTCTTCTGTGGTGATGCATTTGTATTTTGTTTAAGCTCCATATATCAAAGACTGTGGGTAACAAAAAGAAGAGAAAAGAAAAGGTTAATGTTCCCTTTCATTCTTGTAAACCTGATAACTAGTTTGTATTTAGTATGTGAATGTTAGAGGTCAGATGTATTCAAAACAAAATTGACAAATTCTGCAGCCACACACTGTGGTCATTAGATTAAGAAGAAATTAACTGCTTCTTTTCCCTGAATTGCGTGGTGGCAGAATTAGTTGATTGTCTCCGTTATGTAGCACGTACCATTTACTGTTTTAAGTTGCTTCAATGTGTGACTGAAAAATGGAAGGTCTTCATAAATAACAAATAATGTGCTAGCTATGTGCACTATCCTGTAGTTTAAAATCCTGGCCCAAATGCTGCAGGATTAAAGGATTACTTGTTTTTTAAGGAATATAATTAGCTCCTACACAAAAGCGTTTTGCTTGGAAAGATAAATTATTGACAGGAAAATGTATATATAAAACAAGCAGTAATGTTTATTTGGCAAATTTTGTTTTTATAATTAAGCCATCTGGTGTATCTAGCAAGGTTATATAAATATCAGTGTATAGCTGTCCTAGAAACACGTTTACAGAATACCTGTTGTGCTTATTAGTAGAAAGTTCTCAAGAAATAAAGAGAAATCTAGCAGAGAGAGTCTAGAACGAATGATTTCCAGAGTAGGTAGAGCTCTCCAAAATTAATAGTTGAGAAAAAGTATCTCTGGAGTGGGATATCTACAGGTAGTTTGACTATTGGTCACCTTATCAAAAACCAGTCACAGGAATAAAGGAAGGTAGGCAGTGAATGACAACATCTCTGTGAATGACTTGTAAATCATTCAGTTACATATAGTTGGCTAAAACACCGTAGTTGTCCCCTTCAGGTATTTGCATCAGTGCCAATTGTTTTGATAAAAAAGAATAGTTTTGGTACGATATTGAATTCTAATGCAATGGTGAAACTAGCAAGCAGCAAACCATAAGTCATACAGACTATGGCACTAGGGTGCCAGTTAAATGGTACAATGAGAAAAGAACAGATATAATTTATACATGGTCAATAATTTCAATGTTTAAAAATTATTACTGAAACCTTGTAACATTCAAGTAAAGTAGATACTATTACTCATTTCATTCTTTTCTATATGAAAAACTTCTGATCTTGCGACCTGGAAGTTTTGGTATCTTTGGGAGCTGGACTCTGGGTTTCTCACTCAGCAGTAAGTTTTAGATCACACTTTATCCAGCTTTGCTTTCCCTTGAATCTTTTGCTATAATGCATACGAAGAAAAATGAATGCAAATTGAGTATATAATACTGCAAAAATCCAATTGTTTACTACTTTGTGTTTGTAATTGAGCTTGCACATAAGTTTTGTTCTTACTGACTCTAGGGGTTATTCCAGATTTTAAAAAAGGGGCATAAAATTTTTGTGGTGAATAATCAGACTTTATTTATTCGTTGATAGTTTGAAGATGAGGTCCCAAACTCATGAGGTCTAAACAAAGTTGTTTGTATTTGTGGTATTTAATTAAGTGTGATAATTATTCCCAGATTCTATATAATAATACAAAATCTTGAGGAATTTATGTGCATGCTCTTAAATTACTGACATTCTACAGAAGCTCATTATTTGAATAACAGTTCTGAACAGGACCACTGTGCTCTCACAACACCCTTTGTACCTAATATTGAACTTAGAACCTGTTCTAAAGAGAAATAATATGAAGCAGTTGTAAATAAATTCCTTTTTTTTTAAGCTAACATTTAAGAAACATAAGGTTTCACTTTTCATCTTAGAAATCGTAGAACCATAGCATCATAAAATGGTTTGGGTTGGAAGAATCATAAAATGGTTTGGGTTGGAAGAGATCTTAAAGATCATTTTGTTCCAACTCCCCTGCCATTGGCAGACACCTTCCACTAGACCAGGTTGCTGAAAGCCCCATCCAACCTGGCCTTGAACTCTTCCAAGGATGGGGCATCCACAAGTTCACTGGGCAACCTGTTTTGTGCCTGATCACCCTCACAGTAAAAAATTTCTTTCCAATATGTCATCTAAGTCTACTCTCCTTCAGTTTAAAGCTATCCCCCCTTGTACTATTACTACATGTCCTTGTGAAAAGTCCCTTTCCAGCTCTCTTGCTGGCCTTCTTTAGGTACAGGCTCTAGGCTCTCTTTAGGCACAGGAAGGCCACAAAGAGGTCTCCCAAGAGCCTTCTCTTCTCCAGGCTGAACAACTTCGACTCTCTCAAGCTGTCTTCACAGGAGAGGTGCTCCAGCCCTCTGATAATCTTCAGTGTGTCCTCTGGACACACTCCAATAAGTCCATGCCCTTGTTATGTTGGGGGCCCCAGAGCTGGACAGGTGGGGTCTCACAAGAGCAGAGTAGAAGGACAGAATCACCTCCCTCGACCTGCTGGCCACACTTCTTTTAATCTAGCCCAGAATATGTTTGGCTTTCTGGGCTGCAAGCACACATTGCCTCTTATCCACCAGCACCCTCAAGTTCTCAAGGCTGCTCTCAATCCATTCTTGGTTTAGCCTGTACTTGTGATTGGGATTGTCTTGACCCAGGTGCAGGATCTTGCACTTGGCCTTGTTGAACTTCATGAGATTCACATGGGCCCACCTCTCAAGTTTGGTGTCCTTTCCTTCCAGCATGTCAACTGCATCACACAGCTTGGTGTCATTGGTATACTTGCTGAGGATGCTCTCAGTCTCACTGTCCATGTCACTGACAAAGATGTTAAACAGTACCAGTCCCAATATCAAGCCCTGAGGAACACTTCAGGAACACCTGAGCACCATTACTGTCCAGAAGGGTCTTGGGAAAGATGGTATTGAAACTGTTACTGAAATCCAAAAAGATTACATCAACTGGCTTCCCTTGATCAACTAGATGTGTTACCTTGTCCTAAAAGGAAATCAGGTTTGATGAGCAGGACTTTGCTCTCATGAAGTCCTGCTGGCTGTGACCAATGACTGCATTGTCTTTCAGTGTTTTAAATAATCTTCCCCATAACTTTACCAGGTACTTAAGTGAGACTGACAGGCCTATAGTTTCTGGGGTCATCTTTGAAAATTAGGAAAACATTCACCAACTTCCAATCAACTGTGACCTCTCTGGATGTCTTGAACCACAAGAATCACTCGTGCATCATGTTCCTGTAGCATGTCCACTTATTGTGGGACCTGCCATGATGATTGGGAACATACTTTGATTTTTGCTTCCTGACTTCCTTATCTTTTTGAGGATATGTGTTTGAAAAGGTATCAGCTTTTCCATATGTTAATGCAGCAGTAGTACTGATCTACTTTCCTCTGAGTAGAGATATTAAAGAACTTTGCAGAGAAAATTATACCTCATGCAGTACTTTGTCATTTAATGTACATTTGGAGCCAAGTAAATGAGTCCAGATAAAGAATTAAAATCTTCCCCACAGCACTTTATGTTGATGTTTAATTTTGGAGTGTGGCTTGTAAAACTGGGATTAGAATGAGCTTTCTGCAGTAGTAGCAGGACCACTCTTTGCATTAGAATTCCCACACTTGTTTATTTGCCACTTAATGGCCAGTGGAGCTTCTTGTGTATGCCACAAAGGACCATTTGGACAGCAGCCATCCTCAGCAGAGCATGTTGACTGTCAGGGCTGTAACAGCTGCAATATTTCTTTAGTTGCCAGAAAACCATTCAGCTCTGCACTCTTGATCATAGCTTCTTCCCAGATCAAATCACACTATTAGTATTAGTTATGTATCCATTTTTCCACTGGTCCATTAGTGTCATCTGTATTTCCCAAGATGAATTCACACCACCTCAATGAAAATAACTTTTTGCTAGTTAGAAGAGTTCTGTGGTCCTCTATGTGATGTCTCATATTTCAGTGACCTTTTGCTTTAGGAAGTGTACCAGCTTGGACTGTTGCTGAACTATGAGATACTGATCTTATTTTAACTCCTTAGTTAAAGGTAGAGAGAAAGAAGATTTAGGATGTTTGGCCCGAAGGAGACAAAAAGGCTTGTTCCAAATGCTAAGGTTCTTATCAGTGTAACTGACAGTAGAACTCACCTAAAAAAAAAGAATTTTAAAATATATTCTTTTTTTTTTTTTACACTTTGAGCTCCAGAGCAAGGTCCAGATGATTTGCTTCCTTAGAGAATTGTGCAGAGAGAATATGAAACATATACTGACAGAAATTCTAATAGTGCATATAATAGTTGAAAGTAAGGGAAGGGAATGCAGAGAAAACAACAGCAAAAGCTAACATCTTAAAGAGTAGGCAGAGAAACAGGAGAAAATAAAAGTAGTCATAAATGAAAGCACACGCACTTATTGTGAAGATTCAAGTCTTTGATAAAACTTCTGAATATTTCTACAATGATAACTTTAAAAGAAAAAATACCCTGAAAATCTCACTCACATATTTCCTTTGATATTTTTTGTTATATTGTTCAGTGGGTTTTGATTACTGAAGCAGGACATGAAAAACAACAAATCATCAGCATAGGGTGTTTTCATGGGGTTTTTTTTTTAGTGTTCATAAGAAGTACCTTAATGTTTCTGTAGGAAAGACCTTTTGTGCAACTTCAGGTTCATGTGACTTGATTTAAGCACTTTAGCTAAACATCTGCACTTTTGCAACCTCATCTGGAATAACTGTCTATGAACAATCAAAATTATTACATTAATGACTGTAACTAATATAAATACATAAAGAAATAAAATGCCCATTTTACAGATCCCACTGGGTATACCTTCTCTATCGCCAAGAACAGAAATTTAAAATGGTTACTATTTGAAGAATTTCTTGGACAAAGAAATTAAGAAAATCAGTCAAGTTAAATTTGGGGGGTTTTTTCCATCATTGTCCTGTGAAATACTACAAACAAAACCACCCTTCAAAATACTAAAAATCTACAAGTTATTTAGTGCTACAAGAGATAATATTTCATTTTTTATGAACTTATTTATCCAAGTAAACTAGAGAATTCTATCACAAAACAGAAATTGTGTGTCTCCACCCTTTGGACAAGCTTTGCTATTCAAAGTGCTATCATTTACCTCAACATGTGCAAGTTTAGGATGTCTTTTCATTGAAAGCAAATTGAAAATGAAGAATCTAGCTGAACATCAAGTAACAGGACAGACATAAATTATCATTTATTCATTAAGTAAATTAAAAATTACACCTTCAGGGCTGTGACTTGAAAGTTCTATAATGCAAATGAGATAGAGATAAAGAAAATTAGTGTGAGAAAAGCAACAAATGCTCTACCCAGAAAAAAGTTAACCCTGTCATGTGATGCAGACGGTAGATGACTTCCCAAATTCTGTTAGAATCCTGTTTGCCTCTTCAGAAATAAAAATAATTTTAAAATGATGCTTCACCTAACTGGAGAATAAGCATGAAGACTACTCAAAACTTTTGTTTAGAAAAACTGTGGTTATTCTTTCAGATCTGCAGTTTGTTTTCTGAACTGTTATGTAAAAAAACCCAATCACACAAGTGTTGGATAAAGCACTTTTTAGTAAAAATATAAATGCAATAGCAATTTCACAAACTCTGGAGGGATTTGTCTCTGTGAGGTAATAAAAAAACCCCAAACCATATAGTCCTTGCATAAGAAAAAAATTAAAAAACTCGGGGAAAATCAACTTCCCTTCTTTTAAAATAACCATTTTAAAGACTTTTGCCAGCCCCTCCAATTATATTTCCTGTCTAGTCTTCAGATTTACTACCTGAAATTACTTTAAAATTTTAATTGATTAACATACAAACAAGCAAACAAACAAAAACCAATAACCAACTCTAAAAGGTACATTTCTGGATTTATGGTTGCACAGGTATGAAAGGTTGCCATCTAGTAAAGAGATGCTGTATTTATTGCTTTCAACTTGTGTTGTCCCTATACTTTTCAGAGTAATGCCATATGCTTGTTTGCTTTTTAATGTATAGGGCAATATATAAAAAATATACAACAAAATGGAAAGGAAGTTCCTTTTGCTAAAGCCTCAATGAGAAAGAAAGTGCCCCAGAAATAACTGGGTTAATGCTGTCTTAGTTCAAGAACCTAAGTCTATGTGTCTGCATGGCCAAGGTTCCACACCTAAATTTACCTTTCTAACTGAGATTTTGCACACTTGATTGGCATGATAGTAGTGTGTATATACTTTTGAGACCTAAGGTAGGATTTCCCAGTAAATCCTATTTTACCAGCTGTTTAAATCTTGCTTAAAAGTTTTTTACACAGATTATGTGCTTAAAAGCACAACTTGCCATTGGAGTACATGAGTCATAAAACATCACCTGCAATTTTAAGCAGTCAAATCAAATAATCACTTTCATAAATATTGTGTGTATGGGGAAGGGTAGATTTATGAGAAGTCGATGCATGAGTGGAGTGATTAACTCGACTTGCAGCCAGTTGTCTTATGGAGCTGGCAAGAAAATTGGATATCAAAACTTGGATGTTTTCCTTTAATTGTCATATTAATGTGTCGGAATTTTAGTAGAAAATTACTGGGTCAATGCTGTTGGGGAGGCAATTATTATACTGTGTTTTGTAATGGGAATCTAGATATGCTTTCTGAGATATTTTCATGAATTTCTGCTTCTTTTATAAATTTTTTCTTAGTGTGCTATCAGCTCCTCAAAATCCTTGCTCACTTAAGGCCTAACCACAACACAAGCACTCAAGTCCACCATTAGATGTATCTGACAGGAATCTGACTAATTTTAGTTAGGATACATATAAGCAGAGATGTCATACTTTGTAGAGTCACTTTTACACCAACAGCCTTTTAGACCATACTCCTGTGCATGAGAATTCAGAAATTTAGTTACTGTCTTCCTGAGTGTCTGTAAAAATACTGAACTTTTGATTCTGTAAAACAGAAAGGATTTTGAAAAGCCATGGGAGGTTATTAGCCAGTGTTATTTTAAAATTAATTTCCCTTTCAGTTTGGGATGAAGGTTCTATTTGTATTGTAATTTAACAAGGCATAATGCTTTGTTTTTGACACATGGTGACAGAATATGGGAAATTGAACACGACTGGCAGATCCCTGAGAAATGACAATAGGGATTTGTGTAAATGAAGACTATTATGGTGCAAACTTGTTTCAATGAAAACAAGATATATTTTAGATTTCCAAGGGACATAACTGATTCTTTTATCTGAAAAAGATCTTATTTTTGGGTAGAAGATTAGCTTGCCATAAAAATATATGTTAAATTATAGCATAAAAAATATGGAGAAATTATTATTGTTTTTTCTTTTAAAGGTAGACTGACTATTTCTGAATTCATATGACATTTCTATATTAAGATCCTGGATATCACTTTGAACTTACTGAACACATCATAGCTAAAATTTTGCATTCTTTATTATATGTGGATTGGAAGACTGTCATTAGAAATTATGAGCATTTTCCAAGATTGATATGGATTTGATCACCAACTGCTAAGTGTCAACATTGATGATCATAAGTTTACTGTTGTCTTTGTGTCTTTCTATGTTTATTATATATATATGTATATTTCAGACAAATCACTCTTGCTTTGCCTGTGCCTCAGTAAAAAGAAGTTTTGTAACTAGTGTGCTCAAGCTAAAGCCAGGTTAATAAAACTTTCTGCATATATGAATCTATAGATGTTGCAACGTGGATAAGCTACAGCTGCCTTCTTTTCAAAATGTGGCTGTGGAAAAAGGTAATGCAGCCGTTGCCTTTCAAAGTACAGATGGATAGCTAAGACACTCAGTTCAGATAAAGAATACCAAGGCCTGTGCCTGTTGGATTTTAGATCTATTTCCATTTTTCTGGAGAGAGAGGTTACATGGCAGCTGAAAGTCATATTGATATGTCATAACTGTTACAGTTTAGGGTGATATCTCTCTGTGCTTGCTATTAAATTCTCACATTCATTTTCATCATTTACCCTATGCATAATAACAAACCAGATTCAGTTAGTAATTCTTTGCAGACATTGAAATATGAAGCTATCATCTTCATCTGCTTGAAATTATTCCAGAGCACATCCTCAAGGTTTATACGGATTAAGAAGATCCTGGAATGTCTGGAGCTATAAGAACTTGATGTGCTTATCTTTTTCTTTTATTCTAAAGGAAAAACTTATGATGCAGAGTACCACAGAACAAAACATGGTATAGTTTCCCAAACAGATGGGGGATAGCAGTTGATCATGCATTTCTATTTAAACTTTCTCACAAGACTTTTGATGATTATATAAAATCATGGTCTTTGAGATAGTATAGATCATGGCTTCTTTTAAGTAAAAGTTAAAGCACTTCTTACCAAAATGCATTTAGTATTTCCTGTTAGGAAATTCATTAAATAATACAGTCTAATGTATTACTACTTCATAATAGTTTCTTATGTAATGTCATGAATGAGTAGTTAAGGTCACTTAAAGATGCACTAGCAAAGGTAAGTTTAATGTAGCAAAAGCCAGTTTAATGTAAATTTGCAAAAGCAAAAATTGGAGATAACCAATTTGTGGGGTTCATGAGAGACACAAAATTTTTGAACAGTTTCAGTTACAGGGAAAAACCTCTACATAACAACTAGAAGATACTAATGATTGACATTATCCTGTTGCTATCCCCACATATGTTCAGCCCAATAACATCTTGTAACAGAACAGGAAGACCATTGTTATAGGCTGCTTATCAACTGCTCCCAAAGCTCCCCAGCTACTTGGTAAATCTTTGGAGTCATCATCAGACCGTGAACACCATATAAGTGAGATTCTTCTGAAATGTAGTTAGCCCAAACCCAGGGCCTCCAGATTCTGTTGCTCTTTCGGAAGGTACTCCACTCTTCCCTTTCCATTCCCGCACCTGAAAATGGATTATATTAAGAACTAAATTAAATTGATTGTTTCCAGGATCGGAATTTAGTTTGTGGGATGTTTTTGTAGACAATGCTCCAGTTTTACCTTGTCTATCCCTCAGCTTGAGAGACACCCTATGGCACCATCTTGTTCTACCAGTACTGCCATTTTTAAGGAAATAGTGATGACCTCTGAAGGTATTTCTTTCTAGAGGAGTATAGCAAAATGCATTTGATACAGCTATCACGTGAGTGCAAAATTTAACTGCTTGCTTGACATCAAATAGAATATTCTTATTCCATACCTAGAGACTTTCTGTAAATTAAAATTTGGATTAATCCACTGTAATGGATATGGGGTATAGAGATACCATGGAGTTGTTCAACAACAATACGACACTCTCATTGTTCTGTTCCTTTTGCACAGATGATTAGCAAGGAGGTTTTTGTTCACTAATATTTCCACTGAAAATCTATACTTCAAAACCTGAAAAAGCAGACTTCCCATATCTTTTCATTTTAATGTGGTGACATGTAACACAGAGTTGTTGCTGAACTTGTTATTGATTCAGTGTTGTCCTTGAATCAGATATTTTCACAGTGCTGAAGAAGCAGAAAATATATTATTTGGCTAGGAAAATACATTTCTGTAGAAATAACAGTGTTCAAAAAATTTGAGGTTAGTTAAAAGTGATGTAAGTTGACTATAAACCCAGGTTCCAAAGTACTATATTTTGTCTTACCACAAGACTGAATCTATTAAAGGAATAGAATTTTCTTTTCATAAAAAGACATCTTATACACTTCTTATTATATTGAGGGTTAAAGAATAAATTAAGAGTTAGGCTTTTCATCGCTTTCTCCTCTTTTCTCTTTTTTTTTTTATTTTTCATAAAAGACTGTAAAAAGTAGCAACAAATATTTAGATTCATTTTCATAAAACTGATGTGCTTGTTTTTTAGGATATCCTGTTGTTTTAATCAGAAGATCACTTGATGCCCACATTGATCTTTAGATCAGACACAGCTTGCATGTGTGTATGCATGCTGCTTCCTGTAATGGCATGAAGGTGGTAGCAGTTGGGTGGCATATGTTGTTAGTCTGCTGCATTGTTACACTGAATTTGCCCAACAAAGCTATGTGCAAGTAAAGCTCCATGATGATTGATAAGGCTGGACATTTTTGTACAACATATGGCTATGGATTTCCGGGTATTTTGATGTCTTTTTTTTTTTTTTTTTGTCATTTGAGAAAGTTAATCTATTTCTGATTCAATTCATCCTGTTACCATAGAAGATGCTGTGAAAGATTCAGAATCTTCTGCATGGTTAACCATTTTGATACTAGAGATACCATATGACTGAGTAAATACCTATCTGGTGTTTTTCTGAAATAGCTTTTAAAAATAATAAGAAACATGATATTTATTCTAAATTAAATTGAAAGCCCAACCTTTGTAAGGAGTAGGAGTTGCTTGTGTTCATTGATACTTTCACATAATTTTTGTATTGTTTTTGTTGTTATAAATTATAGTATGAATTCTGTTCAAATTCTAGTGTGGCTAAAAACTATTCTTATTTTCTAAGTACTTTTACTTCTATTTTTTTCAATTACAGGGTTTCTTCTTAATTTTTGACTTGTAATTGTTTTGAAATGTTTCCACGAGTACTTTACTCAGATTTTGCCTTTATTTCATGACCAATACAACAATTTTTGATGTCTTGCTCTGCACTTTATGAAGTCATTTGAAGCTGGTTAAAATGAAAACAAAAAAGAGTCTGAAAATGAACCATAGTAATATAATATAATTTTTATTTTATTTTGTATCTACTTTGATTCACTTAACTTCCACTTTGTCATTAATAATTTTTGAATGATAGCACTCATTTTGAAGTGTTCACTTTTCTAGCTGACTGTGAGGGCAGATTTAAATTGTGGGGGTTCCAGGCAAGAGAGAACAATATATACTCCCTGACAAGTTCTGGCTGTGACAGTGCAAATGGGTTTTTAACTCTTCTTCACCACTTTACAGAACTGTACAAACCATAGGGGGTCGGTGCACAACAATCATGAAAAATGTAGGACAGGAGGAGCATCAGAGACAAGTATGCAGTCAGCCATGACGAAGGCCATTTACTTAAATTGTAACATATTATCTGAATAGGTGAAAATTAATTTATTGACTATAACTAAAGTTCATCCTACTGCCTAGATTTTATGCTGATTAGAAACTTAGTGGTCATTTCTTTTAAATTACTGATCATCTAGAAGACCAATGATTCAGTCTCTGATAGGGACAAAACTAGCCTGCCCAGCAATGCTTATCCCTCTTAATAGAGTATGGATTATTTTTATGGGTGCTACAGTTTCAAATCAGTATCCATAAGGCATAGCTAGAAGCCAGATTCTATTACTTTAGCTCTTTTAATTGCCTGTGTGATCTGCCTGCATTTTCTTTTTCTAGTTGTGGTGACTGTGTCAGAGCAGCTCCTTCAAAACCCTGAATTTGTTCCAAAATACTGCAGAGCCCTATAGTTTAGTACTCGTGCCCATGCTAGAAATGGGGGGTCGGAAAGGGATGGTTAAGGAAGAAGAAAAGTCTGGTAGCACTACTCCTTCTACTACCTAAAAGACAGTACACCTTCATTAGGTAATGAGAAAGCTTTTTTTATTGTCAATATGTTGAGTAAAAGGGAGATGTCTGCATCATGCAATTGATTTTTTGAATTTATTTGAGGGAAATTGTGGGGAGAAACTACTGAGACAGCCAATGTCATTTCAGGTGTTTTAAATATCAATTTGTCTTTACAGAAGGGAAAAAGATATAATACAATGTATTGTAATACAGTAATACTTTGTTATTTGCATAACACCTTGGAAAATGAGAACTGAAATGGGCTGTTGAGCATGTGGTAGGATAGGTGAGGCCAGAGAACCATGAGTCAGTGTTGTTTCTGACTGGATATAGTACAGAAGACAAATAGCAACAATACCATTACAAAGCAGAGTGCTTACCAGGCTGTATGTGCATGGTGATTTACATTCCTGCAGAACCATTGATCTGTGGTGATCCATGCAAATGTCCATCCTGTGGCCAAGGGTGCTGTCTGAGGTCGGGAACCATAGGGCAACGTGTGTGCAAGAACCAGCAGCGTTGTGAGGTTTGAATAGCTTGAGTTCAGCTCCTGCCTTTGGAACAAGTTCTCTGCGTAGTTTGAGACAGGTAATTTAGACTTGTTTGCCTTTTTTGGGGGTGACATTTTGTCTACTCCAAATAGACAAAATACATTTAGGGGCTAGAATATATTGTCGTCCTAGCATAATTGTAGAATCATAGAATCATTTAGATTGGAAAAGACCTTTCAGATCATCAAGTCCAACCCTTAACCTAACACTGTAAAGTCCACAACTAAACCACGTCCCTCAATGTCATGTCTACACATCTTTTAAATATCTCCAGGGTGGTGACTCAACCACTTCCCTGGACAGACTGTTGCAATGTTTTACTACCCTTTTGGTGAAGAAATGTTTCCTAATATCCAATCTAAACCTCCCCTGGCACAACTTGAAGCCTTTTCCTTTAATCATATCACTTTTTATTTGGAAAAGAGACTAACACCCACCATAATAAATGGACTCCATGCAAGATGATATTTATGAGCTATAGGTATCATATGGAAGCCATCTAGCTGCAGCCTTTAAAATGCCTGCTACCTGTGGTGTTTGAGACTGTCTAACTACAGAAGAACCCTGGCTATGCTAGATGAGATGTGGTCACTTGATTGCTAGATAATTTATTTTAGATGTAATCTGGTTTTCCCAAGCTGTGTTCAGATGAAGTTCTGTGTTCATCATTCCTGCACAGTTAATCAGCCACCATATTTTACTGTGCAACATGGATTGGGATGTAAATAACATGAATACATTCTTCAGTTGAGAAAGGTAAGTTAAGGGAACCTGACTAGGGAATTCAAAAGTTTGGCAGAACATCAAGAGTGAGGTCTATCAGCTCATGAATGGCATCATGAAATTCTTAAAAATGAATGGTTGTGAAACCTAATTTTACAGTTCACGCTATAAGATCAACTGCCATGTAAAAGTGTAGCAGGTTAAGGTGCAAAATACCATATGATTTATAGAAGTAATCTAACTGCAGATGTTTGATAATTTGATTTCATAATTGTATTTTAGAAACATTCTTCAAAGTGAAGTATCAACTCTTTCTGTGTATTTCTTTTGTAAAAAACCCCTGATTTAAACTATCATTCTGTATAACAGACAATGACTGGATTCAAGTGTCCATTACAGGATATCAGCAAGCATTCATCTTATTTTTGTGTTCCTTCTATAGGGCTACCTCCCATACCAGAAAGGATCCTGTCACGTTGGGTCACAACAGCAAACCCACCACACTACCAAGCCAGAAAGTGGAGTTCAGGAATCTAAGAAATCTTTCATTCCTTACATGGCATGCATCTAAAGCTGAGACTCATAGAAACTTAGTTTGATGTTAACTCTACAGGTTCCTTTATAATTTTACAGCTCTTAGTTTGATCAGTAGTATTTCACTATCTTTACACATTTTACTGAATTATCCTTAATAGTGTCTTACAACTGCATCCAAACAGTTTCCAAGGCTTTAATGATCTGGCAAGAAGACGTGAGTTGTTCAGCCTTAGTTGCCTAAATGAAATATATAAACAGTATGTCCTACTCACAAGATTTTTGTACTCAAAATTGTCTGACTTGTATTTTTGAAAGTGCTATATTCAGTTTAAAAGCCTGACATGTTGAAAGAAAATCTGCTAATGCAGGAGGTAGTATTTATCACAGTGAATTCAATATTACTAGAAGTATTTTGATAAAATAATATTTTTATATATACATACTCACTGTTAACATGATTGAAAAATCTCTAGACTGTTATCTAAAAGTGATTTTATCACTTTATATCAACTACCCTCATCTGACCTTGAAAGAAGCCCAAAATGAACTTTCAGTGACTGTATAAAAGCAGATACCTCTTTCCATTGTATCTGCCATTTAAGAAGAAAGTCAAATATTTACTGTTTGTCATTAAGGTGAATATCTAATCTAGTAGCTGAGAAACTCAAAGGTGAAAAGAATGTTTTTTTTCTAGGTTTCCATGACTTAGTATTATCACTCTACTCTGAACTTGAAATGAAGGGTGTACACACCTTCACTACATAATGCAAGCAGACTCTCCTCTTGTGTAGCTGCTGCTTCTTTGGAGGTGACAAAATAATATTTCAATTTCTAAAGGTTCCCAATTTTTAAAAGCAACAGGCCAGATACATAAAGGTATTTTGTCATCCAGGAAAACAGTTGGTAAGAATCAATCTTATTTATTTCATCAAGGTCTTAGAGATGTTAGTTGTTTTGGATCTTTTATAAACCTCACTGGGTTCCTGTCTGGTTTTAGCTGACTAAATAAATTTGATAATATGATCTTCATGTAGTGAAAATCAGAAATTTTTACTGATACCTCGCCATGAAGTTGAACTAGAATGAACTTAAGGAAACAATTAGCTTTAAGGAAATGAGATGTTTAAATATTGCTACATTCAGATTATGAAGAATACATTGAACATATATATTGTTTTAGCAGTTACAGTAATGTCTAATACATGAATCTGAAACATTTTTAATTATTCTCTCTTTTATAGTTATTTTTCAGATTCAGGAAAGTAGTGTTTATATTTTTATGATGGCTTATGCCTTTCAAGACCAATTAATTTCTTTTTTAAAGATGATTTTTATGTTCAAGATTTTCTTAATATAGAAAAGAGTTAATTTTACCCCCTCTGTTAAATTTTAAAAAGAAACTCTAAAAGTCTAAAAAAATAGCAAGCAGAACAGAAAAGATCAGCAAAACTGATATAGCAGAAAGGAAAGGGTAAGTTGGTTGTAAAAAGATAACTACATTTTTTAAGACTGATTGTTTAGTGCTGGTTAAATAATAGATTTTTTCCAGATGTAATTAAAAAAAAAAGTTATTTTTTTTACAAATGATTGGAAAATTTCAAAAATAGAAGGAAAAAAAAAGCTAATCAATTGCCATTATATGGCAGATATTTTACCATCAATATGCTTGATTTTGTGATATACTCCACAGTTCCAGTACATTTAACATATTTTATTCCTCCCTGCACACCTTGTCAGTTTTATTTTAAAGGTGTCAAATAAAATGAAAACGTAGTTGTCTGGAAAAAGCATATATATACCCTTTGGGTATTCTAGAATATCTTACCTTTCTGACCAAACAGAGGATGCTTGGTCAAAAGTGAGGAGTAATGGTGGGTGCAGCAACAACTAACTTATTTGCACCAACTGACATCTGGGTGACTCTGAGGGAGTTCTCTCTTCCTTTTTTACTTCTAAAATTTTCATCTAATAGTTTTGACATTTTAAGAAAATTATCATTTCTGTCTTTTTTTTTTCCTGATAAGGCACTTTTGATACAGATCAGTGCATCTGAATGTCCCTTTATTTTTAATGGTGCGGCAATGTTAGATGCTGACAGCTGGAAACCTTAATTGAGCAGATGACAGGAAAGTAATGGGCATTTGCAATCACTTATTCTGTCTGACCTTGTATTTAATATCAAAGGGTAAATGTTCATTTTTCTTGGAAACCGTGAAGAAATTGAGGGAATACAGAGGCAGGTGAGAATCTGATTTTTCTTAGAGATACAGTAATATTGTTACAGGAAATATGCATGTCACATTTCACCTTGTCTTTTATAAAAATAAGGATCCTTCTTTGTTTGTGGTGATTATACATAACATTGTGTTATGGATGCCTATCCATAATTATTTTAACCCCATAAAATACTTTAACAAAATTGAGGACAAAATAAAAATAGATCATGAAATTTTCCTGGATGGAAATTGGTGATGTAACTACAAATAATTCATTATTAGATTTCTGATCAGTCTAATGACAAACATAATATCTAAAAAGAAACTCAAAGCATTTTGGCATTTTTGAGGGGTTTGGGTTTTAGGGTTTTGGGTGGTTTGGGGGGGGGGTTGGTTTTGGTTTTTTTTTCAGGTGAAGGTAAGATTCAAGCAATCCAGCACCTATCCCTGCAAGTTGTGTACTTCTAATCCCCACTGATGCTCTAAAAAAGAATCTTCTTTGTCACCAGCAGATATTAGCAATTTGTATTCCTGAAGCATGAGGGATCATTACTCCAACTCACACGACTACAAGAATGCTCTGAAAATCAACTTCAGTAATTAGGTTCCATAAGTTGACTATACACAGCATATTTAAGTATTTTCTTCTCTCTTATAGTGTAGTGTATGCAGTAAAATTAATAAAACCAAACTTGCATTTTCAAATCTTAAACAGATCTTTAAGATTCTGATGCTGCTATGATGATAGTTTCATGCTTTGTTTATATTTTTGTAGACTAAATCTGGATTTATTCTAATGATACATAGAGGCAGTTTTCATTATATATTAATGCTAGTGTCTCTGATGTCTGTTCATAGATGCATGAATGTTTAAGGGAGAAAAAGCTTTCGCTTTCTTTTATTTGGGTAAAACCACTTGTCTTTCAGTCCAGTATTCACATATTCATTGTACCTGCATATATTATCTCCTTTATTTCAGTGAGAGTAGAGTTAGGAACTTGTTCCATAAAGGAGTTTTTAAAAAGACTTATTTGTCAAAAGAAAGCACTGGAACTGTGAAGGAAGCTAATGATTTACCATTTGGTATGATCTCAACAAATATTCTCATTGGGAGCTCAGGAGTTCTCTTGCTTGACATCAGAGATATTGCCTAGAATCTCAGTTATCTGTTGTGCAAAAAAACCCAAAAATCAAACATAGGTCTACAAAAGCTGGTCTATAAAAACTGATCAGCAAAAACTGATGTTATTGTTTCTTAGTTGATATGACTTTTACAGAGTCAGCTACAATGATTTCTCTACCAGCAAGGATGGCCTAATGAGAACATGAAGCTGAGCAGGCAAAACTTGGACAGTAAGTGAGAGAGACATGGGGTGACAGGGTAAGGGGACAGGAGGGAACCCAGACTTCTGGAAGTTATAAGGATATTTCTTGGAATATTTCTGAAGATAGTTCTGAAATATTTCCGGAAAGTTTTATTTTATGCTTCTAGAGATACAGATAGAGAAGATCTTTACCATGGTCTTTTAAAGCTCTGAAATAAGACTCTGATACTGTGAACGTCAGGTCGGTAACCTTCATGTCATAGTCAAATAGGATTTGGTTAATCATATTTCACCTCTGCAATTTTATTCTTCTCTTTCCATTGGTTACAATGAGTGACCTCTTCTTTTGCATTCTTCCCTTCCAAGCAGTCTGCTTGGTCAATGTAAAGTGAGTATAAAAGACTCCCAGTCAGAGAAGTAGTTTTCCCCTTGTGTTGCTCTATCTGGTAGAAATGTCTATGTAGGGTAAAAGCTAGTGAAGAATGGCTGAACATTAAAGGTATTTACATGCTTCTGCCATGTCCAGAGCCTTAGTTGGAAAAAGAGTACATTTTGATAGCTTGTACTCATCAGTGCTTATTACCACAATTTAGGCACATGGTGTGTTGTCTTACACCACCTCTATGATGTAGGGCACACCTTACTGTATAGAGAGTTTTGTATCTTCCTAAAGTGTTGGCATAGGAAAACACACCCTTCCAGTTGTGGTTTTTGCCTGTTCCTATAGAAACTGAAAAATGTGTGGTTCTAGGAGCTCTAATAATCTTGTGCTCAGCTTAACTTCCAGTCAGCTTCACCGCCAGTCCCTGTTTCACTGGGACAACTGAGCCCTTAGAAAATTAAGTACCGTCCCCAGAGTTCCCTAAAAGTTCTTCTTATAAGGGAAGTATGTCTTAAGCAGCTACTTTCTACATCTCCATTCTTATTGTTTCCTGCATCTATGACTGCAAGGACAAATTTGGCCAACGGTCTGATAAGCTTTGAGAAACTTTTTGGAAGTCGGGTAACTACATAATGGGAGATGTTGTTACTATTGCAGTTGATTTTCCTGTGCGAATATGTGTTTGTTTTACGCTTGTATCTACAAAGTTTGAACAGAACCTGTTTGTAAAGTTCTAAAGAAGTAGCTAATTCTCTGGGGAAGCAGGGAGAAGAACGTTACATTGCACTTCTCTTCTGAAATGCATCACTGACATGCAGTGGAGGGAATAAGAAGTAAATTTAATTAATAATGGATTTTTTCACCTTTCAGCTTCCAAAAGAGAATGTTTCTTGCATTCTGTAGAGTTTTATTTTATTAGCCACACAAAGAGAAATAATGCTTCATTTAACTATGTCAAAACCAATCTAAACTCTCTGCTATTTACTTTCCTTTCTATAAATTTTAATGCATTTTTAATTCCACACCACTGGTTGGCAAACCAACCATTGAAGTTATTGCTGCCCTGTAATGTATTTCAGTCATTTCTAATAAACCTGGACTTTAGGATGATTTATTATTATCTCTGTACACTATGAAAATGGATTTGGTGCCTATGCTGGTTTTCAGCCCTTTCATTACTATGGGTAGATATAAATAAGATTGAAGAAACAAACAGAAATAACTAATTGGAATACAGACAATTTCTAATCTTGGCTTCTTTTGTGAGGAAAAAACATGTTTGAGGCAGTAAATACAGAAAATGGATTAGTATTTTATGCGTTTAAAGGAAATTATCTTGAAATTAGAGCAGCAAATGAATTAAAAGCTATTTCAACAGAAGTTTTTTTCTTCTCTTTGATATTAAACTTGACATATTCTGTAGCTTCCTCTTAAACTACTATGGAAATATATAAATTTATGTTGTAAAAATCTGTATCTTAAATATTGATTTAAGATTTTATCAAGAAAGTTGGAAAAATATTCAAAAATAAAATTACTGAAATATTCAAAAATAAAATATCCTATCAAAATTCTGTATCATAAGCCAACATTTTCCTTGGAATTTGTTTGTTCAAATACAATATTTATTAACAGTTCTAATTTTCTGGAAGTCACATCAAAATTGCCTTGTTTATCACATCTATTACAGGAAACTAACTACTATAAAAACAAAGCATACTCCTTTGTGTTAAGTTTTGTACAAGTCAGAGTGATATACAATTGAGTTCAGATTATTCTCGTCCTTGCTTTCTTAAGAGTTTTCTGTGTCCTTAAAAATTTTTCTGGTTTTAGACTTGTTCTGTTCCTTTGTGTGACTGTTCCTCGTAATCCAGCATTTACATACTGAGTGTTTTTCATGGGTGAGGAAAAAGATTTTCAGCTACTGTTATGACTGGCAGCTGAGCAGTTTTTTCAATTGCTCTCCTTCAAGTTGAGTTTACTTTATTCAGAAATTGTCCAGGGAATGTCAGGTGAAAGTGAACAAATTTATCTATTCTTTCTTTTTTCTTGCTTGTGGCTAGAGGCTCTCAGTTTCTAGAGCAGATAGTATTGCAAATTCCTGCCAGGTCTTTTATAATGGTTCACCTTTCTAAAAGAGCTTACAAAACCTTTAAAATTACTTTCAGCATATAAGAGAGGAGCTATTTCAAAATGTCTTGCAAAATTTCCTTGAAACATTCACTTTCTGCCTGTACTAGGCTAAATTAATCATGTTTGTCTTTAATAACTACACTGTATGGCCTATTTACTGGAATTTTGACCTGCTGAAATATGTCATTAGGCAAGTTTGATTGCTTCTTAATAGCTCATATATTTTAAAAAAATTCTATTTTATCTTTACCATGTTGCTTTGTAAGTCGTCACAGCCTGCACACAGCCAGCTGACACTGAGGACAGCTTTTGTAGGGACTATCGTATCTTCATGCATCTTCATCTATGTGGTAAGTCTCGTTTGTGCAGGATTTGAGTGTAAAGTACCCACATGGTACCATAGAACAAATCTGTTTCATTTTGGTAATGTAAAAATACACTTGGCACTTTGTGAATCAGCTTATCTATTTTTAAAAAGTAGATGATGACAAGATATGCTAATCATTATTTTATGCTTCTACTGTGTTACTAACAATAATTCTACTAGATGGGTATTTAAATATATCAACTTTTGTGAGAAATTCACGATCTAAAAATGCAAATGTGCTAAGGTTTATAAAACATCTTGAAAGGTCATGTACTGATATTAGATTAGTCCCTCCTCATGATAGTCTGTGACTTCTAATCAGTGGGAGATACAAGATAGATTGCAGATAGAATGCGATTATAAACTAGATCATAGAGGAAAGGGATCTCGTAGATTTTATTGATATATGTCAGATGGCTTTTTCATAGCAACTTTAAAAGTCAAATGAAAATCTATACTTTCTACAGCAAATTAAAGAATTCATAAAGGGTTAATTTGTTCATTTTTTAATTCTACCTTCTTATTGTTCTGTTTGATTTTCTGTGTCTTTATGATTAGGTGTCATTTTCAAAGCAGATGGCAGTAGTTGGTGAGAGGGAATCTCTGCCTGCATTTATACAATTTTTTAGTGTTCTTCTTCACACTGGTGACATACTTCCCCATGTGTTGAACTTTATCAGTATTTGACCGTATAATCTCAGAGGAGCAAAGAATAAGACATAGATAAGAGTGACAAGAATGAATAGAAGTCAGAGTATTAATTTAAAAGTAAAGTTTAATTGAGCTTAATTTGTAGTATATAGTTTAACAGAATTAATTGAGTTTTGGATGGATCAAAGGGACAGTGATATAACTATCATAATGTCTCTAGAGGATATAAACTGCAATGGCTGAAATGTGGCTGGAACTCAATGTGGACAGTGTAGAGAATTATTTTCAGAACTCATATAATAGAAAGAAAAAAGTTATGGTGTCTTTTAGTAAATAGAGGGCAGGTCTGTTTACCTTGGCATCAAAAACCAAGTAATTTTTTTATTTATATCAGACCTTTCACACTGGCTAACTTGAATACAGAAAGCTATTTTGCCTTCTGTATTATGAGTCAGGCACAGTCGTGCCCAAATACCAAAACAGTTTAACATGAAAATTTTATGTAAGTACCACTGCCAAATAGACTGATAGAGGAGCATAACTGTGATTAACTGGTTTATTGTATCCTTTGGAACTGGTCATAACTGAGTCAAGGTCCAAATCTTAATTCAATACTCCAGATATTTTTGTGCTGAAGTTTTATGTCAACTTTCAGGTTCAAAACTTTTCCCATACCTACTAGAAGACTATTCTAGTCTTCTAAATATCCCCTAATATCCCCTAAATATCCCTTAAAAATGTCAAATTTTCTTCTCAGATTTTATTACTCTTTGAGCTCAACATTTAATCTTCTTTCTTCACATTTTCTGAAGCACTTGGAAGCCATTTAGGGCACTTTTCTTCCTCTTTCTGCCCTACAGCATTTTTTTTGCTCTGCAAAATGTTGTTTAAACATTGGAAAGATAAAAATCCTACTGTCAGGATCATGAAACAGTGGAACAGGTTGCCCAGAGAGGTTGTGGTATGTCTATCCTGGGCAATCTGCTCTGGTTGACCCTGCTTTGAGCAGAGAGCCTGGATGAGATGATCTCCAGAGGTCCCTTTCGTCTTCAAGTATTTTGTGACTGTACTTTGGTTTCCCTAACTGAGTAATGATTAGAAACTTATGTCATGTTTTACAATATAATTTTTTTATCTAAAGAACATTTTTTGCAATAAATCCATTGCAATCTTTGCTTGAAATTATTTTTTTTTAATATTTTATTATTAATTCTCAGTGCTGAGTAAACTTCAGCATATCTACTTTAAACGTTAATTGAACAGTCCTATCTTTTTAAACCCTGTTGAACTGTAACACAATCATTATTCTTATTTTGTCTGGCTAATAAATTGGTCTGTTTTGTTACTGGATTCTCTGTAGTAACCAAGTTTATAAATTGGAAATGTTCTTGTGCGTCAAAGTAAAATTATAAAAGTACTACTTACTAATAGTTTTATTTTAATTGTATTCTTTAAGTAAATAATCTACGTACTTTTAGTTGCTAATAAGATTGAACTAGTTTCTGACATTCCTGACTCTCCACCTGTTTTTTCTCCTTTTCCCCTCCACACTAGTGAAAGTGTGTAGAAATACTTTTTGCAGTGAATCTCTAGTACTGGTATTTATTTTGGTAGAAAGAAAAGAAATCTAATAAAAATGAATGACCAGTTTTCCCTAAATTGATGACTTATAGAGGTTTCCTTCAATCTAGCACGTTGAAATGGTTGACTCCTGAAGAATTAGTTTAGCTATAACAAATCCAGAAATTAATGCTGCACACCTCAATCAATCAAAAGAATTTAAATACCTGAAGGGAAAGCTGAAATGAAAATAGATAGGCTGTTTCTAAATGCTGACAAACAGGAAAATCAATATGACAGGCTTGGGCTTTGCATCCAAGGTAGTGGATTGACCCTGGCCAGATATCAGGTACCCACTAAAGCCGCTCTCTCACTCTCCTCTCTACAACTGGACAGAGGAGAGAGAAAAAAACCCCTAAGAATTCATGAGTAGAGATAAGAGCTGGGAGAGCTCAGTGACTGATTGTCTTCATGGGTAAAACAAGACTCAAAGTGGGGATAATACTTATATTTACTACTCACAGGATAAGAGCCAAAGAGTAAGAAATAAAACCATCTTAAAGACACCTTCACCCCACCCCTCCTTCCTTCCATGTTCTCCCTCCTCCCCACCAGCAGTGCAAGGGGATGAGGAATGGGGGTTATGGTCAGTTATTGTTTCTGCCACTGCTCAGGGAGAGGAGTCCTTCCCCTGCTCCCATGGGGTCCCTCCCATGGGAGACAGTCCTTGATGGACCTCTCCAGTGTGAGTCCATCCCTTGGGCAACAGTTCTCCTCAAACTGCTGTCCCGTGGGTCACTCCTCCACGGGGTGCCATCCTTCATGAATGAGCTGTACTGATGTGGGTCCCCCACAGGGGCCACGAGTCCTACCCGGGAAAAACCTGCTCCAGGGTGGGCTTCCCTCTCCACGGGCCACAGGTCTCCAGCAGGACCCCGCTCCATCCTGGGCCTCCCACGGGGTCACAGCTTCTTTCATGCATCCACCTGCTCCAGCATGGGCTCCTCCATGGGCTGCAGGTGGGTCTCTGGACCCCAATGGTCCTCAATGGGCTGCGGGGGCACAGCTGCTCCACCATGGTCCGCACCACGGGCTGCAGGGGCCACAGCTCCGGACTTGTGATACTGAATTCAATCCAGAAAATCACTTGGACCCTTGCTTAATTTTAAGAACACAATCTTTTTACGTGTAATGATGCTATACACCTGCTTACATGCTTTGTCTGATTGGGACCAATAATACAGTAGAGTAGAATGAAAATTGGTTTGAACGTCGCTACCACTAATGTCAAAGAATAACCATTGAATTGACTTAGTTTTTCCTCATAGTCTTTAAAAATCATACTCACATCTTGACTCACAAGACTTGGAAAATATCTTTCAGTCTGTATATTTCTTTGAATATGTTCTCTTTGAAATGTGGTTACTGACAGTGTGTAAGACATATAAGACACATATAAGACACATATAAGACACATATAAGACACATATAAGACACATATAAGAAAATAAAAGGCAAAAAAAGTTAGCAAGATTGACCTAGTTAAAAATATTATTTCTTCTAATACTGTATAAAACTGGATGGTTTATCATCTTAAATTTTTACTGAAGTTTTGGAAGAAGAGGGTTGAATTTTATATTTATGGAGATTAAGAATTAGTCAAAGTATATATCACTGCATAACTCAGATTTTCCACCAAATTAATTCATGATTGGAATACTCAGACTCACCTGCTGACATAAACATTGTTGCTTTTTTTTTCACAAGCCACAACAATAATTCTCTTCATAGAGATCTTATTTATGTTTTGCCTCTGTAATTTTCTCTGCACACTTATAATAAACAGATAAAATGTGATTACACTGAGTCAGTAAGTCATACTTTATTTTCAACATATTTTCACTAATCTGAAATCAGACTGGTATCTTCTTCAATGTATTGGTTATTTGCAAATATTTGATGTTTAAATTACATTAATAATTCTTCTGTAGTCCAACAGGCAGCAACTTACTGTGAATTTTTGAATTTTAAAATATGAAAGAAATTAGTTTTTTCTGATACAGTGCAGAGATAATCCTCTCCTATCTTATAGTCTCTGACTTCAGCTTCTGCTCTGAATATATACAATGAATTGAAAATATTCTACTGCAGATACCTACAATCTACCAGTAATTTTTGAGAAAGATCTCCCTTAGTAAAAAAATTTACTATACTATATCCAGAGGAAAAAAAAAAACAAAAAAACAGAAATTATATGAGTTAAAAACAAACAAACAAACAAAACAATTGGTGGGTGAGCACTGATAATTCCTAAGGCACAAATATTTACCTAACATTAGTAATGGTATGATGTTGTATTAACAACCAAGCAAATACGCGGATTTTTTTTTTTCCCTTGAAACACCTTGGTCTGTACTAAAGAAAACTCTACACAGTTTATTTTGCTCACTTTATTAAAAAAAAGTTCACAGTCTCCTATACAGTGGATAAAACTACTTCAGAGGCCAAGATTCAAGTCCTCCCTTGTGTTTGGAGAGGTATCTTCATCAGTTCCCGCCTTAAGTAGAAGAAATAAGGAGAAAAGTCTTTCTCAAAAAGTCTGTCCTTCTTGGAGGGAGGGAGCCATCTGTCAAAGAGCTGACTTACTGAGTGTAGTTTCCATGAATGTCATGCTACTGAGAAATAGGCTTGCATCTGAGAATTTTAATGACCAAGATGAATGGCCTTTGCCTTTCTTTAAACCTGCTTTTTCTAAAACCAAGATCTCTGAGGATGTAGGCACTCTTAGTGCTTTAAGTAATGTCCGTTGAAACAACCTGCTAGAAGATTTCATTCAGTTCAGACCGAGTTAAGCAAATGGAAAAATATACAAAACACTGGTCTTGGTCTTTTTGTTGGAAGAACAATATTTTATATAAATTATTGCATCAATCAACTGTCCTGCTTTTAGAGAACCTATTATTCAATTTATGAGATGAAGGACTGCAGCTGACCACTGTAAATTCCTGAAGTGGAAGGAAAAGTGGTTAACTCTGAGAATATTTAAATTGCCTTTTGGCTCAGTTCACTCTTTTCAACATCCAGTCAATTATGTCTTATGATATTGTTAATGTCATTCTGTCTTTCTTCCTAAGAAACTCTATAAATACCTTTCTTCATATTGACAGTGTTTACAGTAAATAAAAAAAAAGTCTTAAGCAATTTTGGAGTAGTTTTAGAGGTCTTGTTGTGAGTGTAGAACAGAATTAAGCAAAGGGCTACTGATGAACATAGAATATAAAAAATGAAGGAATTAAGAAGTTACATAGATTGATCTTGGTTAAAATGTCTTAACATTAAACAATCTTTTTTTAAGAATATCAACACAATAATCTCTGTGGTCTCAAGAACTTCATCACATCGGGGCATACACCTTCAAAAAACATTTCTACATGCAGATGGTACACAAGAGTGTAATGAATGTAACTAGAGGATGTACTTCTTACAAAAGTATTTTCCATGTATGAGAATTATTTGTTTGGACTCTCTATATACACACACACATATAATTAATTTTTTCAATATATAATATTCTAAACAATTTTTGATTATGAGTTTTGAGCTAAAAAAAATCTACAAGCTCTCACCTAATGGCCCTGACATTTATTTTTATACTGTAGATATGCAGTTAATCAAGATACACAGTCCCTGATAAAAATATTTCTTCTCAGGATGTAAAGATTGCACATCCATTATTATCTTCCTAAGGAGAAAAAAGCCCCAAGTTTTCAGTTGCTAGGGAAGGTTGCAATACATATGTCTGGTTTCTTATGTGGTCTTCATTATTATAGTATCATAGCATTCTTAAAACAGATGGGGAGTTGTATGGTGAAATTAAATTAAAAATTACACAGGAAGTCAATAGCAGAGTTAGAAACTTAAATGAGTCTCCTAGTTTGTTTAATATAAAATTGCCCATTCATTGTAAGAAAGATGCATTATCTGAAGTAAGAAACTTCTACATACTTTCCAGAAATCATAAAAAGCTGTTGATACATGGAAAAATAAAGGTCATATGTAATTATCAGGTTCCCTGCTTGATGATTTAGTTCTCCTAAAGCTTCCTTTTCAAATTCTTTTAATAATTATTAACCAGGAACTTTTTTAGCTTATTTCTTTTTTTTTTTCAAAAAATATGGAGTTTTTTTAATCATGTTGAGAAATGACGCTGAAATTTGCTGCCCCCTAAGTCTTCTATTTCTTAACACTGTTTTTGCTAGCCATGTTAGGTATTTAAGTCCATGATGTAGGTTGTATCTGGTATTTCATTATATACTGGAAGGTGCTTTTCAGCATTCTTATATTTTTTCCCCCATGGTTAATGCAGGCCTTGGTTTGTAATAATAGATGAAAAACTACAATTTTAATAACCCATATGTATCCTCATTTTCATGTCTATTTCTCCTTTACCTTTAGGCTATACTGTTTTATAGATGGTAGCTATGATTTTGTGGGGGTTTTTGTTTGTTTGTTTTTTGTGTGTTTGTTGTTGTTGTTTTTTATGGAACCTTTTACTTTCAAAAAATCTTTGTATACATTTGGACTGGAGATATACTGGAACCAAAATGGGGACCCCTCTGGATCATACAGAAATAGTGAAGCGTATCCCAAGAACTGGATTTTATGCATCAAATTTAGTAAAAGAAGGTAGTTGTATTCTGCAGCCAAAATGCTATTAGGGCAAATACTTTTGAATTTAAGGTACCAAATCTTTAATCAGCATAAAATATTGCCCCTTCAGGCTGCAACTAATTGGAGCTATTTATCATTTGCTTAGCAGTTAAATGAACTATTTCTGTGTTGGAATGCTACAGCTGTTACTTAACACTGAACAATACTTCAGAATAGTTTAAGTGAGGAAACAGAGAAAAACCTGCTGAAAATGTAGTCAGTTTCCTCAGACAATAATGTTCTGAAGACTCTGGAACTAATAATAGCCATATTTTCTCCAAAGGCATCCCATTTCAATAACTACATGTGCTTAATGATGAACCTGAGGTGAAAGGGTTGTGTTCACCAGAGGTTTTAAGTGCCAATCTTAGATGCTGGCTTAGATTGTTTCTCTGAAAAAAAGGATTCCAACCTGGCTAGTATGTTGCTGACACTGCATTCAGAAATACCCCATGTTTTCTCTGAAGTTTCTATCCAAGTACAGCTAATCCTGCTCTAGCATTTTTTTTAAAATTAGAGCCTGAGACTGTATTGTAATATGATGACAGCATTCTGCAGTAGAGGTAGCATACTGTTTTTACAAAATTGCTTAAACTTTAAGTCATAGTGGAAGCTAAAGACACTATTATAACATATCTAATTATATTTTTCTTTTTTTCCCCCTCTTTCTGTTTATTACATTAATTTAATTTGTTTAATCTGCATGCCAATTACACTTTCAGTGGCATACTTCTTTGTTTCCTAGACCTTTAACCTGGTTGATAAGCTTTAATTGTAGTGTTTCCTGGATTAATTTTTGGCATCACGGTTTTGTCCTATCTCCAGTTCTGATGTTTAATCTGATATGGTAATGTATTTTTGCAAAGTGAGGAGACTCATGTGTGTTAGTGGGCAGCAACAGGCACTTCAGAATTTGGAAGCGATTTCTAGAATCTCCACCTTATGTTGTCTAAAATGTAAATTACTTTATTAAAAATAACTTGTTTTGCCTCAGTGCACCTGTTTCTATGCAACAGCAAAGGCACCTGTGTCCTATTAATACTTACATTATGCAGCACATTTGGAAATGTTATAACTCAGGTGGATTATCCTCCTGGGAACCACATATACTGTTCTTGCCTCAGCTCTTTCTCTCTGTACATGTCAAGTTGTTAAATGATTTTCGGGTTACTTCAATGTGTTTGATGCTTGAATTCTTAAAAATGATACTCAGGCTAGTAAGAAGAATCTGATTCCAGATGGCTGTTAGCAGATTTCCATGTTTTTCTATATTCTGGTTGTCCAATATTGATTTTGAATCTATCCATTCTTTTATACTGCCTTTTAAAAAGAAAGAGATACATAGCTGGTAGGTTGTTTACATTTGCTTGTCTCTAGCTCTGTCTGTTGTTCATCTAGAGATAATAAAGTCTCTCATGATGCTTCTTGTCTAGGTCACTTATTTTTGCTATATCAAAGATTTTGGACATATATTTGAGAGGATTTGCTATTTTATTACTGTAGCAATGTTAATTTAATATTCACATTAACATACGGCAATTGGAACTCAAGCTTCAGGTGACTCCCATGGAAAAGATGAAGAAGAAATTTTACTTCTTTTGCCCTAAATCTTATCCAATTTGCTCTAATACCAATAGTGTAGGTTGACATCAAGATTATGGAAGCAGGTTGCTTGTTAGTTAAATAGGCTGTGAAACTTTTTATTTTCTTCCATGGCACCACTATGCATGACTAGAAGTGGTATACTAGGAAATGCCCAATCTTATGTTATATTTCATATCTAGTAACCAAAAACTGACTGAATAAAATATGAATCCTAAATTATGGAACTTGACAGTGATTATCCAAGACTTTTATTTCCATTGATCTAGAATAACACCTTCCCTTAGCTACTTCATAATTTTCCTTAAATCAGTATTTTAGAAGACAATAACACTTTCTAAACAGGTTTTTGCTGTATTATACAGCAAGGAAGCCTGCTATGAGTAGTAAAGCAATCAATTCAGATGAGTGGAGCTCTACTGAAAGAGACCTAAAGAGGTCAACTAGGGTATCTCTATCTTCAAAACTAAGATGAAATATAACTAGTTCGTGACATGTATTTATCTATCCCATTCTTAAAAACCTCACCTAGATTTCACAGAATCCCTTGGCTGGCAAATAAGTCTTATGAAACTTCATTGAACCTGATTCTGACAACCTTTTTTTAAACATGTTTGGGCCTTTTTTTCAGTTGTAGCTTTTTCATTCGCTCCTATCTTCTAATGACCTGGTAAACTGATGAAAGTTTGATCCGCTTATACCCTCGAGAAGACATGATCATTGTCTAAGCAGAGTGTCTTCACTGTATTTATTTGGTCCACAGCATAAATTATACATATTACATCCCTACAGACATGCTTTTTAACCTGGTATCTCTGGTGGGAGGAACACAGTGGCTAGTGTCTTTTCTTTTCTTTGAAATTTAAAAAAATGACTGGAATAAAATGTATGGAAAAAGTAGAGCATGTGATATTTAAAAATCTGAGATCAGTTGTGTCAGAACTATCATCAATCATTAGTTAGTGCTTGAGGTTAGTAAGGAATTTTTGCCCACTATTACAATAGTAGGGACCTTTTTAGTTGGTTGGTTGTTCTGCTTTGTGTCATATTCTATATTATAGAGCCTGGGCTAGTCTCTGGGGTCAGGCAGTAAAATGCTTACAAGTGGTTGCAAGTGACTGTTGGGAGAACTGTGCAAATAAGAGGACTAATGTAAAAGATCTGTTGTAGCTCACACAATAAAAATCTCGTTAATATAGTGTTCTTCCTAACAGTCTTTTCAAGGGCTTTTTAATTAATTAATGTCCTGTCATCACTTTAAATGGTTCTTACATGCTTTAGTTCATTGGAAAGCTTGTGAGACATTCTGTTTGCATTTTGGCTAAAGAAAATTATATCAGTCTCCAGGGCAGCCAGTTTAGATAGCATTAAATATGCTATCCACCACTTCTGCAGAAGTCAAGCTTATTAATTATTATATTTTTATTTTTATGTAATTTTAAATATACATTTTCACCCATTTGCTTTTTGCTCTGTGTGAAATGGAAACTGATACTGTCTCTGTAGTGCAGATTCCTTCATTTCTCAGTGCCATGTTTCAATTGAGTTCCAGATGTCAAGTGCTTACATGGAACAAATAATTAATTTTTTTTCTGATGCTTTCCTAGATAATCCCCTTGTCAAATCCTGACAACTTGTGAAGATTTTAGATTTTGGGACAGAAGGTATAGCCCTGATTTCATGAAAGTGAAAATGTGTGACTACTGCGGCATACGATTTATGAAATGATTGTGTTACTCTGTTAACCATTACGTCATATCTGCTTCTACCATGTTTCTGATGATACTTATTTTTCTGCTAGAAATAGAGAAATTGTACACATTGCTAAAAAGTATGAAGTTAATTTTGATTATATATTTCTTATGAGATGAAAAATATTTAAGAAAAGATTATGGTTTGTTTGTAGAATAAATCTCTTTAAAGGACTAAAGGATTATTCTTGTAATTGTCAATATACAAGCTTCCAGTGTTTTAGGAAATAGGATTTGTAAATGGACCAAGGCAGCACTACGGGTACAGGATTTTAAAATCTCAGTAATATGTTCTTCTAATTGAATAGTAGCCAAAGCAGAAAACTTCTCTTACTGCTTCTATATACATTCATACATGAGATTACACGATGACTGGTCTTCCTGAGTGAATCAATGACACTGATCTTAATTGCAAAATTAACAATTTGAATGTTGGTTACTTCCTTTGAAATTTGTCCTGAGACAATTCTTTCAGTTTTTTATTTTGTTATTTAGGATTCTTGTCATATCACTATGCTGATTCAAGTCTGTAGTACATTACAGCATTCTAAGTTGACATTTGGTTCTGCCATATGTCATTCTGTGCTGTGGCACACTAGAGTAATATCATGTTTTATCAAGTTTATCAATACTTAATTTATTCTTAACACAGTTTTATCTAGTCCACCTATTCATTTGACTTATATTCTTAGTCACTAAATGCCAAAGCACAAACACATAGTTTCTCCTGGAAGATGGTATTTTTGTGCTGTAGTATAGGAGGAGTTTAGTACTGGTTTAGTTAAAGGGCAATTCTGTTGCATTATAGCATTTCTCAGGTAAATTTTCAAATGGGTTGATTTGGAGATTCTACCAACAAGATATAAGAATTTATCAAGTTGATTAAAAGACTAAGGCTCAAATGTGTGAATTAAAAGAGTGAGTTTCTTGAGCCTAGTTAGTTGTTCACTATCAGTAATACTTAATTATGCCATTAAGGCTGTTTTTGTCCATTTGGAGTGTAACAAAGTCAGGGCAGGGAATCAGAATATAATTCATCAAGAAAAATGAAGAGGTTTGACTGGTTAACAGTGTCTGTTATTTTATATGACACAGCAAAACAGTTTTCAAAAAATGCATTGCTGAATAAAGGTAAAGGGAGCAGATAGACAACAACTATAACAGATAAAACAGCGTTCTGGAGACATTCTGTTTTTATTATTATAATGATATTTTCCTTTAATTTTTACAAAATTAATAAATAGATGTTAAAATGGCTAATTAGGATCTGGGTATGTGAAAGAACATTTCTGGGCTGCAGTGATTTTGTCCATTCAATGTTGCTGTACAAAACACTAAGCATAAGAGCTCAAATAAGGTAGAAAATTTCTAAGGCAAAAAGAAATTATTCCATGGAAATGAGGTTGATTTCACACATATTTATCTGAAAGTTGGTTGTTCACTTTGTTTTACTGCTGCATTGCCCATAATAAGTCATAACAACAACAAAAATGAAAGTTTGCAAGTACTGAAATTATTTTACTAGAAACCAAATTATCTTGAAAATGAAAGGTAAATTCATAGAAGGGAGAATATGTAAAAGGAGAGGAATTTTAACTTATGTAATTATTATTGTGACCTCTAGGAATGTCGTTAATAATTTGCTTCTGCTGTGCCTTTCGTTTGCCTTTTGCATAGAACAATAGTCTGACTGAATGCTGTGGATTGTGGAGGGAGTTCAGTGTTTCCTTAGAAAAATATAGTTAAAAATTCTTTTCTGTCTTGTCTGTGTTTTCTATCTAATGTAACCCTTTATAATGTACATTTGTACATGTACTTTGAAGTGAACTATAAAGAAGGAAGTCTTGCAAATACCATAAGAACATATTTTCACACTGAATAATTGTTGCAGGAGCCTGAATTGTTAACATAATACATTCTATTCTTTCTCTGATCAGTTGGTCACTAAAAACTTAACCTAAAGTTCAGTGAAGTGAGTTGAAAGTATCTACTACTGCAGCGTTAAATGTAGTAATGGGGGCAGGATTTCCCTAATGTTTTCCCTTTTGTCTTCCCTCCCACGTTACAATCACTTATGCAATGGAAAACAATGAGACTTTTTATGTAAGTAGCGCAAATCTAGTGATTAAAATATTTCACCTATTGATAGGGGTTCTTGCTGTATATTTTGATACTTATGGATCTTAGCAGATGTTAAATTTCTAGTTTCCTTCATTGAAACTGCCCTACCTGTATCCTCTTTTTCCCCTCCAAGAAAAGCCCTAACAATAGCAGACAGTCTTAAATTCCATTGATGTGAAAAATTAATATTTATTCCTAGAAAGGTTAATACTTGGGAATATTTTTTTTGAAAGTGATAGTTCAGAGACCACTAAGGAAATGCATGAGCAGACCACTACAAGCAGTCCTTGCTAATAATTTTTCATCCCTCAGTGTATCTGCCACATAATTGTTCATTTAATCTTTGCAAATTTAATTATTCATTAATAGAAACTTATTAATGGTTGTTATGTGACTTAGGAGCCTGTCTTATAATCATAAATTAATTACATAAGTAGAAACCAGAAACCCATTGGAAACCACCAATTAGTTTTAGGTCTGTAAGTGCCACTGACACTATGGAAAGCAGAACTTAGGTTTATGAATAATTTAAGAACTTGAATATTTTTATGTTATGTTGTTGCTACAAAACAGGCACAACATTTTCAGGTATCAGCTATTGAATATGGGATAAAGATGTATGTGTAAATATTTTTTTTAAAAAAGCTTTATACACATGAAAAAAACAACCATTATACTCAGTAAATTTTGGTCCAACAGGAGTAAACAGTTGAGTAAATTCCTCTGTTCAAATTGAAGATACTTCATCACAAGAACCTTCTGATTAGAGGGCATAGACCTCCAAGCCTCAAAAGCCTTACACAGTGTTGGGTATTTAGCGTTCCTAAAATGAGCATGACCAACATGTCAATTCTGAGTTCTGTTTACAAGTAAAGGAAGAGAATATACCAAAGAGGAGTAAGCTAGTAAAGAAGCTCCTGCAAATGCCTGAATGTGAATTCCTACCAGTTTTAATAATGATCTGATTAGTAGTGTGTTTTCTGGAACCTTGCACATTGCTCTTGTGATTTCTTCTGTTCTTGGATTTCTTGGTGGTAAAGTTTCAGATGTCACCAACATCAAACAGAAGGACTGAACATCTGCTGCCCTCATAAACTTTCATTAGATATCTTCCCTGAGGCCTCTGAGTGCAAGCCTGAGTATGGTCTTGGAGATGTAGTATATGGAAGTGTTTTCTAGGGCAGATGGCCAAATTAAAATTATTTATTTATATAGCAGAGGTACACTATTAAATCTACATAAATTAGTCCAATAATGTACATACTACAGAGGAAGGAGAAGAGAACTATGGTTTGATGTATAAAAATATGATTTGAGTTAGCTTAAAAAAAAAATTAAGATGGGAATATCTGAGCATGGTAAACTTTAATATTAGCGTGCTAAAATAAGTAGTCATATCTGCTATTTTTTGCATAAATGGAAGACTAATGTATTATGCTGTCAACTCCGTATAGGCATCACAATATATAGTGAATATATATCTGTACACATACACAGAGTCTGTGTGTGAATTACAACATATGGGCTACAGGTAATGATGGAGGAATTAAAAAAAACAACTGTGTATGTTTCAATGTTTTGTTCTAGAGGGTTTTTGCTTTCAGAAGTGAATCTGTTTCCCTCAGTCATAAATATAACTGAAGTTTTATTGCACAATTTTAAGTATTAGAGTATTAAGCTAATATAGAGCCCGTTATGAAAAATAAAAATGAAAATACCTTGTAAGTAATATTCTTGACTAATTCTTGATACAAAAAGTATATGGGGGAAATTAAATAAATAGCTATGTATTTCTTTAATTATCTGCACACTGTCTTAATCCAAAAATAGGAATTACTATAACTTTAACCAAAATAATATTTTCAGAGAACGTTTTACACAAGCAATCTGAAAAGTTGAACTTTTTTCCCCCTAAGAACAAAAGATGAGATTTTGATCTTTTTTTAACATTTCAGAATTTTGTATCTATATAACAGATGAGCAGGGAGGATTGTCATTGATTTTTAAAATTTAAATCAATTTATTTTGAAATGGGATAAATATCAGTGCATTCAATGTGGTATTTTTCACCCTTACTATGAAGCTTCTTGTTTAGTAAGAAGAAAGGTGAGGGAGGGCAGGGTGGCCCTCAATGAAAGGCTGCTGAAGGATCCTATTCTATCTGCATTGAGGATGACAGTATCTCAAATGAATAAATTCAGGTAGTCCAAGAATTTGAATCTATTTGAAATTAATCCAGTTTTGATCTGCAAATGTCACAGATTTCATTGTTTGTCTGACTTGATCTGAACAAAATTGTGCTTGGAACAAGACAAAGCATAGCATACAAATATTCCAGAACTTCTTAGTCCGTGCTTCTTTAGCTAATTAATCAAATACTGTCTTTTGCAGAGCATATAAATGAAGTCCTCAGAGAAATTTCTTTTCTGTTTCACAAAGTACTTTCCCTGACTAAAACTACACATGAAACTGTTTAATGTTCGTAGACAACAGTCACTCTGCTCAGAGACAAAGTCTCCAGTGCTTATGCAAAAAATCCTCCCACTCCAAAGTGGTTTACTGTGTCATTTCAGAAATCTGTCTCTAGTCTATGTATTTTAATGTCAATAGAATATGCTTCTGTTTTTTATCCCTTAACATTTTGGCAAATGTGAAAGTGATCAATTGACCATCTGATCAGCTCAGTCAAGTTGCCTGTCAGACTTCTCAAGTTGCTGACTCCATCTGGTATGAAGTCAGGAAAACTGACTGAAAACAAGTTCTAAATTTATTTTTTGACTCCTTAACCTTTTCAGTGAGTTCCACCCATGAATTCAAACTGGCATAAGAAAGGCCAGGTAATTACTTTGTGATAAAAAGAGCAGCACTGAAGGATTTGCCTGGGGCTCAGAACACTGATGGCTGGATAAAACTCAGCAAAGTCCATGGCCCCAAAAGACTGCTGAGGCTGGATCTGCTGTAGGCTAATATGCTTAGAGGAAAGGTCAGGCAGTTGTGGAAGCCTGAACAGCAGACTGTCTCTCAGCTCTGTGGCTGGCGGTGTTCAGGAGCTGAGTGGGTAGCACAAAGGGATTGATTTAAATGAGTTGACTGATTCCTCTTTTCTTTAGGCCTATATTCCCTCGACATGTGAGCAGGTGTCTGTACTGTCACTACAAACAAATGTGAACCTCCTGCATAATTGCATTGGGAACATGAGGGGTCTCCGGCCTTGGGTCTAAAACTTTGCTCCCATCCTTCTTTCATGCATTTATGTTAGAATGAGTGTTCAGAGCAGAAAGAAATTATTTCTTCTTTTCTGGATGCCAGCATATTTCTAGGGAAAATATTATTCTTGATTACATCCTATTACATATGAGCCTCCCACCTTGATATAAGTGGCTAACTGTTTCTATTGGTAACCACTGAAACAAAAGAGGAGCTTTTTATCTTTGATTTATGACAGAAACCAGAATAACACTCCGGAAGAACATAGTAGTGGTTTCACTTTCAGTAATTCTCGTCTCTGCCTCGTTTCATCTGAGTGCAATTAGGAACACAGCCAGGTGCCTTCAGCACAGACACAGCCTGCAGTAGTTGTTTCCACAAGTAGTGATTACACACAAAATGATGGAGGACTGCCCGCATTCCTCTTGAACTTGTTGTTGATACAGTAACTTTTGTTTACTTGAACATCCTGCCTCTAAGATTGTGTAAGAAGGATAGACTAATTAGAAAGACTGCAAAAATTCAGTTATCTTTTAAAACTTCTCTCTACTTAATAACCTTCCTTTGTTACTAGTGTGGGGTTTTTTTCCAAGAGATATAACAGAATTGACTTAAAACTAATGCAAGATGTGCACATTTTTCACCTGGGAATGAATTTGTCTTCTATATAAAATAAATCTATTGACTAGGATGCTCTCATCGTCTGAAATTGCGTATTCTTAATCCTCTTAATCATGTTTTTAAATATGAATTGTGCAGCTAGCCATTACAGAAAAATAGTTAGAGGATGTTTGTCTGTTGTCAGGGAAATTCTATAAAATTTTCAGTATGCTATTTGAATATGACAATTGGTAAGAATTTTCTATCATAACCTTATTAAATTCCATTTCAATCATAAAAGCATTTTTCCTGAAAGAAAGATGAAAAGAGAAAGGGATTTCTATACTACTATTTTCCCTTTCAATATTCTCTGTTTTCAGTTTTACATCTTTTGTTATTGTTCTTGTCAATGTCCTCTTTATATGAATCATAGGAGATATTTTAGAACCTGTTGGACTGAAAACCTACAAACTAAAGAAAACTTCCATTTCTACTGAAATAACTGAGTCAGAAGGAATTCCTTTCAGGGGGTGAGTTGTGACCCACAACTGCCTTTTTTTGTCACTGCCTTTTTTTGGGAATCATCTAAATAGCAAGTACTTCTCAAAAGCACTTGGAAATCATGACTTTGAGATCACAACCTGTTCTGATGTAAACTGCTAAACAGTCAAAATCAGATAGTAATTTAACTTCCATCCTGATTGATGGTTATAAATGTAACTGGGAAAACACCTTCAAATCGGTTAAGCAAATGAATGTTTATATTATTTACATCTAATGGTTAGTCCCACTCTGCCTTTATTTCTTGATTAGGTTTTGAGGGATAAAATGTTTATGGTAGTTTGTTATTTCTTTGCCTTTAATTAAAGACTGAATTATAACTTCTGCTACCAATTAATTTTTTCAGTATCAAAAATATGAAAACGATTTAACTCAGTGTAAAGATTTGACATTCACGTAAATTTCAAACCTTTATTCTCAGTGCCCTGACTCAGAAAACTCGTAATTAAGTAGCATTATTGGAGAGGTTTTGGTTGTATGTTCATGGGAAATCTCACTGCCCAAGTGGAGCGTATGACTTCTTCATTCTCTTTTAAGCTACTATAGTGTGTGTATATATATGGAATAAACCCCAGACTTAGAAGGAAAAGTGTATCTTGTGTAAAATATAAACATATCCAGAGGTGCTCTGTCAACAGAGTTGTAACCAAAACCAGCTGTGGGCATTGTTTCATTTCCGTTGTCACCTCCAGGTTAGTGTATGGAGGCCGTTAGTAAACTTTTCTGTGTGCAGGTACTTGTAGACTCTGGTGTTCAAGCATACACAGAAGAGGTTTATAAAAGCACTCTGGTGCCTTGAAATGACTTCTTCTCGGAATGAGTGTCTGTGGCAGTGCTAAATGTTTCCTAACAGAGCAGTGCCATAGGCACTTTTAGTAGAATTTAGAAGCTGATAGAAAGAGGCAAACTCTATGCTGAAATCCTGCTGTCCATCTGCAGCACAAGTCTAGCAGACAGGAACAGCAAAATCTTCTGACATTCAGTAAACCCCATAAGAGGTCTCCAGAGGGACTGCTTCTAGGAGTTGAATCATAACCTTTTTCTCTCTGGGCGTCTCGGTCTTTGTGTCGCTGCAAAAAAAATGCTAGCCAGTGCTCTAAACTTGATGTTGCCTATGACACTGGCATCTTTACCCTTGAGAGGTAAGATAAACATGCTAATTTATTTCATATAGATGATAAAGAATGCTGTCTTCTTGCTAGTATAGATATAACCCACTGGCTTAATAGTAGAGGGTTTTCTATACTGTTACCACTATAGGGATGCATATAATGCACCCCCATCTATCAAAACACAATTGTTTCCCTGCCAGTCTGTATTGTAACTTGCCTGGGAGAAAAGCACTAGTGGTGCTGTGATTTTAAGGGGGAAAATGAGTGCTGTCCTATTTGATGCAGGTGACTTAAGAAAATAATAGAATAATGTATAAGTCATTGTCTGCAGGCAGTTTTCAGTTCCCTGAAATTTTGTTAAAGGTATTGGGCATGTTCTTCCAGGAATACTTTTTGTGGATTTGCTGTTGATTAAATTCTGCACAGCTAAACAAAATAATCAGCAGTATTTACCAGATGCTAGAGGTGAGATTTTTCAAATTCAGACTTTTGAAATTTTAAAAATATAGCTGGCTGAAATTTTCTGCACCTGAAAATGAAGAAGGATGTATTTTTACAGGCTGCACTGTTGAGTACAAAATGAAATATTTTGATGAAGGAAATCAGGACATTATTCATGTCACTTATCCATAGAGGAGATGCTTCCAGAAAGTTACTTTGTAATGAAAAATAAAATATTTTTATGTTATCTGCAAAGTTTATGTAACAACATTTGAGAAATAATTTCTCTGTTCATATCCTGAAGCCACTGCCCCTGGAAATCTAGAGAGACCCTTCTCTCCAAGGTATTATTATTCATTAGAATTCATAAAAATAGAATGTTTTGCATTAAATGTTATAATTTTGACAAGTTTATTAACACTGGTAATAGTTTGGGCCATCTTTGTGTTGCTGCTTGAATCAAGCCAGTCTATGAGAATAGAAGAATCAGTTTCTACACTTAGAATACTTTACAGTAAAATTGTAAAGCTTTGTTCTTGGCTCATCGAGAGAGTTCTTAAGATTTTCAGAACAAGGAGTAATGAATCTTCCTAAACGCAGAAGACTACTTTCCTGACTACACTGTTATAACTTTGAATAATTGGAAGTAGAATAGCTGGATATTAGAATAACCCATATAGTATAAATGTCCATATACCAGTTGGTATTTACTTCTGCTTTAAGCCACACACTACTCAATTAAAATTTTTTTACCTATACATTCTGCTGTTTTAATTATAAGGGTTGGGAACATTTGCAGTCTCTTCTGTTTTCTTCAAAGTCGGTAACTTTATCAACTCTACCTATGCCAAATACTGCTCTGCAGCATCTGGTTGTTAAGCTGTTTAATCTCCCTGGGACAATCTTGATTTAAATCCATGACTAACAGTCATATAAAGATATGTCCAAGACAGATGCCTTTCAACTTTTGTAACATTTGATATTGGTATGTATAATAAAGGCAGTCTACTTCACAGACCTCTCCAAGTAATTTTTTTTCCCCTGAAACTCATCTGGAAACAAGGTTGTGGTTTAAATATGTAAAATATTTAGTTGTCTTTCTGAGCTAGGAGAGTTTGAAGACATTACTTATTTCTGTGTTTCATCTTGAGATCTTCAAGACACAAGATTTACGTCATCATTTTTTTCACTTTTGAGTCTTGCTGCTTCAACACTTGTAGTTGTGGAGACCAAAATTATACATGTGTCTTGAAAGGATAGTTCAAAACAGTAAAAAAAAGCTAGTATATATACACGTACTTGGCTAAATCCAGTGAATAGATTTCTAATAAGAAACTATATGAACATTAGAAAAAAAAATAGGCACTATCTAGTATTATTGTTAACTTTCTAATGATAGTTCTTAGAAAAAAATATTGAAGCAGAAACATTTACCTTGCTTCTAGATTCAAATGTTTCCCTTTTTCTTTTTAGAATAATTATTGTTTTCCTACTTATGTTCCAAAAGGGCTCTTACCTCATTGAAAATAACCTAACTGGGAATGACAGGAAAATTCATCTATTTTACGCTTAAAGCAATTATAGATCTTAATTGATGTGCTAATGAATACTTTTATATATATATATAAGAAATGGAGGTTTGCTTAAAAATTTTTTAATTTTAATTACAACAATTATTTAATTTGAAAATTTAAATTTCATATTTATTTTTTTACATCGGTAATTTTTTTTTTTTAATATGTTGATCTCTATTTATAAATGTGTCCCTGAGGGCTCAGTTTTGGGGCCAGTCCTGCTTAATGTCTTCTTGATGATCTGGATGTGGAGATTGAGTGCACCCTCAGTAAATTTGCAGATGACACAAAGTTTGGTGGGAGCGTTGATCTGCTTGAGGGTAGGAAGGTTCTACAGAGGCATCTGGGCTAAGGACGACCGTGTGAGGTTCAATAAGGCAAAGTGCCAGGTCCTACACTTGTGTCACAACAATCCCAGGCAGTGCTACAGGCTGACGGAAGAGCAGCTTAAGAGCTGTTCAGTGGAAAGGGACTTTGGGGTGCTGACTGACCAGCAATGTGCCCAAGTGGCCAAGAAGCCAATGGCATCTTGGCCTGTACCCAGAATAATGTGACCAATGGGACCAGGGGAATGATTGTCCCCCTGTACTTGGCATTAGTGAGGCTGCACCTTGAGTACTGTGTTCAGTTCTGTGCCCCTCATATTAAAAATGACACTGAGCTGCTGGAGCATGTCCAGCAAAGAGTGGAAAGAGGTGAAAGGTCTAGAAAAAATATATCTTATGAGGAATGACTGTGGAAGCTGGGTTTGTTTAGTCTCAAGAAGAGGAGGCTTGGGGGGACCTCATCGCTCTCTAGAACTACATGGAAGGAGGTTGTAGAGAGGTGGGGATCAGTCTACTGTGCCTGCAGTGAGAGGACTAGAGATGGACTTAAGCTGAGACAAGGAAGATTCAGAGTAGGTATTAGAAAAAGATTTTTCACTGTTAGGGTGGCCAAGCAATGGAATAGGTTGTCTAGGGTGGTAGTGGAGTCACCCTCTCTGCAGGTGTTTGAGGCATCTGAATCTAGCACTGGGTGATATGATGTAGTGGTTTAGGGGTTACAGGAACAGTGCTGGGTGAGGAGTTGGACTTGATGATCTTAAAGACCCCTTCCAATCTTGATGATTCAATGATTCTAAAATTATATAGCTTTTAGTTTTTTTCCGTTGAATAGTTCTCTGCCTTTTTTTTTCCTGTCCCTCAAAGGAAAAGCTTTGCTAAAGCATTTATTTTGCAAAACTGATTTTCAGTTTTTGGAAAAAAAAAATCAAAACAGACTTTTTTTCTTTTAAGACATTGAAACTCCCTATTTTTCCCTTATAGAGGAAACCTCTTTCCTACAAATGTCAACAAATATCCATTGAATAAACAAGTAATTTAGACATCAGTTGCTATGTGATACAAACAAGGAAAGATAAGTTCAGAAACATAATTAATTATATCTGGAACCTCACAGTTAGTTCTTTGTAACAGCTTTGCAGATCTACCTGTAGGCTACCATGTCTGTCTTTAATGTATTTTTGACAGTGCTCCTGTATACACAAATCAATAGCAAGTAAATACCAAGGGGTGCAACAATAAAGCGATATAGAACACTGGAACATTTGAAATATATGTGGGTTTAGATTAAATTAAACAATGATGTATGATTCCAATGCATTCTATTGCTTATATGCTAAAGATCTGAATCCTTTAGTATTTCTGTACTCATCTATTATACATAAGATGCACAGACTTACGTCTCTTGAAGATGTAATAGTCAAAGCCAGATTCTAATGGCTGTAAATATCAATCATTGCATTCTATCTGTTTCATTTTGTAAAAATTGGTGTAATGGGAAAAAAAAAAAAAAGGTGACGTAGCCTAGTACAAATTTTTGGTGGCATATAACTACCCAAAATGGAAATGTGACCATACAACGAACATTAACACTTTTTCTTGTAAAAGGAACTGCAGTTTCGTAAGCAACTTTTTATTAGT
The DNA here is from genome assembly GCF_001604755.1 of Lepidothrix coronata. NCBI lineage: Eukaryota > Metazoa > Chordata > Aves > Passeriformes > Pipridae > Lepidothrix > Lepidothrix coronata. The sequence goes on from NW_016690181.1 coordinate 7,061,401, forward strand.
AGGCACTTTGAATACTGGAATACAGATCAAGCAAGCACTTAAAAGACAACCTGCTTATTACCCTCTCATTACAACACACTATGTAATATTCATGACTTTGAAAATTATTTGGGTTTTGTATCATTCCATTTCAAGACGGGTGGGGGTGGACAATGATACATAGAAAGCGTTTCTGTTGTACCAAAAAATTTTGAACAGAATCTTCACCTGGGAACTGCTCAGACCACATAATATATTGCTGATGAATGATAATCACAGCTGTTAATTTTTTGTGAACATTTATCTTCCATTTATATAAATTAAGAACATTTTTTAAAAACACAAATATTCTTCATATTTCCATTTTTCCTATTAGCCATTTCATATTTCAGTTGTTTGTTTTCATCATGTCATTGCTGCTTCATGTGTTCACTCAACATTACCATAGTATTCTCTTAAAATGAGCAAAGAATAGAGTAAAGGTGCAGGAGAAGAATGGACAAAGAACTCTTACACACTGACAGCTTTTTTTTGGTTATTTGATGCTTTTTCTAAAAAACGTTGTGTGTTCCACCGAGAGCTTTAGAGAAAACAAGACATTTCAATACTCTTGTAAAATATTGTTACTCAGTTCTCACTCTTATTCAATATTTTTTAATATTTTATATACACTAACAATGAGATATGTATTTTTTACAGTCATTTGAAGTGAAATTATCTCAAAATAATTGTTATATCCATTGTTTTTCATCATATTAGGCATCATATTTATTGAGTATGCTGTAAACATTTTTAATTCACTGAATGCCAGTTAAAACTAAAGCAGTTTTTCCTTTTTTTTCTCTTTTTATGTATCTCTATGATCTTTTTGTTGGTTTATCTATTCTTATATTTCTTGTCAGTCATAATAGATGTTACAGATTTGTGCTGTGGGTTTCAGTAGAAGTCTTACAAGGCTTATGCTAATGCTGCCTAGACTGTTTCTATTTAAATTGTGAGAATGTGACCTACTTTCATCTCTGTCACTGTATCTGCAGATTCTCCTATTCATGTCATATTAATTCATCCAAGTTTAATGATTGTCCTGCCTCATTAGCTGGACTTACAGGACACATATGGGAGACCTCAACCAGGTCAAAACTCATTTTTCTGTCATACCAAGAAAGCTGTCACCATGTTTATCATGCCCTTTGTGACCCAATGATCTCAAGTAAATATTTCTACTAGTTATTATTAATGGTTGTTGAGATACATTTCACAGAGTTTAACAAAACCACTTTGTGATGGTTTATCTGTACTTTAACAATGTGGCTAATATTCATTCTTATGCCTGCAGATGCAGCAGCAAGAATTGAATTTTAATACTGACTCATTTTTTCCTTGAGTAGTGAATAGAAAAAAATATCTTTCACTTTCAATTTGTGTCTTGATGCTACATTTCATTACAGCTTTTGCCAAAGTTTGATACTTTTTGCTCCTTTGTAAATGTAGAAATTTCTTGAGTCTCTTTCACTGGTATTTGCTGTTTTTCCTACCATCCATTAGCTGATTAGTAGAATAGAAAGCATGTAAACATATTTTACTAAAGAAAACTGGAGTGGACATAAGATATTTCACATAGCTGTCCTTGAAAGCAACTGGATTTGTCAACTCAGTATTTAGATTTTCTGAAATATCTCAGCAGTTTCATAGGGAAATTGCCTCAAAATCTTCTTAAAACAATGCAACTTCATTTCTCCTATTATTTTCATAAGCAATACTGTATTAATTCTTAATGTCAGCATGGTATGGAATATAATATTTCTTAATTATAGAAGAAGATAAAAACGCCTCAAGTTACCCAGTTCATAATAGTTTTATGAGCAACTGCTTCTTTGATCTTTCTGACCCCAGACTTATCAGTTCTTATTTTGTCTACTTAGGGGTGGTTTGCAAGGGGTTAAAGAGTGTAATTATCACATGTTAGGATGGTAAATTTGGCTTTCTGACTTAGTTGTTGAAACGCTGCATGGTGAGTGGAGATTATGGTTCCATAGCATTTAGTTGGCATTTATTCATGGTTATTCTTGCCACACTACAGTGCAGTTGAAATACAATTATCCTAACACTACAGAATTAGTAAATTCTCATACAAATTTTTTTTAGAACTTGAGAATCTCAGTGCTTTTCACTGAGATTAATAATTATCCTCCTAAGGAGATAATTTGTTTGTTTGGTTTTTTTGTTGTTGTGGTGTTTGGGTTTTTTGGGAGGGGTGTTTGTTTTTTGTGCATTTGTTGGTTTGTTGTTTTGTTTTGTGGGTTGATTTAGTTTGGTTTTTTGGTTGTGGTTTGTTTGTTTTTTGTAAGACACAGTACTGTGCTTAATACAGAAGCTTCAAATGAGAAAAATTAATGGAAATCAAACAAAGAAAAGCTAGATGGAAAATCATAATGTTAAGCATAGACAGAATCATCTGAATAACAAAATAATAGCTGTGTTATTAGAATGATTTGAGAGTTACTTAACACTGAACCTGACAAAGCATTGCAGAATATGAGGTAGAAAGTAATCCAGAAGTACTTGAGGATATGGACAAAACATTTATAAACTGATTGACATTTTCAAAAGGAGTTTCTAAACATGTACATGGCAATATTGGCAAAACAATTTTTTTATGAATAAGTTATCTTTTAAGGGTAGATTGTGAATCTGTTAATAATTAGGATTTTGAGGTTATTGAAAATCTTTACATTTTAACCTTTGAGTTTGTGTAAAGCTTTCTTTTTGAAAGACACAAAGCATGAATGCATATATGTTTTATGATCTTCCAGCTAATCCATTTAAATATAAAATCAAAAAGCACAAGTATACTAGGGTCAAATTAAAATAAAATTTTCTCTTTTTTTCTTCCTACCAAAACCATTTTTGAAAAAATAATTTCAGACCAAAAGCCACAGGTTTTTTTGATCTCATATGCAATGTTATATTTTGCTCTGTATTTCTGAGGTTTTTAATGTCTTTTTTATTGGTGTTCAAAATACAAACCTATTCTTAGTTTTGAAATGATGAATAGACTGGTTTGTGCTAGTTTTCTCATTTGAAAATATTTATAATATATTTCTACTATTTACAACCTCTCTTCAGAGTCTCAGAATATAAAACAGCAGTGATTTTCCCCTGGATTGCAAGAATTACTTGTTTTCCTCAAACAGCAATTGTAATAAAATAAATTAATTAAACAGGTGGCTTAAAGTAATGAAACAAAGAAACTGTTTACGCTTATTTGGGAGCAAGTTCATGAGACTTCAGTACAAGAATATCACAAAAACTCTCTGAGCTAAATATTCTGAAATTTTTGCTAAGGGAAATGAATTGATTTTCCCCCTTGGTACTTAGTTCATACAGATCATTAGAACATGGCAAATCTAACATGTAGATGTGTGCAAATTCTCCAATTCTAGTGGCAAGGTGGCTGTTTCTAAATTCAAAGTCAGGTTACTTTTTTACACAGAGGAAAAGAGTTTCATTTGAGTGGCAGCTGAAGTTCATAGTAATATACTGAATTAATTGTCTTGCTTCATTTAGCAATGAACCGTTCTTTCCAAGACAATGAAGGCACCAAGTATGGTTTAGGACATCTGGATCTTGACCTTTTTTTGTTTGTGAGTCAAAACAGGAGAGGGAAGTGTGATCATGAAAGGTTTATCTCTGCTCCTTTTTACAGCAACTTGAGCTCATGTTATACAAATTCATGTAACTTTCATGTCTTTGAAATATCTTCATTTCCCATTAGGAAATTCTGGGGAACCTAGGAAGGAAGGAAATATTCTTCCCTGCCTTGCCATCTTGTTACTGAGATAGCTACGACAGCTGTTATATGCCATGCTTCCTGTTTTGATGTAAATTTCAGACTTTCTCATGTAGTAAACTGCAACAGAATCCGACACAGACTAAAGATTTTTAGTAAAGTGCAAATTTCCTGTGCTTGATCCCACAAGTAAAATTGTGCTGCCTTTACAGCTGCAAAGAATCACACAATCACAGAATGGGTAAAGTTGGAAGGGATCACTAGAGGTCATCTAGTCCAAATCCCCTGCTCAGAGAGCCTGCATTTGTCTTTGTTGAGTTTCAGAAGGTCCCTCTCTGCCCATTTCTCCAACCTGTCAAGTTCCTTCTAAATGGCAGCACAGCTCTCTGGGTTATCAGCCACTCCTCCCGGCTTTGTGTTGTCAGTACACTTGCTGAGGAGGCATCTGCCCCCTCATCCAAGTCATTAATGGATAAGTTAAACAAGACTGGTCCCAGTATTGAACCTTGGGGACACTCCTAGTGACAGGCCTCAAACTAGACCCTCTGTCACTGATCAAAACCCTCTGAGCTCTGCCATTTAACCAATTCCCAATCCACCTTGCCATCCACTCCTCTAGCCTACACTTCTTGAGCTTACCTATGAAGATACCATGGGAGACAATGTTGAAAGCGCTGCTGAAGTACAGGTAGGAAACATTCACTGCTCTCCCCTCATCCATCCAGCCAGTTGTCTCATCACAGAAGGCTATCAGGTTGGTTAATCATGATTTCTCTTTGGTGAATGCGTGCTGACTACTCCTGATCACCTTCTTATCTTCCACATGATTTTTTCTAGAAATAGGTGGGACTTTACTTAAATGTTTCAGAGGAAGTATATACATTCCAGGGATGGCAATAATTCAGCTCATCAAGTTTTACAGCTTTCATTTGTCAATTGCAGATTCTTACATCTGGTAGAAAGGCTAGTCTTTGTGGAAGATTACTAGGCATGGAACTGGGGTCTTCAAAAGGTTTGTTTCATACTAACAGAATGACTGAAGTTTATTTTAATACACTGTGACTGAGACTCTGTTGCAAAGCATCCGTATGGCTCAACATTGTTAATCAAATAGTTTTGTTTTCAGTGTCTGAATGTGTGGCAAATTCAAGTGACATTTGAATGTTTTCGTTTTCTCTTGTACTTTTCTAGTAACTTGAGAATTATTCAAGGATGAATTGATTTGGATGTATCAGGATTTAAGATAAGGCTGGAAAATGTAGGAAATGCAGGCATAAAATGTGTGCTTTGTAGTTTCACGTCATACAAATACAAATGTTTGGAAAAGTCTGTGTGCAATCACTTTCTCCTGTAAAGTGACAGTACATAGCAACAGATTTCAGTGTCATTAGACTGGTTATTGAGGGCAAGGAGGAAATCAAGGGCTGACTCATTTTTTGCTGAGTTTGCCTGGAATGGGGGACTTACAAGTTCATTTATTTCTGTTAGGTGATTTGAACATTTTGGGATTGGAATTACAATCAAGATTGCAGTTTGAAAAAGTTTGTGGTTACCTATTCTTAAAGCTAGAAAGTTTTTTCCTCTACTCTTCCACTTTTCTTCTGTTGCTGTGAACTAAGCTCAATTTTTGCTTTAACTCATGCAGGTGCCAGTTTATAATATATGCATACAAGTTAATCTTGCTTATTTTGTCCTACTGGCTGTGTTCTGGAGTAGGTACAGGACTGTAGAGTTATGATTTTTTTTTTTTTTTTCTGTTAGGAGTAATTAGAAATCAGTCTTGCTAAGGCTTCGTGTGAAATTTTTATTATCATTAATGCATATTTTAGGAGTTGATGACAACACATCCTAGCTCTTGAAATAACCCATTTAGTATAAATCATGTGCAACCCAGTAGATAAAAGTTAAAACTGTGGTCTGCAATTTCACAGCTAGCCTTTCACAGCTCTGTGGTCATGTCATATACATGGGAAAAAATGGCATATGTAGCCAGAACTGTATTCTGCTGCATTTTCCGTCAGTCTCACCTTTACTGAAACCTGTACAGAGTAAGTTTCTTGATGAAACAGCATTAAATAAAAGATCCTTTAGAAGATCTTTACAATACACAATTGTTTTTATAAACAGGTAATAGGAAAGAAAACCATTTGGTCTCCTTTTATTCTAGTTTTTTAATCAGCTGGTTTTGTTTCAGATTCCTGGATGCTATGATAGCGCTGGCAGGCAGCATAGGACACTGAGTGAGACATCTCTATTGCTTGTCTGAACTTTGGCACAATAATGACAGTTGTCAGGAAATACTTCAATTTATATGCTGATCCCTAATAGATTTTTCATGTCTTCTGATAATTTAGTTTTCTCTTTCCTCATATGATACCTGTTAAATTCTATCAGTATCTCCAAGTTATTTTCTCTAGGTTAATATTTTTGAGCTATATTTACACAGAAAATTATTTTTATTCTGCTTGTAAAGAGCAAAGTCAGTGCATGCATGCACACATGTATGTATGCATAAAACAAGTACAGCTGACAGTCATTTTCTATAAGTGAACAAATAATCATAGAATTGTAGAATATTCTGAGTTGGAAGGGACCTCCAAGGATCATCAAAGTCCAACTCCTGGCCCTTCAGCTTTTCTTATAAAAGTACTCTGACAAAGTCATTGTGTGTACTTGCTTGAGCAAGTGCAGTAGGAACTGGCTGGTAGTCTTTAGAAATATCTGAGAATAAATCTTTAATAGCCATTTGGCCTCCCATTTCAATAGACTTGCACCATGTTTGATCACAGACTATCTTATACTTTCACAGTTTTTTCAAGTATCATTTAAAAGCAGAATTTTTTATAACCTCAGTAATTCTGTGTCATAATCTAAAATTACCTATGATTAAATATTGTATTTCGTATAATTTTATTTGGATTAATATTTTACTTTCTGTAATCTTAAATATCAGTATATTAGAAAAATCTTTACATAATTTTAATCAAGATTTTAAAAAACTTGCTGCATGTTATCATTCATGAAACTTCTTTTTAGCCTGACTTCTAATAATGCAGAAACATATATAATAGCTAATAAGAGCATAAATGTATGTAGACTAAATTAGGACGGTTTTGTCTGGAATGATTCAGTGTAATCTGAAACGGAAAACACAGCTGCTTCTGACGCATTCAGGTAATAGTTATACTGTAACAGTTATATTTATGTGTATTTAAAAGACTGGAATTTGAGCTAAACATTTCTTTGTTGGATAATTTCATTCCTTCTAGCTTGGTTTTCAATAGTGCATATATCCAGGGTGCCAGAGTATCACAGGGAACAGCAGGATGTCATTAAAACTCACAGAACAAAACTGGATGTTTCACAGTGCCCAGCTGATAATTTTGTGCAATTGTCATAACTTCTGTAGCTAATCTTGCTGAGATATTGGAGATACAGATGTTCTCTGTTCATTCTTAATTCCTTGATCCCACCTTTTCTGTTTTTAGAGGTGCCTTCTCTGTATTTTCATTCTAGGTTTAAAAGTCTATTTTGTTCCTCAGGAAACATTTTTAGTGCATGGACTGGCACAGTTGATGCTGTTTATCCCTCTGACATCATGTAGTAGGCTGCCATTCGATTGACATTGGTTACCATCATTGCAATGGCGAATTCAGCTCCCAGGGCAGCAAAGGCAGCATTCCTAAGCCATTTCTCTCTCCTGGTACCTCCCAGCTTTCACATTAATAATAGGGGAAGAAAACCCCAAAACTCTGGGGTGGTAAAAAATCAGATAAGGTTGTCAAGAGAGATTGTAGGCTCTTGCAGGTGTTGTAGGTGTTGTAAGTCTCCACTGGATGTGCCCTGAGATATCTGCTCTGATCAGATCTGTTTTGAGCAGGAGATTAGACTGGATGCCCCCTTCCCTTCCAAAACTATGACTCCATAATTTAACTTTTCCCTTGTAAATATTAATGAAAAACCACAAAAAACCAAACCCCAACAAAACGCAAAATGAGAATCTTTAGAGCATCACATACTGCAATAGTATGTTTTCTCTCTCCTTTATTTGTTTTCAAATTGCTTGTTTGTTCCATAAAAAGCATAAAGATTTTTTTTATACCAAGTTTTCTAGAAGTCATTGGATAACAATTCTGAATGTCATGAAAAATTAATCATACATGGTGCAGTGCTTATTGAAAGACATTGACTTTTTAATGAAGATATGAATATATAAATCCTTTCTTGTTTTCAGTTTGATATTCATCCTGACCTTCCCATATCACGTTTCCCATCAACCATGTTGTCTTAAATTGCTAGCTTACTGTTGTGCTCAAATTGTTCAGTGAGTTAAGAAATGGTCACATTATTTGAATGTGTTTTGTACTGCTTAGACCATTACATTCCCGATCAAGTTTGACAGTTTTGTTCAGGTCCTTTGATATCAGTATCTTTTGAATAATCATAAAAAATTATGATGATACTTATATGGTTGCATTTTGCCTACTAAAATTTTAAAAGAAATGGAACAAGAAACCAAATTCTCGTTCTTACTGTGAAAATTCTGTGTGGTACTGCTGTGAATCATTTACCAGAATGAAGCTGGTACATTTTGTTGGTCTGTAAGATGGTTCCTATGCAATAATTTTAGACCCACTGATGAAAAGACCTGCATCAATACAACCTAATGTGTGGGTGTTTTGCTAATTTAAAGGTAATAAGCTTATAGGGTCTTTTATATATATTGTAATGTTACTAATAAATTCATATTATTGATGGAGGAGCATATCATTAGCTCCTCTTAATAGTTTCCTAGGAAATGCTCTGCACCTCAATCATAATTGCTCAAACTCTTGGTCTAACAAGGAATATTACAGTGTGATTTGTATCTTATTATCCAATGTATTCTAAAAGAAACCTATTAGCATGAGTGAAGTATAGATAAGGTTTGAAAGTGCTGATACCAGCTGCTAGAAGGTCTCATGCAGGGCTGGTTGTAATGGTACTACAGTAATGCTTTCTGACCTGCTAAGCATGTTTGAGAATTCTTTCTCTGAATTGCTGCTAAAGTTTGACCTCAAGTTTTTTATTCTTGACTCGTGGTCAGAAGTTTATTAAAAAAAACCAAAGAAAACCAAACCAAACCGAACAACCAACCAAAAAAAAAGGAAACCCCAAACACCTTAAAAAGAGAGTGCTACTGTATGTGGGGAAAGAAAACAGAGGGAAGCAGAAACATTGAAGAACTTATCCCAATATTGCAATCATTTTACAGATGGGGGACGGAAGATGGATTTTTCCATTATGATTTCATTTTCTGCAAATGCTCAAGGAAGCATATTCTTATTGGAAGTAGGACAAAATTTTTGTTCATATAAGCTAGTTTTGTTTTTTTTATAGCTATAACTTGAGATTTTCTTATTCAAGAACTTCAGACTGCCGCCTTTGCCTAATCGACTCATCTTGTGTGTGTGTGTTTAAATCTGATGCTTATATCTGATTTCCTTACTTTGCTGCCTTATTTCTCTTCATTCTTCCTGGGTGATTTTAGATTTCTGTATTTGTGCATTCTCTGACCCTGCAGATTCTACCTTCTCTTGATTATCCTTTTTCCTCAGCAAAGCATTGTGCTGACACCCATACCTATATGACTGTTTACGCGTTTGACCTGTTCTTTGTTCAGATCACTTTCTGTAAGACCAATATATGGGGTTGAATAATATTTAGTGAGTACTTTGCGTACAGAATTCTGACTCCGTCTCAGGAAGCCTTTTCAAATGTCTTCATTTGTAGTGGATGAATTCTGTTGGTTGTTAGTAACCAGGTGATGATCCCTCTAGCATGTGCTGCCAGATCTGTTTCACCATGAGCAGCAAACCTGTGCTTGGATTGCTACTGAGGTATTTCCCCCAAATGACCTGTGCCTCTGCAGTCCCTCTCAGTGCTGTTCAGCACTGATAATGTGCATGCTCTCCGCTGTGCATTATGACAGTCTGAGTGACACACCATGCAATGAATAATAATGTGTCATAGCTGCAAGTAGTTAGAGCTTCCCTCACTTCTAGCACCTTGCCTAATGTGCCTTTCCCACACAGTTTTGTGACAAAGGGCTGAGATATATTTATATACTTGCTCTCATTTAACCAAAGCAGAAATTCTTGTTATTCTACAGCTTAGCATACAAGGTCTTCATCAGCATGGTTGCCCTATAAATATCCCACTTAACTATCTTACAGGATCAAATCCCAAAGGTGGGCATGGGTATAATACAGAACTAGTCCAGAGAAAACGTTCCTGAAGTAGGAATGTATAAAATGCAGATGTTTGAAGTTTTCTGCAGCAAGGTAGGGAAGAAGTATCTCAAATGTTTTCTCTGTCTTAGTATTAGCATGTTCTGGAAATAAATTTGTATCTCTGAATAAATTGTCTAATGCATTTTCCCTCTGCATAGAATCATCCTAGTCATGACAAGTTTTAGTTTGTTTTGAGTTTTTGAGGTTTTTTTTACTGACCAGCAGGCTTAATGACTAACTCATATCCTGCCATGTACTGCCTCCCACCTAATACCATACTGACAAGCTGCTGGTTTTCTTCTGTTCAAAAGAAATAAGAAATAGAAAATAAGTCTTTCAAAAAATGCAATAGCCACCAATATCTTGGTATGATTAAGCTGACATGAATGGTGCTGACTCCCTGTAAGATATACTCCCTAACCCTGCAAGGTCACATATGTACCTTAAACACTTCTGTTATATTAGCAAGCAAACAAATAGTGTTCTCATCTGAAAGGCTTTTAGAGATGAAAACATATGGTAGTTAGCTGATTAATACACTTAGACAAAATCTGTAAATCACAGAAAGTTCCAAATCCACATGTTTAAGCACCTGAATACCTTTTGAAATCTATCCTAGAGTCTATGCTTGTAGAATAAAGTCAGGTTTTGTGACATTTTGGTGTTGTTCAGAAAAGTTTAAATTGAAAAATTTCAGCAAGTTCAAATTCTTATGTGAACAAGGAGAATTTCTTGTCTTAAACACAGTATTTTAATGGGAAAAATGCCAATGCCACTCTGCCTACAAACAAGCAGAAAATCCTAGACTATCAAGTTCAAGGACCAAACTGCATCTGTCTCTCTAAAAGTATATGCTTCCTGATATCTAAAAGCTAGATTATTGCAGAATAAATATATAAATTTTCTCAATTCTTTTAGTCACAGATTTTTGAAAACTTTTTTTTTTAAAATATCCATTCTTAATATGTTTTTGACCATAGAAAACCCATGCCAATTACATTTAAACACTGCCATTTGTCATGAGAAACCTGCATGCACACAGATATATGTATCTGTATAAAAATTCTAGTAAAGTGTACTATATGTACTTAAGGACCACAGATGGTTAACTCCTGCTTCCAGACATATGCCTTCATATATGGAGTTATTAAATGTGTTTTCCAAAAGTGATGATTCATTTTCAGTTGGTTCATCTTTGGAAAATGCATTTTAAATGGAGCTGGATTTAACAAATATTGCCATACCTGCTTCTGAAAATAAGGCCCACTTGTAATATTTTAAATGAAAGTCCATATCCCCTGACCTCCTGATTTTTATAAAATATATTTGTGAATAAGCTATGGAAAAATTTTTGGAAAATTTGTAAACTTCAGCCTCCTATTCTAATTTTCTTAATATTAACCCTTCTTATTGTTCAAAGACTGTAAGTCCTAATCTTTGGTGCTAATACTACTTCTATCTCTTAAATTATAGATTTATTTACATTTTCACCTAACACACAAAGGAGTGTAAAGCAAATACTGTTTCAAGGAAATGCAGGCTCAATGTAAGTGAGTGGAAAAGTGCAAAGGAAGAGAAATAGAATGTCTGAAAAACCCAAAAAACATTTGGTACAAGCGTGGATAAAATCCAGACTTCTGTGCATTACCTCTTGAGGTTTTTTTCCTGATCCCAAACAATCCTATAATCATGATGTGCAGCTTCTTAAAACCATGTTTCATCCCTTACAGGTTTTCTATCCTGTTCATCACCAGAAATAATCCCTTAACAAAAAACTCTTCCGTAGATTGTGAAGATCAGATCTGATTCAGAAAGGTGAGTTTTGATTTAAAACTGTACCATACCACCTGGGAATGAAGTTTGGAGAGATGGTAGGAAAACTGAGCCTAAAGTATCATTGATTAAAAAAAAGAAATACACTTCAAATAATCATTATTTATGCCGTCATTTTCACCACTTGTGACTGACAGGATTTCCTAACTCCTTATCAGGATTTCTAACATATGGTCAATAAAGAATGAGAGAAGTTCTCAATCACAAATTCCTTCTAGAACTTTTCAAAGGATCCTGTCCTAATGGAGACAAAGAGGTTTCTTTGCATTAAACCTGTTTCCTCTTATTGTCTCCAAAATACAGAGTTACCGTTTCTTCTTGCAGCCTTTCCAGGGCTTATGTGAAAATCCAGTGCAAATGGGTCTTGGCTATTCTTCCACTTACACCACTTTATGAAGTGAAAGTTATGGAATAATATTGTATTCTTTTTAGAAATGACACCACAGTGGACTAGACAGACTTGGTCTGTTCTGCAGTGGCAGTAGCCAAGTAAATTCCAAAAGAATTTCAAGAGGCTCATTATTGTCTTGTAATTTTTCATCCATCTCTTTAAGATTATACTGAAAGATGGTTTGATATTTCATATTTCATATGCTCTTTAAATGATGTACAGTTTTAATGGGCATGTGGAGATAGAAGGGAGAGCTGAGCACTTGGTGAGAAAATCTAGACAACCCAAGGCTGAAGAATCATTTTTTAACTAACCTATACCATATTTCAGAACATTTGTAAATATAAATATGGTGCTTCCTGCCTTCATTCATTACTAGGTCCTAAGTTGTTTCCTGACTTTTTATCTGTCTAGTTTAAGTCAACATCTGTTAAAGTACACTTGTATTACAACACATTCACTGATATTAAATTATTTAATATCAGATATTTGCTGCTAAGGTACAGAAAAGAACGATAATTATTTAGAAGGTGAGGTTTTACCCTATTTGCTTCCTTGTATTTTTCCTATTTGCCTTGCCTAGTGTAGTGCACATCATACTGTGGTTATAGTGCTATATCATGCACTGATACTACTGTAAAACTTTTCTCGCCCCAGTCCAAATAACAGCAAGTCCATCCTGTTTAACACACTCAATAAGTATTATTTCTATTTTACAGGCAGGGTGGCAGGTATGCAGAGAATCATATAATCTATCTTGATGATACAATTCCACTGAGTCCTGGCTATAACACTTTCGATGTCCACATCACTAGTTGCAGTCCTACAAGCACGGAAGGTAAGAAAGTAGGTTCTTACATGTATTATATACATTATAGTATTTCAATCCATTTGAATTTAGATAAACCTGAAAAAAAAGTTTATGTTGTTTTCTGTTAGGCAAGGATAAGCCATTAGTGATTTAAGAAAAAAAAATAGAAAAGAGGAGTTAAAAAAAAATCACTGTGAAAGTTCACGTTTTTTTTTTTCACATTGACCAATAAGTGCTAAGTGGAAATTTGTATGATGTGTAAAATTGGTGCCTCAATGTTGGCCATAGAAGATGTTGAAGATATTTAGTTGAAGTAATTTATTTTATATGTACCTGAAAACAGATCTTGAAAATTACGTTTATCTCCTTGAGTAATATTATTTTTGCCAAGAAATTTTCTTTTTTATTTTTTTCCGTTTTGACAATTTGCTCTTTGTATGCAACATTTCTTTTCTACCCCAATTTTTTGAAAGCTGTAGCTTTCTTTAGGATCTTGTATGATTAAAGCAAACTACTGTGGTTTTTTTGTGATGAAACTTTTGAAATCTTCAATGTTACTTTTCTTTTAGCTCAGAAGCTAAAATTAAATATTTTTTCTCCATTCGAGAATTTCACTTTGAATGTATGCTATATATGAGGACCAGGTAGGACAATGTGGCTCTTAGGTTGTTTCTCAATAAAGTTTTGAAGCATATGTGGTTAAGATTTTGTTATCAATAAATGTAAATTGTATTTTCCAGTCACAATAACTTCGCAGGTAAGAAATTAAGATGCCTGATACATTCATCTCTTTGTCAGAGTATAATACTTCTGCTCTTTAAAATTCACTGAGAGAAAAAATGCTGTCATACTGTAAAGATATTATTTCCAAAGTAATGCATCATTCCTGCCCAAGTCTAGTTGTCTATATTCTTAAATTTTACATTCTTAAAAATTCAGTTTAAAAGACACAGTCCTTCTTTTTCACTCTACAAACATTTTCCAACTTCAACGATTCTATGATTCTGCGATTCAGAAAACCAAATACATATTAAATGGGGAGTGAATATAAAATGAAGGACTATGCTCTATTCTCATCTACAGCTGCATCAATCTGGAGGTGCTCCATTGAAATCAAAGGAGTTATTCATCCCTGTGGAGTGAATTTACAACAGTTTAATGTCAATGGCGCTCAGTTGTGAAAAGGAGAGAATTCACCTAGAGTCGAATTCTAAATTAGTGCTACAGAAAAATGACAGGATTCGAGTCAGATTTTTTAATGTTGAAAACAACAGTTAATTTCAGTCAAAGGCATTCACATTTTATAAGTTGAAAAACATGGCTATTGACAAGAACTCGAAATTGGAACAGAACAATACAAAGCCATTCTTTTTAAAAAAGATACTCTGTAAAACTGTATTATTTAAGTCAGTAGAAATTTTGTCATTGGCCTCAGTGGAACCAGAATTCTTCTGTTGGGTACAAAGGAAGCTTTTGCTTACCTATTTTGCTAAGAGCACTTTAGAAAAAATATATTTAGAAAAAATATATTTACCAACTAAGTATGAGGCTTCTTACTTTCCTTCTATGTAAATACTTTTAAGAGCTATTAAATTACAGAATCATAGAATACATGAGGGTGAAAGGGACCTTCAAAGGTCATGTAGTCCAACCCCATTGCTCAAGCAGGGCCACCTAGAGCAAATTACCTAGGACCGTGTCCAGATGGCTTCTGAATATCTCCAAGGAGGAAGACTCCACAACTTCCCTGGGCAACCTGTGCCAGTGCTCTTTTACTCTTACAGTATAAAAAAGTTTCATGATATTCAGAGTGAACCTCCAGTGTTTCAGTGTGTGCCTGTTGCTTCTGGTCTTGTCACTGGGTACCACTGGCTCCATCCTCTTTGTACCCTCTCTCCATATATGTGTAGATGTAATAAGATTCCTCTGAGCCTTCTCTTCTCCAGGCTAATTGTCCCAGGTCTCTCAGCCTTTCCCTGTAGGAGAGATGCTCCAGTCTATCATGTTCATGCCACTTTGCTGGACTCTCTCCAGTCTGTCCATGTCTGTCTTGTACTAAGCAGTCCAGAACTGGACACAGTACTCCAGGTGTGACCTCACTTGGGCTGAGTAGAGGGAAAGGATCACCTCCTTCAACCTGCTGGCAATGCTTTGCCTAGTGCAGCCAAGGAAACCATTAGACTTCTTTACAGCAGGGGCATGTTGTTATCTCATGTTCAGCTTGGTGAATTGGCTGTCTCTGCATAATGGAAACTTTGACAATATGGGATTCAGTTCCATAGGCAGTAATTCTGGAAAGTTTTTCTAAACAAGTTGTTTCTAGTGATGGATTGTTAACATAGAGGATGAAAATTTGTACAAGTGTACAACAATTCTAAACTTGTCCTATTAACCCAACTGCACAATGAACATGCAATGAACATCCAGGAGTTTTGAGAATACAGTTCACTTCCAAAGGGAACAACAAAACCCACCATTTATTTCCATCTCTACCAGAAACAATAAGTATTACAATAATATGAAGAGTTGAGTTTATTGAAAGATCATGTAAACAACCGTGTGCCAAAATCATGTGTTGTGATTTTACCCAGATTTTCCTGAAAGGAGAATATCTTTTATTTCTTTCAAGGCACTATGACCCAATAGAAATTGCCTAGGAAACAAAATTTCTCACTAGAACTGTAAACATCAGAAAAAAAATGTGAAAATTAATAAACAATGCAGCATCAGTCAGCTGCTAATTTTGATGAATATGCACCTGATTTTAGTGTGTGTTGTATTAAAAGAATTGCACAATAATCAGTGAAATGATATAAACAGGAAATTGTGTAATGTGAGCTGTGATTACATTACGAAATTTGAAGTATTCCTGCGAGATTATGTATGACATATTTTATGTAGTCTGAGATTTTTAGGACCTCTTTTGAATTCCTAAACTGATTAGTGAGCTTGATCCTAAATCTGTGCAGTCAAAAGTATATTTGCCAGCAATAATTTTTGTTCCCTTTTGAAAGTAGTAAGCTATAAGAGAATGCAAGTACTCTCTTCATATGCAAGAAAATATTGACAGAAAAGCTAAATAGAATAGAAAGAATATTATGTTCCAGAGTTTCCTTTATGATTTCTTAATTTTTATTGAAAATGAAGGCAGGGCTGTCACTGACTTAGGAAAATCTTGCAATTTGCTTTTCACTTTGTCTAAGCAAAGTTGTCTGGTTTCACTCTTTTCCTTAAAATTGGGCTATGCTTATTCAATTACAATGTTTTCCTACTTTTTTATGTACAGGTCAGAATCTCCTTTCGTTAAGTTTTAGCCATGTTTCTCTTCCATCAAATGTCTGAAAATTTTGAATATCTAGTCTTTTCCACTAGTGGCTTCCAGTGCTAATCACACAGAACTACAGAATTTGCCCTATCTGTCAGGAAGGAAAAGGTCCTTTATAATGGTCTATTGTCCATGTTTATTATGTGAAGATTTGCCAGTACATACCTTTGAGTTTTGTTATCCTCTCATACTCAGGATTGGGCACTCTTGTTACGCTACACCAAAAACAAAGTTTCTTTGCCAGTCTGTGTTTAGTTCTCTTCACAGTTCACTGTTTTGACTCATGGTGATCTTGGTCCATAAGAGGAACCAGAACTCAGTGGCCTCTGCTGTGTCCTTGGGATTTTGTACCAGAGCAGCAGTGGCTATTCTGCATGCTGTATGGTAGCACTGCCAGGGCAGCTCCCAGGCAGGGAGGAGACCAGGTAACAGCTGCTCTTAACAGTTGCTGTCCACCTGAGTGTGCTCAGAGGTGGGCAATGAGCATGAAGAATAGTAATTCCCTAGTTTAGGAACTGAACAGAATGCCCTAGGATATGTCTTCTGTCTCACCTTGTCAGGGCTTGTAAAACATTGCATCGTGTCTATGATCCAGTGTTTTCCATGGCGTTTTTGAGTATCAGCTCACCATGTTGGATGACTTTTGTGAACAGATATGTAGGGAATTGATACTGTTGGCTGGAAAATCTGCAAAATAAGAGATTTAAGACAATATACAAACAATATTGTTTGGAGGCAACAACATGTAATGTACTGCAGGAAAAACATAACACAAGTCTCTCCAGAGTTAAGGATAGTCTTTTAACGTTTGATTAATGAATGAGTTATTGTGATAATACCAGAATATTTGTTTTAAGTAGGTTTCACACATAGGTAGCATGCATGCTTGTAAAACAGATAATGCAATTATTTTTTTTTCTTTAGTATAAGGACATTTACTTTTTCATGTAGCATGACATGTCATCTTATAAATATCACAAATTAGGTGACTTTAAATTTATTTTCTAAGGAGCTAATCATGTTATCTCCTGTGTTTATTAGGTGATAAAGCCTAATCGATGTATTAAAAATAACAAACTTTAAGATAGAAGATCATATCATAGCTTAGAGCATATTTTTCAGTCTTGATACTGGATTTGTATTTAGTCAGATCTATGCTAGCAAATATATTATTGTCTATTTAAGTACTGTTATCTGTTAAAAAACGTGTATTTTGATGTCGTTTGAATAATATCAAAATTAGAAAATGTACGCACTTCTACTGAAAATAAAATATTAGCTTGTATCAACAGGGATACTGTAGCTATTGCAGATACTTTTATTATATGCCCAAAAGTTGTGTCTTCTGTACCTGATGCCCATATATTTGTTTAATTTGGTTAAAGAAACCTTCATTTTCACTCACAGGCTCTTTAATATTAGCAGAAAAATTTTTAAACAAACAGTAGAGAAAACATTAGGCAGTGATGTTTTTATTCTTCTGGGAAAAGGAACAAGTTTGTGGTTTTTTGGATTTTGAGTAGTAAGAAGTAAAAGACTCTCATAAGACGTTTGTAGGCCCAAAATACACCAGCAGCATCAATGAATAAGACAGGAATAAAATAAGCTCACCAACTGAGAAAAAGATTGTTACTTGTCAGCAACTTCCTCTCCTATCACACTCACAGCCTTCTCCAAAAATTCCCAAAGACTTTTTTAGCATTCCTGAAAGACTGTTAGTTTTGGGTTATTAATTATTACTACACACTCAGCCTTTCACCCATTGTAGTTAATTTATATTTGCCACTGATTTCAGTGATAGTAAGATAAGATGTTAAATAATATAACAGTGATTTAGGGCCTGGTTCCAGTTGCTTAAGTTATATCTGGTAGAACTTTCTCACCAGCAAGCTTGTTGAGTCAGTAGAATAAATCTGAAAGTCAGTGTTAATGATTCAGTAAGTGTTACTTGACTGAACTCAGCTAGCTTATGGATTTTGTAATTCTGGAAAAAACTTCTAATATGACATATAATTTAAAAATTTATTTTATTTTCAAGATGCCAGTTTCACACTGAAGCTGAAGCCTAAGTAAGCATACCAAACATAACTTGATTATTTGAGAGAGGACCGAACAAAGAGCTAGTTATATTATTATATGCATGGAATAACTCAGGGTTATTGCTTAATATTTAAAGTTTGCTATAATTACCATGAAAGCACCTGTCATTCTCTTTTTGGGGCTTGTGCGGAGGAGTTAGATCTATAAATAATTTATTTCTGATTTTGAGAGAGACAAATGCCAGCACATACATCATCTATATTCTGTTTCCATGAAGTGGATAGCATATCTGACCTTATACATGCAAAGTTTTATGTAAGATTTTTATTGAATTTTGATCCCTGAAAAAAATCAAGACACAAGCCCAATTCTGAGCATTTGAGGTAACATAAATAAGTACATCTAACATAAGTAGATAAGTACATAGTGAACATGGCAGCACTTCAGTAGTCCAAATTACAGAACCAGTTTAGAAAACTCTAAAATGCTGGTCAGACATCATTCTAATCTAACTGTGTCAGACTTGATAGATGAGCCTAGACATTGTACTCTTGTGTTGCTGTCACTTAACAGCTCACTGGAGCCATGACTTAAACTCACTGAAATCTTGAAGCACTTCAAAGGCCTTTTGCCCTGGAACAACTGCTAAAATGGAGTTTTAGGTAATTAATATGTGTATACAAGTTTTGAACACATACTTATTTCTGTAATTAGAAAATAGATTGTCTTTCCATGCAAATTATTTACATCGCTATATTTTTTGCGGAGGTAATTTCATACCTTGTTTCATATTATTGTCACACCTCTGCAGTTGTGGCTGGAGTTGATACCTGTGAATACTGCTTGCTCTGTACTTCTTTTGCAAAGACTTTATACCTCATTTCATTTTGCTGTCATTTCCTCTGCCTCAGAGGCTAGGCTGGTACCTGTGAATGCTGGCTGAACTGTCAGAATCAGGCAGGCTTTTAAGAAAATGAGTTTTGACATTCCTTTCTTTAAGATGATCCCTTGTTTTTCAATTACTGTTTTCTGACTTGGAGATTTCTTAAGGTAACCCTAAGTTTGTTCCCAAACTGTCAAGCAGGTGGCAGCAATGCCACACCAGAGCAGCTCCCAGCCCTTTTCCCTGACATCAAGTGTTAATGCAATTGACCAATCAGTGCTAAGATGATGGGAGGTAATTGGGTAATTGTATTTTACTGATCCCAAGCAGAGAAAAGAAGGGGGGGGAGGGAGGGGAGCAGGGGGCGAAGAAGAGGTGGGGGAAAACAAACAAAAAAAAAAAAAAAAAAAAAAAAAAAAAAAAAAGAGAGAGAAAGAGGAGAGAACAGAAGGGGAGAAGGAGGAGTGCAGCCAGAGAGACTGGCCCTGGGACATTTGCAAATCCTAGGGTGCCACTGAAAGGAGGGGAGTAACTGAAAGCCAGAGCGACTGAAAAGCGGAGCTACTCGCAGCAACAACAGCAGCTGTCAGGAACTGGATATATACATACATGCGTACGTACGTGCACACACGGGGAGAATTCAAGCTGAAGCTAATAGGAGGGAGGAAGCGTTTCGACTGTGCGAAGGGCTATGCATATCAGGGATGAAAGGAAAAGCTGAAAGAAGCGGCTGCGCTCCTGGGACTGTGTCATCTTGGAAGGGAGGGAGGCAGGAAGGAAGGAAGAAAAGGGGGAAGATAACTGGCGTGTGGAAGAAGATGGGAGACTAACTCACTGCTGTGCAGAAGGGAAATCCAACTTATACATCTGAAATACACCAGGCTGAGCTTGGAAATGAGATCAGACCTGCATTGAAACAGAGAAAAGGAGGAAAAGGGAGGTTGAGATGGGAGAGCTTTTATCCTTCCTGTCTCTCCTTCCCTCTCTCTCCTCAAAGAAGAAATAGAAGTTTATCCGTCTCAGTGCTGCTGGATCTGTATAGCTGCTGGACAAAAGATGGAGAGGAAGCTGAAATGAAAAGCAAAGGGTGCTTCTGAAATTTACAGCTAAGAGGACGAATCACGTCTTCCCGAGCGTCTTTGTGCCCCATCGGGGGAGTTTTAACATCAGAAGGATTTTGAGAAGTGGGGGGAGGGGGGGGGCAAAGGCGAGAGTGGGCGCTAAAAACACCCGTCCCAAGTGTTTAAACAATAACGAGATGATGGATTTCTTCTTGACAGCTGGTGGGAACCTTGAATTTTTCTCTACTCCCTCTCTCCTTCATATAATTTAATGTGAAATTATGAAAATGCAGAGGAGTTGGAGGATAGGCAAAAGGATATATCGTGGAGTTTGAAACAAGGAGAGGGTGCTGATGCTGTGGATTTCTGGCTTCTTGCCGAAATCAAAAATCCAATTGCGCACTGGGTTGTGATTGGAAATCTAATCAGATCTTTGGAGAGGGGGGAGAGAGACTAAAAGTTTATTGTTTTGGCAGAGAGAAATAAAAATTTAAATACAAAATGAGATTTTTTTTCTAAAGGAGTGTGGAGGAATAGAGAAAAAGAAGAATGGGAATCCCCATTCTAATGTGGAGACACATGGATTGGATAATTAATAGTGCAGCAAAGAAGGGGGAAAAAGAAAATTGCCTGGCAAGACCTGGATCTTAAGTGTCACAACAAAATTACATTAAAAGAATACAGATGGAGGATTGCTTAAAAAGAAATACAGCCCCTTCTGCTCTCCAGAGAAAAAAAAAAACAAATAAAGAGCAATGGGGAGCAATGGAGCCAGAGAGGCAGAAAACCTTAGAAAAAGGAAACTAAGCAAAGGATCCACAGTGGAATGAAAAGTTTCAGAAAGGAGAAGGACCATTCCTCCTCTGCAAGGATTTTTTTTTTTTTCTGTTATTTGAAACCACTATTCTCCGGTGAAGGCAAACATCAACATTACCACTATGGCAATTTTAAGCAGAAAAGTTGAAAGCCACAGAAATAAAGGACAGAGAAGAAGAAAGTAAAATTGCCAGAGGGGGAGAGTTCAGCAGTGTTGGGTTGGATTGGAACCTGTGTGGACTGAAATTTCTGGGAAATTGCAATTGGATATCCTTTATTTTTATTTTCTTTCTTGTTTTTAGTTTTGGTTTCATTGCTGAAATGAAATAGTTTTCTAACCCCTCCCCCACCCGGGTTTTTCATAATCACTCGGATTTCCAGCTGGATAGTCTTTGAGGATACAGTGAGTACACTTTCCTTTTTATTATTTTTTGGAAAAGGAAATATGCTCCTTTGCCTCTCTTCTTTCATCCTTATTCCTCTTTTCTCGGTCTTTTCTCCCACCTGAATTAAGGACCTGACTGTATTTTGATAATGGCTGGAGGGGGGTGGTTTGGAAGAGAGAAGGGAAGGAACGAGGATAGAACTGAATTCTCACAGTAGCTCAGATTCCTGTTAGTAAAATTCAAGCCCTTGTAGGGTGTTGCAGGCACCTGCCAGTGTGTCCTTATAGCATGTGTAAGTGTTCACTAGCAAAGAAATCTTTTGAGAAAGCCCTTGCAGTGAATGGGGGGTGCTGCCTGATTGCCAAGTCTCTACAAGCAGATGCAAGTTGCATAGAATTGGATGCACAAAGGGGGTTTATTTATTTAGTAATTGTTTGAAATAGTT
Organism: Lepidothrix coronata; assembly: GCF_001604755.1. Taxonomy (NCBI): domain Eukaryota; kingdom Metazoa; phylum Chordata; class Aves; order Passeriformes; family Pipridae; genus Lepidothrix; species Lepidothrix coronata. Next base: position 7,083,433 of record NW_016690181.1, read on the forward strand.
GAAGGTTCTAATTAAAATGCCGGTACCCAGTCTAACATTGCAGATCAATATGGTGTATTAACAGGAAAATTTTATAATCAAGCAGGGTGGTGAAGGATGGCTTTTGTCGGGAGTGGGAGGGTGGTGTAGGGCAGGGGCTTTTAATGGATTTTGAGGAGACAGCTCTGTGAGAAATGGCACATTTTACTCTCCATTGCTAAGAAAGGACAGTAACAGGCAGAGAGAGGACATTCTTCTATTAAAGGGGAGTTTTGGAAACTGCTGTTTTAGCCACTTGTGCCCTCCAGATCTCTTAGGAAATTCTTTGTGATTTTTTGGTGAATCCTTTGGGTCCCCTAGGACTCTCATGGCAGTTGAAGGAGACTGATTGTAAAGCAGTGAGAGGACATTGAGGTGTTAGAAGATTTTTGTTACTGGGCTGATAATGAAAATAGTTAAAAAGTGGCTGGTAGATGGTGGGGTTCACAGATTAGCAATGATGTGTAACAGACCAGTAAATATCTCCCTTCCTGGAGAAATGTAGTGTGGGGGTGTGGAATAAAGGGAGGATAATATGGTGTTTAAAATAGAGATCCATGTTTTCCTGTGGGGAAGTGATACTTCCGTCCCCTCTCCTGGTATGACTGCGTAGTCTGTGGGTAGGGACTTTTCTTTCCCTTTCTTCCCCTTCTATCCTCCCTCACCTCTGTCCTCTTCAACCTTGGCCTTCACAAGTAAAGGCTCCAGCTGAAAGTATTAGGCCAAAACTGGTGGAGAATGAAAGGGAGAAAGACCTAATTAAATGAGCCATTGAACAGAAATGGATTTATTTTTTTTTTGGCAGGCAGGGTGCAGAACTACCTTTGCCACTCATTTTGCTTTTCTCTAGCTACAATATTCTGAAGAAGGGGAGAGAAGGCAGGAGTGGAAGAAGTGATGGTAGAGCCAGATTTTAGCACTTTTTTTTTTTTTTCTGGCAGCATTTCTCGCTTCACAAGCTTCCTGCATTAAACAACCAAACCAGAGCTCTAACTTCCCTGGATAAATGCACAAATTAATATTAGCCTTCTCCTTCCCCCCCCAGTCTTTCTCTATTCACTTACATCACTACTGTTACTTCATGTAAATGTCCTGAATCTTTTGGCATAGTGGAAATGAGAACTTCTGCCTCTCAAAGGTGTGCCATGTGCTTCTGTTTGGAGGTCATGCCTCTTAAATGTTGGCTACTTGAAAAAGATTAAGATTTAGAGTTCAATTCTGCTCATAAGGAAATCTCTTGGAGTTTTTGTTTGGACATATGAACAAATCAGACCCTTTGTACTGTAGTGTTCAGAAAAAGAAGGAAACAGGCACAGCAAAAATTGTTCCTTCCAGCTCCAGTTACTCTCATCTTTCTCAGTATAGCTAAATCCTTTTAGTATGAAGTGTTTTAGCCCCATTTATTTCTCTGGGCACATGTTTCCTGGTGGGACACTAAATGGGTAATAAGTTTTTTAGCATCTGAAAATGAATGCAAGACTCTCTTGTCCATTCCTTCATGTATCATTATAAGTCTGTGCCCTATTGTGGGCTATACTTACATCAGCAGTTGCAGTAATAGAAGAGCTAAATTTATGTTAAGCTGCTGCTCAGTAATTACTGAAGGAAAAAGAAGCTGGCTAAGGAAAAGGCATTTCCAAGCTTTTCCCTGGATTGCTGTCAAGTGAACACATAAACAGAAAATTTGATAGCGCAACTCCAGTTTTTGACAATAGAAAGCTGACATAGGTACCCCATTCATTTTGTTGAGTAACTAGGCAGAATTATTTTCTTGATATGATAAGAAAGCACTGGGAAAATTTAGTCACCAGTTTGGGCTGAAATAGGCAAATCTTTTCAGCATTAAAAAGCTAGGGATGCATATCTCCTTCCAAAGAGGCAACAGCTTCACACTTCAGTGAATCATTCACTTAATACACAAGCCAAAAGATACATGGAACAACCCAGATTTTAACTCATTCAATGTCAAGTGGGAATGAGTATAACATTTCTCAGGATTTTTGCTGGGGCTTATCCAGAGCCCAAAGGGCTGATCATAAAATATACAGCCAAAAACATAAATCCAAGTATCCACCTAAATGAGTAGCAGTAAATCTCAAGTAGAGGCAAGAGCTGGCTGTCTCTGCTACTTCCCTCACACGTGTTTGAGCACAGATGTATAACTCAGTAGTACATGCTGGTCCTGCGGGCTGTCTCCTCTGCAAACCATGGACCTTTTTGGTAGTGACCAAAGGCAGCTGGGATTTTGACACTGTATCGGGAAAGATTATGTGTGTATTTAGGCTCTAAATTCTTGTACAGAAAGAAAGATAAAGCTATATTGGAGGGTCCTGCTCTGTTTGTTCTAATTGTTCTCCAGGTCAAAGATCACATATGTAAACTTCAGGAATTCTTGGCAAACTGTAAGTTAGTGCAAGGGGGTGGCTAGTCTGTGTCTTTTCTCATATCAGGTATGATTTGCTCTGATCTGGAATTGAAGTAGGTTCAGTTTACTGGAGTGGCAAATTTTGTGTCACAATATCTCCTAGCCTGATACCACTGACAAGTGAAAAATGGACTTTAAGATTAGGTGAGACCCAAGAAAAAAGGCTGTAGATGTGAGCCAATACAAGCAAGTGTGGGACTGCTGAAAAACAAAGGGATTCCAGAGGTGTTGCTATGGCTTCCTATATATAGGCTTTAAAATTATTTGCCTGTGACCTAAAAAGCTGTCTCCCATTTGGCATGAAGATTTTTGCTGTTGCAGTATGTGGCAGGAAGGTTTTGAATGGGGCTCGGGACAGGATTTTAGCACATTTTGAGAGAGCTTGGTGATGGTGGAAACTCACAAGCCAGGCTATCCAATTTGCAATATATTCACTGAAGGACTGCACTTTGCACAGCAGCAGTGTGCAAGAGCTTCCATCTTGGTCTTGCCAGAGTGGCTTCATGTTGGTTTGGAGATATGTCTTTGTCTGTGGTGGCTAGTGAGGGAACGAGGAGAGAAGGAAGGGTGCTGGAGTTAGTGTTGTTTTCTGGGATGAGAATTACTCCAGAGACATGCAATTAGCACCCACTAAGTAACTTCTAGAGTGGTCACGCTGACTGGACTTCAAGATACTATTATCAGGGGCCTTTTATCCCATTGCCAGCTGCTCTATGGAAAACAAGCCTCCTTCAGCCCACCCAGCCGGAGCCATGCTTGTCTGGAAGGCAGCCATGCAGCATGCTTGAGTCTAGCAGATTGGACAAGGAGCTGCCATTGGAAAGGGTCCTGCCTCTATTTCTTGTAATGGCAGAAGACTTGGGGATTAGTTTGTGACATGTTAGAGTGGTTTATTTAATGATGCAATTCAGAGGAAAAAAAAAAAGGTACCTGTACTATCACAGTCATTTTTTTTCTCCTAAGAGGTAGAAATGGGGAAAAAAGAGGGGAGATGAGTATGCTAGTGGTGTGTTTTAATTGCATATTCACAAGCTGCAATACATGGAAGTGAATTAATGCGTAGTTCCTGGTAGGGGGCCTGGATACTTTGCTATCTGTTAACGGAAAAGGCAAAAATCAGACGCTTGTGCATGCACACAATAAAAGAGAAACAGGATTTACATTTGGTATCCAAGGAAGCGAGAGCAGAATCCTGCAGAGCTTTCTGTTCATTGTTTAAATGTTACCATAGCAATATCTCAGGGCACAAGTTACATGTTTTCCCCTTCTGCAGTTGAGCTTCCCTTTTCTCTCTCTCTCTTTCTCTGTACCTCTCTCTCTCTCTCTGTGTCTCTCTGTTTCTCTGGATATTCTAAACAACTAGGAGTATCTCCACAGAACTTTGTACAGCAATAGGGAATGGTGGTTGAAGGCTGTATTATCTGATGGTATATGTCTGTCTGTCTGTTCTTCACTAACATTTGCTAATATGTTCAAAATCCAATTGAGGTGAAATTGTTGGATAGAAGTGGAGTGTGAGACTTGTTAAGAGATTGAGCATATTACAGTATTTTGTGTAGTGGTGATATGTTAATTGGATAGCTGCAGGCAAGCAAAGTGTAGCAGTTGCTGACAATTAGAAACAACAATGAACTTCCCAGGACAAAATCTGTTCCTCAGGCAGATTAAAATGCATTTCAGGTATATACCAGAGCTTATGTAAATTTAAATACTAACACCTCTGTAATAAGTCTTGAAATTCTGTTTTCACAGTGCTGAGAAAAGATTTACCCTTGCTGCTTGTGAAAGGGAGAGAGGCAGCATCAGACCACTGAATAAAATCTATCATAGTGTTTGCTGCAGAGCTTGTACTTGTTATGTCAGGTCTGTGGGGGAGCAATATAACCAGGAACAAGGAGAATTAAAAAGGAAACCAACTAACCCCTCAAAAAAGCAAAAAACTCCAGCAACAATTATTGCAGTAACTAAAGCTTACTCAGAAATATTACAGCAAGAGAAGTTAAATAAATTACATTTTGTCTGCAAACCAGAAGCAAATCAGAGCATCTAGTAATGCTTTTTGTATTTGAGGAATCAGTTATTTGACAGCTATGGGATTCATACATTTCTGTGCATTAAAATAATCCTCGGAAATATGGATGTGATTTCCTTTCATGTTTGTATGGACAATAGAGTATGAACTGACTTCTAGAAGGCCTGGGAGTTGGCGGTTTTTCTTCACTATTCATATAAGAATGATTGCTCTAAGGGTCAGACCTGATCCTGAAAACCAGTGGTAGTAATTTGTAAAAAGTGTTAGTGTTGTTCAGATCTGCAGCATATTTTAATTTTGCTTACAAACCTTTCTTCACTTTCATGTCAATAATCTCTTCATTCACATACCATGTTTCATGGGAAATAAAGCCAAACACATAAAGAGCCTTTTTAACCAATGTGAGGGGTGCAGCATGAGTCATAACAGCGTACTTTATTCATGATCTTAAGCAAAACACTGTCTTAAGACCTTAAGCAGGCACTAACTCTGTTCATGTGCTTTGAACTTACCTCAGAATCTTTGAGATGGCAAAAAAGGCAATTGGATCTTTAGTAATTATTTCAGGAGGACTGATGCTGCTCTGTGTTTTTTTGTGTTTTGTTTTTTCTTTATTTCCAGAAATAAACAATAGAGTAAGTATTTATATTTACAGACATAAAAAGGTGATCCAAATACCATTTTGGATTAATATGCTATGAACTTCAAAATTTCCAAATGTTCCATGTTCCTTTGCCACTCCAGCTGACATTCCAGGTGTTAATACTTCTTTTTCATAAGTGTGTAATGTAATAATTGATTAATTAACCTTACTGCCACAGCAAATCCTCAAACTATATTAACAAAACCAGCTAGTTTATAAAATTACATAGTTTTGGGATGAATTCTCAGTCATAGCTAGGATGATGTAATCTCTGTGTATTGACTATTCACATCAATAACTGAATATTGTGAAATTATAATTAAGTTTTACAAAAATGCTATAGTTTACCTTTTAAAAGCTAGAAGAGGCTCTACAGGGACAAAAAAGGGTTAAGTTTTCCCTTCCTCAATGCATGCAAGTTTCAAATGAAGTGTGCAAAAATGTATTCAATTCCATGAGCTTCTTTGCTGAAGGGCATATATGTTGTGTTGAGGGTTCTTTACTTAGCTGTTTGGTTTAACAAGAATTTTCTTTGCCACTACTCCATTTGTGAGCCCTTATTGGATGGGAAGGTTCTTCTACAAGTGGTTATTTATTATTTGCCAGGGGAAAGCTTTTGTATTTGTTACATCCTTTAAAGAACTGAGGTTCATTTTTGTTAAGTTTGTTGATGACACGGCTACTAAAGGGGATGGTGACCCCATTAGCCTTTCAGGTTGCTCATATGCAGTGCACAGTCTACTACTTCAATAAGAGTTTTATTGCATTTAACGCCCTTGTGAATTTTGACTGTATATGGTGCAGGGAATTAAAACCATAATGGATTTCTCCTTTGAACTGGAAAGAGGTCGAAAAACCTCCCCTTCAGTGAATGTTCATATTGATATCCCTCTTTCTGTAATGTACATTTTACTGAGTAGTCTGGCCCTGAAGATTGAGTTACATACATTAAGTAAAGGCCTGGAGGTATCTGTTAAAGACTACTGAATCAAACCATAGCAGAGGATGGCTTAGTCCTTAGGTAACTTTCCATAATATGTGGAAAAAATAATTGTATTTTTTAATGGGAAATTTCAGGTTTGGGGATATGTATGAAAATGTCATGCAGCAGTAGTAGAATGTTATTAAAAGTTGCAGAGCAATATAGATAATAAATTCCTATTACAAAAGATATTGCATCTAATTTAAAGTATCAACCAGATAAGATTTTTTTGTGGCAAAGAAAGATAAAGTTGATAATTGCCTATGGCAAATGAAAGATAAAAAGCAGCTGATGATGCTGCTTCAGAAAACTATCTTCTAAACCTGAGGAAAACTATGAGGAAAATTGATTGGAAAGGACATACAAACAGAAGGCTGTGTTAATATAAACTGGACAGTTTCTAGGAATACGTTGTTTTGACATAGAAAAAAAGAAATCATAAAAGAATTCACATTTGAGCATGAGTTTGTCTTTGACACAAGGGAAAATGAAGTAAAAATTTAACAATTAGACCAATCAAAATAAACTAGTATATACTAGGGAAAAAAGAGGAACTCATACAACAACCCCTGTAAAGAATAAGGTTTAAAATGAGTGAAATTGATCTGATAGGAGGGAAACATTGTGGCTCTATGGTAATCTTAGATTACACCAGAAATAAGGGACTATTACTGTTCCTTTTGCTGCTTTTACTGACCACATTTTATGAAGCACTACCGGCAGTAGTAAGGCATAACTGTCAAAATAATTAATTTATTTATCTATTCTGTATTATATCCATTCTATATTTATTATATCTAATCTGGAAAAATTATGATTAAAATTTTTGTCATGAAAAGAAAAAATAAGTGAAAGGATATTGGGAAATATCTATTAGGGACAAATATTTTAAAATGAATATTCCTGTTATACTTTTTCAAAGAGTCATCCAGAGTATATATCTAGAAAACATTGCTTTCATACAAGTGTGATGAACCACTGACCATTTAGCCTGACATAAACTTTAGGCAATGTAACAGAAAATACAACACAGGATTCAACCAATAGAGACTTAAGGCAGGGAAGAGTTAAAAGGCAATAGTATGGTATTATGGGAAGCATTTTCTTTCAAGCAAACAATTTGACCCTTTCATACTGCAAGGCTGGTAGATAGAAGTCATCATGGAAATAAAGTGCCCTCAAACTTTAAAGAACATAGGATACTTAAGTAGCTTAGAAGCACTGGTCAGATATTCCAAAGTAAGTATTGTGATGAAATTTGTTCAAATGGATTATACAGATATCATAGCTATTTATATAATAGTTGTGTCCATGTTCTAAACAGATCACTGACAGAAAATTACTTAATGTAAGTCTAGAGCCCACAGTTAGCAGAATGACCTAGGTAAGAACTGGTTAAGATGAGTATGCATGAATAACATAACTGAGCTAACTGAGAGGAAATTTCATGAAACTGATAATGCTAAAGAGGAGAATGGAACCAAAAAAAATGCTCCAAAACTCCAAACTAAAAAAAAAAAAAAAAAAAACCAAAACACCAAAAACCCACAAAACAAACTCCCCTCCTCTGCCCCAGTAGGCAAAAATAAAACAAAAAAATTTCTGAAACAAAGCTTGAAAAAGTGTATAAATGAAGCATGAAGCTTTTTAAGTGTGAATGGCTGGGCAGGTTAGAGAAACAGAGCAAATAAATTTGTTTGATACTGCCAGACATTGACCCATTTCATTGCAACAACCTTTGGCTTGGTCTGACCAAACTGCCTCTGTACTGGATGCTGCCAGAAACCAGCATCCAGCTTGTGGAGTCACTGCACAGGGTGCAACACGTAAGGACCTGCACCTTGTAAGAGCGTGCATGAACTGTGTATGGTTTCTTCCCAGCCTGTCCATTAGGAGAAGGCATGGGAACACACAGAGCTGGACCACCCATGTCTGGAGAGGTAGAGTAGGAGCAAGTAGAGGCACCTGCACTCCCAGAAGCGTGGATGTGCTTGTAACCAACGTGACCTGTGAGGATATCCGAATGATATTACTTTGGGAGGTTAATTATATAAAGGTGTTCAAAAGTTTTTGGTGTTTATTGCCATTTTGTAAGTATGGTGGTTTATTTGTTGTATTGTTGATCCTGAGCTGACAGTGAGTGCCGGTTAATTAAATGTTGTTGGCTATAGTGACATGATTTAAATCACATGAATTGAGAAGATTTTCCTTGAGACCAAGTGTTGGCAGCTTGATAAATATGACAGGCATACTGAGTGATATTGGATGCAAAAACTTAGGTTTAAGAAGGACAGATTCAGAATGATGGACACTCATCTGTGAAAACAAGCTGAAAAGTATTTGAGATTACAACAAGCAAGGATTTCCACATGAGCTCCCACAGTGATAGTGTTAAAAAACACTGTCATGCAAGAGAAACAGAAGAGTGATTTTAATAATGTCAGTGGGAAAACTGGAATGCTGTTTTCATTTGAATTTGTCCAGATTTTAAAAATTCTGTTGAAAAGAATGGAGAAACAAAAATATTCAGTGTTGAATAAAAAGGAAAAAATCAGTACCCTAACATTATTCTGTTAATTAAGAAACCCCAGAACTCATGTGGTTAGTTTTTGAGGAAAAAAAACAGATGTTTTTTGTAATTTAGAAAATTTAGAAAACTTTTTTGCAATTTAGAAAAAAATTCTAAGAAAAAGCAATAGATAGAAACTGAGGTCTTGTAAATTTAGATTTGAGATTAAGGGCAGAATTTTAATGTTGAAAATAATTTTCCATTTTTAAACTCATGGAGAAGTTGCATTTTCTCTCTCTTTTGGAGTCCTTGTATACAAATGGCTTTTTGGAAGACTGTTGTAGTGAAGTATGCATTATTGTGTTTCGTATATTTTGATATTCGGAAAGGTAGAGTAGATGATTCTGAGATCTCTGTACCCTCAACCTGTAATTCTGCAGGTAGAAGAAATGTAGCCTGGGCTTCTATAACCAGGCTTCCACTCCTATCATCAACAAATATGTCTAGTTTGAAATGTGCACAACACCCCAAAGGATTTTGTTATGCAGTCCATCATTCCCTCTCTGCTGAGATTGCTATCAGAACATCAAAGAAGTTTTTAGGTGATCTGCAGCTTTATGACAGTACTCTGACTCAGTCTCAGTCCTCAGACTTCTACTTAGTTGGTAAAATGTCTTTTGAAATCTGTGAATTTGTCAAATCTGAAATGTTTTATAGAGATTAATTTTGAAGGCTGTGCTGAGGGTGAACAAATATCATGCGTATTTACTTTTCCACTCAGTACTCAATCCACTAATTTAGCTATGTGACAAAGCTTCTACCTCCTTCATAGTTGTCTTCACAGTGTAGAGATTATCAAGCTTTAGGTGCTGTACTTCTGAAACACTCTCTTTTCAGTAATCTGGGTCAACAGCCTAAAGAAGTCCATTTGTTTAAGATGACACAGGAGTTCAACAAATCAAACCTAAACAAAATTATTGTCTCCAAGCTTTTATCTGGTTTAGGCTTCAAATATGAACCCAGATATGATCTTTTGCAATAGTTGGTCTTGGTGTCAGACTACTATCCAAGTCTGAGATGGACTAAATATAGAGGTGTCAAAGTTGGTATATCCATTTCTCTCTGCTTACTGGACACTGACGATTGCTCTGTCTATATCTTTTTCTTGCTGTGAATGGTTGCTAAGCATTTCAGACTAGAAATGTGTTTTTCTCTCTTCCTAAAACAACTCCATTTGTGGACCTGATTTGACTTGTTTACTTCTTTTGCTAATTCATGTCCTTGGTTTGGGAAGACAGAGAAAGAATGAAGTCAACTTACCCCCTACATCTCTGCATAATAATTTTTGGTAGTGTAGGTTGAAATTATATGCAGTCTCAGTGAGCTGTCTTCTCATATTTCTAGTTACTCTCCACCTTTCTTGAACACTGTTCTAAACTCTTCTGAAAAAAAATTCTGATGGAAATCTAAAACAAATATGCATATTTCATACTTACTGGTGAGGTAGGTAGGTGTTCACTTCCTCGGTTTAGAGTTTTATAGTCCAAGTCAATTTTTTTCATATAAATTGTGTTTTCTGCATTCATGAACATTCCTGGAGCATTGGGCAACTTCATTGTTACAGTTGAGTGTAGTTAGCCCGAGAGACCATGGAGTCTGGGAAAGTATTGTCTGAGGTAGAGAAGGGCATTCCTAATGTTAGGAAGCTAAGGGTGAGGTTAGAGACAAAGTTATACTTCTAGCCTTGCTATTCTTTTCTATATTGTTTTACTTTATGCATCCTTTACTGCACTCTGGCTTTGGATAGATTACCTTACATTTGCAGGATTTATAAAAATGAATTAAGTGATCTCAGGTGCTTGCTTATGGGAGAAAACAATGTAGATGACGTGATTATAACAGGTCAACATGCACTAAGATTGCTGGCATAGCTACTGCATATTAGGTAACATTATAAAAAAGGTGTTAATACTAAGAATGTCTGTCTAGAGAATCAGTGTAGTAATCAGTATTTTGAAAATTCATTCTCTATCTCAACTCTCACGCATTATTCTGCATGTATATTCCATACAATGTAGATCTGGATTTTCAAGAAAGGAGGTTACATATCCCTTACTGCTTCCACAGAAATCAGTAAATTCCCCTACTATTGAAATCCTACCAAACTGATCATCTAGGATAATTTTTTTATAATCCTATTTGTAGTCTGAGCTCCGTCAGCATTTTGTAATTTCATAATATGTCCTCTTACATAGCCCTAATTTTCTCTTGGACACTTTATGCAATGTTTCATCCCTTGTATTTTAAATAAAATAAGAAATCAATTAAGTATAGATAAAATTTGGTATCATCGTTCCATTAACTTATTACAATAGGTGAACATTTGGGATTTGGAAAAACAAGACCTAAATCTATCAAACACTGTTTTTGATGGTCCTTTTCTCTTGCCTCTCTCCCAGTCCCTTCTCCAAATTCTCTTGTCAAAGGTTCATATAACGGCTTCTAAAACCATTACCAACCCTGGGACCAGCCAAATGACTACAGAGACCAACATGGACTTGTTTTTTTACTAGGAAAACTAACTTTGACTGGGCTACTCCTCACTCATGGATATTGTCTGTCAGTAGCTCATGTCCTCCAAGTGGCAGCAGAGTTCTCAAGGTCTTTTTCTCATGCAGCACTTCCAAAGAGTACTTTGCTGTCAGAGGTCTCCTGAAGACTAGGACTATCATTGAATGGTCATGGCAATTGGGAGAGGTGTCTGAGGAGACTGGAGGAAAGCTAACAGTTGCCTGTTTCTGAGCACTTCTCTAGCTCTTTTTAATGAAATGTTAAAAACTAAGATACAAGTGCGTTCTTGCCAGCTTTTCCATGCAGATGGAGCTATGGACCAAAATGAAGCCTCACTGAAACTAAAGCAAATTCTATATTCAGGAAAAAATGTACTAGAGAAGCTGTCAGTTTAATTTTACTGATATGAGCTGAACTACTTTCACTGCTAAAGCTATATATTCATGTAGGTATATGTATATTTGTTTAAGTGGATAGATTGCTCTTGAAAGTTTTGGGATGTCTTTGGCCTTATGACATATTAAAATGATGATTCTTTGCACAGGTGGTTGTATTGTATAAAAGTAACAGGGAAATAGTATTTTCTATATATTTATATATATATATTTAGCAAAGTGCCAGCTTCTGAGTGGGGTATAAATCTCCACACATTAGTCAGGTAGCTCTCAGATGAATTTAACTACTTGGTAAAATTAACTGCTTTCAGAAATGTTTAAGAATAAATAATTTTTTTTCCAAAACAAGTAAAAATATCACCCACCTCTAAGCAAGAAAAAATATCAGATCTTGCTTCACATCTTTCCTGCCCTCTATCGTTTCAAATAATACCTTTTAAAGAGAAAATTCAATTTAAATACAGTAGAATGGACAGTCTTGTGTACTGTAGTGGTCATATTTAGAGATTCCTGTGGCCTCTTACTCATTTTCTGAAGCAAACCTCACAGACGCTGTATGTTCCTTTTTTTGTCTCTTTAACTTAAGAGAAATTACTTCTGCATATTACAGGACAGATCTTTCCATAAATTATGCAACCAGCACTCTCTATTTATAAGAGTTCAGACATCAAAACCAACTTCATATAATTTTAGAAGTGGGAATGGGATTTAAGAAGAGGCTTTGTGAACTTAAGTTGTGTGAAAGGTCCTTGAACAAAAGGCATTTTGTAGGCACAATTTTTATTGCAATCTGTATCATCATACATAAAACATTTTAGTGCAGAGTAAGAGATGAAACCAAAAATCCATGTATATCTTTTATCTTAAATATTCCATTCGTGATGTAATTCTGGAGTTGTAAGTCAAAAATTTCTTTCTTATCTTTCCATTGTTAAGAAAGGTCTTTCCTGATCTGCCAGCAATTTCATGCTGCTAACTATTTTATATCCAGACTCTTAGTGACCTTTTTCCTACCGAATTATCTTACTTCAGGCATAAACTGAATTGAACAAACAAACAAACAAAAAATTTCTTCCTTAGAGTTAAGCAAGATCACAAACCTACCAATTCTTACTCTTAAGAGTAGATAATTACAAACATAGGCTTATTGAAATATTACTTTGATATTCTAGCTTTAACCAAGTGAATCAGGACTATTCAAACAAAACCTTGTCAGGCTTTCTATGTATTATACACCAAAATTATTATTCATTTGTTTTCAATTCATACACTAGAATGATTGGAAAGTATAGTGACCAAACTCTTTTCCTTGGACACTGTGGAATTTTACCTACTCTGTCAATGTTGTAAATTGTAATTGTTCACAAGCATTAAAACTATAGTTATGTCATAATTCATACCTTTTGTTGCTTCCATTTGAATTGATTTGTCAACTTATGCATTTAGTAGATAAAGCACTTCCTACTCATGGTTGACAGGTTTCTATAGTTCCCCATGAATATAGAGATTTCTTTTTTTGCCTTGAACTCAGAAAACTGATTTCTTTGCTTTGTCTTAGTGGAAGATTAGGACCAGTTCAATCAAGCTGTCAAAGATCTAGACAGCTACTTGCCAATTATAATATATATCTGCAAGTGGCTATAAGAGTTTTGGTTGTGTTAAGGCCTAAGACCTGATGCAGCTAACCTTATGTTTTGTTGGAGGTATTTAGTCATGACAATACTTGCTTTTCATCTCTTATGATCAATTTGCTTCTTGAGTCATAGCAAATATGTATGTAAAGGTATAAAGTCAGCAACTGGACTGGTGTTATGCATTGTTATTGAAATGGTAATGATATTCAGTCACCTCCTTTCAGCCTACTCTCTAGTTATGCAGACACTCATCCCCTCCCTTTGCTGCAAATAAGCAGGTGGATAGTATATGGACTTTGAAATGTGACGCAGAGGTCAAGAGATTTAGAGTCTCAGGAGGAAAGTGAAATTCACAGCTAAGGACAATTTATCGTGACCAACCTGCCCCTGGGAAGCTCCCAGTACAACCAAAGGGCTTGGTGATGCTTCGATTTCTCACTTTCTCAGTTGCCATGAGTTTGCATAGGAAGGCATGTCTGCCACTGGGTTAGAAGTACTCCCATGAGTAAAAACTGTTTTATTTGAGAAAGGGTTTTCAAGATCAGATCTTTGGCTGAATGTAAGGTTTTCAGTGGACTATGCCTATACATGAATCACTGCTTATAATTTTTTTACTGGAAATTCAGTAAAATAAAATTATATCAGACATTGGGTAGGGGAAGAACACAGTGTTGGGTTCCTTCCTTTTTTCCCCCACTTTTATTTAAATTTTAGTTTTGTTTTTCTTTTTATTTTTCTTTATGACTCTCTGTGGAGGTAACAACAAAACAAAAACACTGAAATCGATATCACCTGTATGCTTGCCTTTGCTTGACACATTAAATATCTTTTATGAATTGAGTTAAACATAGAGTCTTTGTCTTTTAGTGCTTTGGTGAATTGCTTAATTGTTTATTGATCTCATATTTATTCCATTCTTTATTCCTTTCCTCCCTCCTCCCTCCAACTCCCCTCTCCCCCCCACTTTAGCTTTACTTCATCCTCTTTTAAAGGTTCTGGAAAAACTTTACATTGATTCAGAATTCCTTATCAAAGTTTTATGCGTTGCTTAAATTTCATGTCACTAGAATGATTTAGAATAGAAGTCACACAGAGGTACCTCAACAGTTAATTAACCAAATGAAGGAGAAATTGTCCACATATTCAGAATTCATTTCTCACATTGGAGGCAGAAGATAGTTGTGGTAAATTTTGCAACAGGCTACACCCACGGGGTCATATTTTATTAAACTGAGAAAATTGGATGAGTCAGAGCCACGACTGTATAGGAATTTAAAGAAAATAATTGACACTGTCTCCCAAACATACAGTATTTTTCTTTACTTTTGTGGTGGGCGTTCAGTTAAGAGGAGTCTTGTCTGTATAAGTTTCAGTTGATGAAGAGAACAAGATGGTACTCTCTTTTTTTTTTGCATTTTGCTTTGGTTTGCATTCCACAAAGCAGATCTGCTTCATACATGACTTTTGTACACGTTGTACTCCACTCCTTTACTCTTCATCAAAAAATTCCTGACAATGTTCATCTAGTTTTCAAATCCACCCAATTTGTCTCTTCTGTAATAGCAGAGTTGTTCCACTATTATGGTAATTGTGTATGTGCAACAGTGGTCTGAAAGTAAAAAGCTAAAAGACTGCTTCAAATTTTAGCATGGCAAGTTACTCTCCACCCTCTGTGTTCATAAATGAAAATAACTGGACTGCAATGCCAAGAAATTAGTATCCTAACACAACTCCATAACGCTGTGAAAACAGCATTGCATAACTGTGGTTCCACTGAATGGTATCATTATGACTAAAATTATCTAACATTGTGTTGCCTTTTTGTTCAAATCTGGCAAGAATCAGACTATCTCACCATGGTACACAATACGTTTTCTAAATATGGGTGAAAACCTAGAACATTCTTTGGAACAAGTATTCCCTAAATACAGCAGAAGTGAATGGAAAATACTGGCCTTATTTGGTGATGCATTGAAATATGATCACATCAGTTATCTTTAGAAGGAAGTAAATGCCTGTTACCAGATTGAAATTAAATTAAATTGAAAATTTCTCATTCTTCAGACAGTAGGTTCAAAAGTAAAAATGTATGCATATTTTTAAAATTCTAATGTGCAATATTTTAAAAGAGCTGAAATTAAACAAAATTACTATTTTTTAAAATGGAAATTTTCTTTTAAAACTCATTGTATTTTGCCTCATGTTACCAATAAACTTACCCAAACAGTGTAATTAGCTATTCCTAGATAGTTCTAGTTATTCCTAGTCATTCCTCTTGAATAAATGTGAATGAGATGTGAGTAAATGAGAGGCAGTTGTTATGCACCATGACTAAAAGCAAGAAGTGATGGTCTGGGGCGAATCCTCTTCAAAGAACAAGCATACACAACATTAATGCTTTGGGACAAAAAATCCCCAGTTTAAATTTTACGGATTTGTGTTTCTAGTTTCTTTATCATCAGTATTCCAGACGGCATGGGAATTAGCTACCACCATTATCTTTGATAGCAGAGGGTATAAATTGAAGCCCTCAAACTTCAGTTCTTTTGGTAAGACAACTAAACCTGTATCTGAACACTTTACATACATAGCTTGCCTGTGTCAAAGAATCTCAAAAGCTGTAGTTCTCATGGATTTCAGCTCCTAGAGCACCGCTAAAAAATGTTAATTTCTGACATAAAGTAAATCATGTATTTAATCAGATCTGTCTTTCAAATAAAAAAGAATTAGTGCAGTTTGGTTTTATGTTTGTCTTTTCAAAGATTATGTTGTGAGATTATATGGCAGTGTACTTGAATAAACTAGAAGATAAATAATCACTTCAAGTCCTATGGTACAGGGTATGCAGTACTTACTAAATAGAACTGATAACTGTAGTTTAGCTTAACTGTGCAATCACATTTATTGCTAGATCCAATCTATATATATACAACACATGCAGCTTAAGTCCACTCCATCAGAGTGGCATATACAGCATTTCCAAAGTGTGCTTTATTCCTTACCTGATTCTTTTATAAAATCTGTTTTCGTTTTGCTAAGAACAGAGTGTTACAGAGAACATACACAGTAACTGACTTGCTCTGTTAGTAACTCCCTGCTTTGCACTGAGGAAAATATGACACTATTTAATATCAAATGTGCAATCAAGGAACAGCTGGGTTTCTTTTTCAGTGTCCTAGGGCTGGCCAAGAAAATTAAACCAAGACATTGAATAATTATTCTCATTGTTCATACTGATGCATTAGATCCTATCTAAGACCAAATAGGGTGCCACAATACATTAAAGGAACCATTTCCTCCTTTCATCCTTTGTCCTCCAAAGTCATTTAATACAGTGGTAATTCTTAAAAAAAATTGTCATTTGCTGTGAATTTTTTCTCCATAGCTTCTACCACTATTCTGTGTTGTTGTACAGTTAAAATGGACTGAAGGAATTCCAGAGTCATCAAGATGCAGTAACCTAGAGATACTGATGTTAAAAGGAGCCCTTTGCCTCAAAGGCAAACATTTCATGCTTGCTTATGTGTAGGGCAGAGTAAATACAGCAAAATTTAGCAGCACTGTTATGTGTAAATATTATATATCATTATTTGGTTAAAAACATCTTGTGAATTCATAACAAATGGAGTAACAAAAAAACCCACTTAAAGTAATGGTAACTTAAATATATTTATAAAAGCAAAGAAGCATTTTGAAAAGTATAATTAGTCCATGACCACAAAAGTCATACCTATAAGAAAAACCCAGCTTGAAAATTCATATTATTTTATTGTGCATGAGATGACAATACAGATGGGAGTAAATGAAAAGTTAGACTGAACAGCTGTTCAACTCCTTCAGTAGGGGAAAGAATATCCACGAAGAATCTCAGGAAGGGAATTGTGATTTAGTTACAGTTCCAAATCAGACAATGCCTTGATCCATAAAGAAAACAATTTTTTGCAATCTGTTCATTTTACTACCTTCTTTACATAAGCTTTTTTCAACTTACTTTTATGTTATAAAAGTAGTGCTATGACACTTTTTCTTCTACTTCTTCTATCATCCTTCCTGAAAAAGAAGTATTGAGATTGGGTGATCCTACAAGAATTGGGATGGTTTACTGGATCAGGATGGTTTACTGGACCAGGATTAGATCTCACTACCATGCAGGATTGAGCCATAGAAGAGAAATGCAAGTGCAAATTTGGATTACAAAGTCATTAGGGGCTGTAGTTGTTCAGCACATTTTAGGCCCTTGGGAAAGATTATTAAACAAATGAAAGTGGTTTTAAAATGAAGCATTCTGTTCTTTCAAAATAGTGGTTATTAATTTTAACTTCTAATTATTGTGCATAATATTGGATTATATCACATATAAAATTTAGTTTATGACACCTATAAAAGTAGATCTGTGCCTATGTAAAACCATGATTTTTTCCTATGTCTGTTTCTGTAAGTTGGAAATTTAGAAAATAAAAAGCTTTTTTTTCCTACTTTTTTTAATAAGATTTTGGACTTTTTTTTTTTAAACTACACTGCCTGAAAAACCGTTCAAACTACCTAAAATTCTTACACCTCTACATACTTAAATTTTGTATATTTAAGTTGTTAGTTGATTTTATTGTGTATTTAAGAGAAAATATTTGTGAATATGTCTGTGCAAGTGTTGCTACTTTTATAACTTAATAAAATCAGGAAATGTCTGTATGGAAATACTAATGGAAATCATCTTTTGTTCTCCCAAAGCAGGGCTATCACTAGCACAGCTTCAAATTAGGCCCTGATTTGTCTAGTTTAGTTTTAAAATCTTCCAATAACAGAGGTACCAGAAGAACAGTCCCTCTTACTCCTGTGCTGTAGCACCCTCCTAATGGAGAAGTTTTTTCCTTATGTCTGGTCTTAAATACTATCCTGCAATTTTTGGCTGTTGTCCCTTTTTTTGATCTGTCACTTCTGAAAAGAGTTTGCTGTAGTCATCTTTGTAAATCCCCTTAAATGACTGCAGACTGCCAACAGAGCAGCACCCCCTAACCTCCTCTCTGCCAGACAAAACCAACCGTACTCCTTTAACCTCTCTTCCTAGGAACATGCTCTAGATCCTGACGCTCTTGGTACTCTTCCTCTGATCCCTCTTCAGTTTCTCTACATCCTTCTTGAAATCTAGGGCCCAAAACTGGATCCAGTGTTTTAGTAGCAGGTTGAGAAGGACTACTGATAACTTCCCTTGACGTGTTGGCCCTTGTGCTTCTAACAATCCACTGTGTGGTTTGGCAAGCTTGCAGTGACAGTGCACAGTGCTCAGTGGAAATACTCGTGTTCAACCTGCCATCCAGTATGACCTCCAAATTCTTTCCCTCAGAGTTTCTACTTGAACTGTCAGTATACCTGTGTCGACACGTGTTGGTTACAGACATTTGCACTTGTTGCAACATATTTCTATTGACTCAGCCCTTAAGTTTCTCAAAATCCCCTTCTTTCAAGAAATGGACTATGTAATGGAACTTGAAAATATGGTTCTGGGTTTAGATTGCTTGTTTCTAAATTCAATACAGTTTACTTCCCTTTTTCTCTAAAATAAAAAAAATAAACCTTGTTTTTTTTAATACATTATTTTTCTCTATATTTCTTGATAGAATCACATAGTTTCTCTGTTTTGCAGACATATGATAAAGACAAATATACCCAGTATTTTGATATGACTGAGCATTCTACAAGTAAGCATACCATCAACGGCAAATACTGTTGATACCCTTCCATTCTCAGCCAGAGCCGAGTGCCTGGCACAGGACAAGGGAGCAGAAGGATCCACGTGTTGCTGTGGTTATTTGGCTCTGCATGTCTAGTAGAGCAAGGCTAGATTTCAGTCATAACTCCAGTTTTACCTCCCATATTTTGCTCAGAGAACTGGCTCTTGGATGCCAGAACACGCTGAGAATCCACTGATCAAAAAAAACCCCCAAAATCCAAAACTGTCAAGCAAAGTTTATCACACAATAAACTGTCAAATAGTTCATCTAGCCTAGTATGTCTGAATGTATTTTTTAAATAATAAGTGAATGGTTCTGCTTTGTTTACGATATCATTAGGAGGTACATGCTGCAGGTAGACAATATTATTTGACTGTTTCTTTGTCTCCCTTCCCCATGAACAGAAAAAAAGGAACAGAAAAAAAGTAACAGAGAAAAACTGAATAAAACATTTACCAATTACATGCCAAATTCTGTGAGTAGTTTAAATTCTTAAGAAACATTTTTTTTGTATTAATCAGAAATAAATACAGATATTGTAGTTGGGTTAGCTTTTTGTTTGTTTGTTTTTTTCCTCATGAAATGACTTAATTTCAAAGTTTCATTGTATTACAAACGAAATTACATTGTATTATAAACAAAAGGTCTAAAATCTCCTTGGAATTCAAACAAGATTAGTGTTTAGTGGGGACTAGCAATACTTTGATAATATTCTGTGTGATTTTTCTCCCAAGCTTAGCTCACTACATATAGATTTTCAGGGATTCACAAATAACTTTGATTCCGAGAACTTTTTGTATGTTCTCCTGTCTAGAGTTCCTGTCTTGTGCAGGTTCTTATGGTACACAAAGTATCAGTGGACCATGAGATTGTTTGTTATTTGTGTTTTACTTTCCTATTACAGTAAACTCTTTCCCACACAGACACCATGCAGCTCAGTGTCAGATATGCAGAATCCCTGCTACTCCATTCTCATGTGTGTCTACAGTGAAGTTTGCCAATTGTTGAATTTCACCAGCATTTCAGATGAATTTAATAGGGAGAGAGAGCAAGTATGTGAAATAGATCAGTTTAAATCATACTTTCAGACTCTCAATCAAAAAATATTATTTTTCCTGGGGTTGGAATGGAAAGCTGATAAGAACTGCTGAGAATTTAAAAAAAAACCCGTCAATTTTAAATTATACCTTTTTACTTTGTATGAAGAAACAAGTGCAGATAGATTTACGTCCTTTATAAGATCCTGCTCTTACACACCAAAAACCAAGTCCATTAAACAATTGGGTATATAGAGATATTTCTGACACATGTACCCCACCAAAAGGCAGTAGAAGCATTTAGATAATCTCCCAATTACAGACCACAAGTAAAAATAAAGTTAGTCAACCTGAATAAAATGTAAAAATAATTTTTAATATTGTGTGGTTTTTTATTTCTATCATTGGGACCAAAACCTTTGGCATTTTGTCGAATGACATGAAAATTTCATTTGTTAACATTGAGTATAATAGTAAGAATGTTGAGGGCATTGAGATACAAGAATCTTACAGTTCAGATACTCGTTACAAGAGACTCAAAGTAGATAATGATTTTTGTATTGAAAAAATAATAATATAGCATTTTATAAGAGTTTCAAGGGGCATATAATTCTGGAAGAATTTAAATGTTAGCAGTTATTGGCAGAAAATATGCTATTAAGATACTAGTAACTATCTTTGTACTTTTCTTCCCTTTGCCTTTGACATTTGAAAGTGTTTGAAAAAAATCTTGGAAAAAATGTGAATATGACTAAAAACACCCTAGAAATTCATTACACTTCCCCTTTAACAGATACAGAGAATTTCAACAAAGATATAAAGATAACAGATATTTCTTGCATTAAAAATACAGTTTCCCAGTAAAGCCAAAACCAGTTTGATTTTTTTTTTTTAACAAGGAGAGAGAAGTATTTATTTTCTTCTGTAATCAAAAACTTTTGAATCCTGCTTTCTAGACTTGTATTAACATTAAATCTTTTCTCTAAAATACTTGCAGGCTTCTAAGATTTTTGTTCTCTTTGGAAAAGCCTTAATCTGCTTTTTGAGTGAACTCTGTATGTGAATGTAGGCATGTGGTAAAGAGTCAGGATACTTAACATTTTCTCCAGCCCAAATCTTTCCTCACCCATTCATCTGTTTTTTTATAAGGTCGCTGACTTTTGTTATAGGTGACCTTATAAAAATCATGTGGGTACAGAAAGCTACATTATAAGGGAGGAATGTTGAACACTGTGTCCAGGTGTTGCTTAAAATAGGTTTTCAGATATAAAGAACCAAATACGAAAACATTTGGGTAAACATAGTGATTATACAGATTGTTCCTTTAAAGCAGAAGGAAAAAGAAGGGAAATGAGGTCACATCTGTTTTGATAGTGCTTTCAAAAGGAAGAGGAAGGGAGAAAGAAAATGAAAGAAAGAGATATTAAAGTGTAGTGGTGCTCCAGAATGATTGACTGGAAGAAGTAATCTCAAAGACAATAAGGCAAATATAGATGATTTACCCTTCTGTGTCATCAGTACACAATTGTTTCATGCTGTCTCATGCTTTGTCTATTCTATTTCCAAATGTTCTTCCTTACAGAATTGTGTCTCTATTGGATAGATTTCAGTCTCATGAAGTGTTTTGCTACTATTCAGCTTATTACCTTCATTTCAGACTATTGTTGTTTTCTTGGCATTTCATTCTCCCTATATCACACTATATTTTCATCTTGAAGATGTGTAACCTTCATATATTTATAAAATCATATTTTTTTATTGAGGCGTGTTGGACTAATCTGTCGTCCTAAAAATAAGTTTTTCTTATCACTCTTCCATCTCTGAATATTTTGTTTGTCATCATCATTTTGCTTACAAGATGGCTATATTGAGGGTGACTTTGCATCTGTGATTGCATTAGATTCATGTAAGGCATATAATGGAGATGATGGACTGGGTTAATGTGAAATTTCTTGGTCATCCAATAATACTTTGAATCCAATACTCCTTCAGATCCAAGAAATATACATGATCAAGGCTGTGGTGACTGACAGTATCACCTCCTCAGAGACAACCATTCCTTGTCAGAGGAAAAGATTAGGGGCAAAGGACAGTTATTTGGTCTCCCTTTGCCATGAAGGCAAAAAGTTTCTGAATTTGAGAGAAAATTTTTATTTTTGTCAATTAGCTTTCAGACATTCTTCTGCAGAATTTCTTTCCACTGAAGCTACTGTAAATACAGCATAAATGAGATTCAATATATCTGTATTAGGAATGCATATTTATTTTGAAGTTAAAAATTTCAAACATTCAAAGCTTCATACAGGCTTTATTTAATTTTGATTCATTTAAATACAAAATAATGTAATACCATAATAAAACTTAGCAGTTATGTAGAATTCCATTTATGAAATATTTTATTGATTTTCACTAATTACAATCATTCAATTTCTTAGAAGTTGGTTAAAATTGCGTAGTCCTCTTTCAGAGGAGTGAATTTCCAACATTTTTTGATTTTGTTGTATGTGTTGGTATACAAGTAACCAAGTTTAAATGTCTGCAAAGTCTGAATTTACAAAATGCTGATGATACCTAACTTTGAATTCACTGGGATTTTTGTAACCCTGAAGTTCAGGCCATAAGATTTCCATCACTGGGTATCCAAAATCAGAATTTTAAAAAGTGCCTTGATCTTTTCTTTTTTAAAAAATCCCGACTAACCAACCAAAACAAACACAAAATCCCTTTGGCTATAATTCAGCCCTTTAGAACCCTAGACTTACAGTAGAGCACCAAGTTAAAATTACAGATATTTCATTTATTATATCACATGTTTTTAATATAAACATGATTTAATGTATTTAGAATAAGAGTATTCATTGTGAGACTAATGGGTCCAAGCTGCAGTGTTTTTTCTTGTAGTAGTATTTGTAATGTGATACGTCCTAGAACATAAGAACAAATTCAGTCTCTGATTAAAAAAAATCACATAATATATATATTATCTATTCAGTAAATTACAAAAGAAGAACAGGAAAGTGTTAATATTCTTTATATTTCACCAGAAGGAAAAAAAGAAAAAAAAAAGAGAAGTAACAAAATTAGTAGTGTATTAAACAAGTAACCCAAGAACAAGTTATGTATGCATGTTCAGAGTGTTGAGCTGCTATCCAAAGGGACCTGGAAAGGCTGGAGAAATGGGCTGACAAGAACCTCATGAAGTTCAACACAGAGAGGTGCAAAGTCCTGCACCTGGGGAGGAAAAACCCCTTGCACCACTGCAGGGCCAAAAGCCACTCAGTCTGGGGTCCTAAGCATGGGTTTTGTACCAGATGACTTCCAGAGGTCCCTTCCAACCTCAGCCATTCTGTGATTCTGTGATATTCCAATACACTGCATTGTGTAAATGCTATATTAATGAAATTACTATTTCACTATTTTCTTTATGGAACTCTCAGTGACTATTATCTTCAGGTCAGGCATTTCATGGCAGCTGATGACCATCTGTAATAGCTGAAGCCAATTGTAGCGTAGAATAGCCAATCTACAACTCTTTATTGGTGTTAGAAACTGTTATAATCAATTGAAATTTACAAAATACTCCCTTATTTCTCATTGGTTTTTTTTTTCTTTCTTTTAAATATTCTGTATCTCACAGCTTTAACTTGCTGTTGGTATTGTAAGGTTTAGTTTATATACATATATGGCATATACAAAAATAAAGAGAATAATAGAAAAGCCTATTCTGTGTGTTCAGCATACCAATACATTTGCAATGGTTTATGTTCTATGAAGCATCATTACCACAGAAAGTAGTATGTAATATGTAACTAACATTATATATATATATAATATATATGTAACCCAAGGATGGTAATTATTCCATTAGTATTACGGTTCAAATTAATGCCTCTTCAGCAGACCAATAATGAGAAGGTAAAAAGAGTTGTCACAGGTGCAATTGTACACATCATACTATTTTTCGTGAAAGAGTTTCTTCTTATTAGAGAAAAAGTAAATGTTTGCTGGTTTTGGATAGCAGATGACTTCTGTTGAGAACAAATAATTATTTTCAAGTGCAATCAGGACCCTTAGCCCATCACTGTATTATTTCTCTAGACTTTACGTCCTTTGTCTTTATCTTGCTTTATATCAAAGGATCAAGAAATCCAAGAGGATATTTTTTATCCAAATTTATTGTTGCATTTTCATGTCCTTAAAATGATGGATGAGATTACTTACTGGATTACTAAGTGGCCTGTTGCTTTTATCATACCCTTCTGAGGCAGGGAAAAGATACTTGTAAATTCTCAAAAGCTACCTTTGCTGTGGGAGAGGGATCTTTTCCTGTTCTGCTATTAATCAAACTACCGGTTGTCCTCATATATTGCTTAGTTCTTAGTGGCTACTTGGTAGTACTTGAGTGCTGTTTTGCTTCTTTTTTATCAATTGGCATGTTTCTTTGTCATACAGACCTAGTTTTAGCTGATACATAGTTCCCAATATGTTCTAATGAGAGTCACTGGAAGTCATTGTGTTTAACTTTTGCATCCAACTTTCTGTGATTTTATATTCCTAGTGGGAGTAACACAGATGTCATTGACTTACTGAAACTTGGTTTTCAATTTTTGTTTTGTTTCAAACTCCAGTGATTAGGTTGCCTGTTATACTAATAATTTATATTGTATATGTGTTGAAAATATATCTGAATTGGATGTAAATATAGAGAATTGATATAGGTACTTGTATATAGATATAACATAGTTCAAATATCAGAAAGGCATGATGAAATTCAGAACTTTGGTCTTATGATTCTGTTTGTTGACCAGTCCACTGGAACATCTAAAAAACTGTCATAATTTTTGAATGCAGAGATTTCTTTTTTAAATTAAATTGGGTTTGATGCTGTGATTGCAGTAACTAATGACTTGTTCTCATACTAAGTGTGCTTTCCTCTACATGATTTTAAGGACTGTTGAGGGTTGCTAGGATGGATCCTGAGTAAACAGTTTTATTAGCAATTTAATTCTGTTGGGTGCTGAAAATCTTCTCTTCCCACTGAATGCTGCTGAAGGTTGCTAGGCACCTCAAAGGGTTAGTGACTATCACAGCTTGCTTAGCACATGGTGCTACATATGCCACTTGCAATCTCTGAGTAGAGCATACTTCTACTGCTGTCACTATAGATTATTCTCTGTGGTTTTGGGGTTGTTTTTCTGTGCTTAGAATGTGAGTCCATCCCGTATAAAATGGTAACATTCTGTGTATGGGGACTGCTGGATCCAGCAAAAATAAGTCGCTGAAGATGTGAGAACAGGAAAGACTTGAGATGTTTGTATGACAGCAATAAAAATAATTAGTCTCCCGAACATTTAACAAAAAACCTCTCCGGAATGTCAAACCAGCCAGTGACTGAGGCAGTGTGACAGTAATAATAAATCTTTATTTTCTTACAATCTTTTTTAGGTCCTGGTTCTTTTAGTATTGTTTTTTGTGACATGTGTATTCCCACATACTCTATCTATGTAATGCCAGCAGTATACAGGATGCACATACCATAGAACAAACAGATCCCCAAAGCCTCAGGGCATTGAACTACCCTTTTATTTCATGTATCCTCTTGCAGAACTACTCACAGAATGACATGCTTTCCTGCGTGTCACCTTATTGCTTTATTATTAGCCTTCGTAAAGGTCAGATGGGCCTGACTCAAATTCAGGAGGAAACAATGCTGTACAAAGTTGGTTTTCCTCATTTTGCCTCTGCTGAAGGACCTGCATATTTTTCTGAGGTCTGCAACAGTATTTTTAATATCATGTCGAAAGCAGAGAACCATTTTCAATTCCCATTGCGGTAATCAATGAGATGTAAAATTGCAGCAGTTCCATGCTGCCTAGAGCCTCTCCTGACAGACCTCGTTTGGTTTGTCAGAATGCATAAAGCACTCATAAGACCGTAGCATTAGCTCTATTTCTCTCTGATGCGAATGAGCACAGAAAGAAACCAGCTCTTAAGGAGACATTTTCATTTGCTTAAACAACCCTGCCATGGCTGCAGTACAGCACAGTCTTTCTGTGCTATGCATATTTCTTAGGATGGGAATAAGAACCATTAGCTGTATGTGTGATACAAAAAAGCAATAAGCCCATGGACTAGCTTAACAATTATTTAATTTCTGAAAAAATCATTCACACATAGAAAGTCAGTCAACGTAACAATCCAGGTATGCTGTATTTTTTAGCATATTTGTGATTACTCAGAAAGGTTACATTTGTTGCTGTGCTGCTGTCTGTGACCATCTGGAACTTTATAAGATAAATGTAGAATTTGCATCCTCCTTTTACAAAGACAGAGAAATCTTTCACCTGAAGTAAAATAAATTTTCTAGGTACTAACTCTAAGCTACTAACTTTAAGCCATTGGAAGAAGTCAACAGTCAGGAATTCACTGAATTATGAATATATAAATTCATTTCATAGTTCCTTAGAAACTATTTTAAAATCTATATTTAGGAGGAAGAAATGTTCAGTGCAGTATAGTTCAGAAGTATGTGGAGTATGGTCCCAAATATTTTCCTGTGAGTGTCATTATAGATGGAGTGATTGGGTAGCTTATGGCACAAGCAACGCGTGAGAAGCTTCGTGTCTATGCCTCTGATGCCGATAACTGCAGTCATCCCTTATCAATTCCTTGGAGGTGTTTATAAAGTGTTCTGTTCTCATTCCCTTTGCTACTGAAGCAAACATCATTTTTGTATAATGACATTTCTCTTGACTATCTTAGCTGATAAACAAAGAATTGAATGAATGTTTGTAAATTAGGTATTCTTACTCTGCACTGACTATTCTTTTAGCATAGAATTTAAGGGGATTGCAAGGTTCCATCTCATTCTAGAGCTAGCTTTTAGAACTATATGTCAATTTTCTTTACTTTGCTTAATGTTGATTTTTCTAATGAATAAATATGACTAGAAATGCAACAGCTAGCATTTCCAAGCTTTCATAAATTGAGTTAAACTTCTTGCAAGTGAAAAAAAAAATCCTGAATGTACTTTAAGATTGGGATTTTGTCATATTTCAGGGATATGTGTTTCAAGTATTCCAGCTACTCTCTTAAGTGTCAAGTCAGCAAAATATGTTTTCAACTCATGACTGGATTGCATAATCTGAATTTAAGAAAGTGCAGACTTTGGAGATAATAACATGTAACACCAGACGAGAGAATAGAGGGAGAGCTGGATATGTTGGAATCACACTCCACATGTGTTTATGTCAGGAGCTCAGTTGCTGTACTCACCAGCTGTGAGATCTGGGCCGCAGGTTGGGGGAAATCAGGGAAAATGCAGAGAATGATCCAAGAAGAGGAAGTCTGAAATTATTAATGAGAGAATTTAATATTTCTCTTAACCATTAAAACCAGTCTTAGGCAAGGATATGTTGCAAACATGATGGTCCAATTTCTGAAGCCTAATAGCAACACAATTTGCTGGGCTTGTGGGTTTTCTTAGAGATTTTCAATTGTTTAGGTACAACAACTGCTTCTCAAGTTGAAACTTGGACTCAATATGCCATATCTCAGCCAAGGATTAGATTTTATTTCTGAAAAGCATTTGAAGAAAGGGGGAAAATCATGGGAATTTTGGTTTTAAGTTTTAAATTTATTAAGATATATTTATAGTAAAAATTACGTTCCTTCTTTAATACTTTGATACCTGCTGAAATTTTCTTGCATGTAGATTGTCATTTGAATTAGTGTTTTGAAAGGTTTGGAAATTCCATAAGCATTTGTTCCTAGATATGTTCTTTTATTCTTATTTTTTTAGCACTCAGGACTTCAATACAGCTATTCTGGATTTCCTTATGTTACTGAATACAGGAGTAAAATATGGTCTAGGGTTTTTTTTATACCTAATCTTCTGAACTCAGTCTGTCCTGTATGCATTGCTGCCAGATAGGTTAAGCAGTTCTACAGCACAATTACCCAATCTATAGAGAGATTGCCTCATGAGTTCCTGTACAGTCCAGCCCTGGACAATTGCAGTCACACAAAGTGTGGTTATTTTTCCTTTCTTTTTTACTTTCCCTAATCTTGGATAAAAATGGCCTTCCATAGGAAATGTTATGAATATCCAGACAGAAATTCAAAAAGTGATGAAGCTTTTAGCCTATAGTCCTTTAGGTAATATTTTTAACAGTCTTTTCAAGAGGTTAAAACTCTGAACATATGGTAGCACTCAGTGAGGTCTTCTCTTCATTCTTCTTGAAGTATGAAGCATAAAAAGCAGAAGTTTTGTGTACTGTAGGTTTATTTGAGCTTAAATCTCTTCTTGAACTCTGCTGAAAAGGTATTCATGCTTTGAGTATGCTGTTAAGGAGAATACAGTTGTTGGTTTTGGGGATGTATTCTAGGATATTAATTGATATGTTGTATATAATATATATAATATCCATAGCTACTTTCAGGTCTATGAAATACTCTTGTGAACAATATCTAACATAGACTGTAAAGACTACAATTGATTTCTGGACCAGTTTTGGACTACCAATCTTAAAGGACTGGCACCCTTTATATGGTCTAGTTGCAATAGTATTAATCCCAAATAAAGGAATCAGAACACAGTACTACCTTTTCATATCCAGACTGCCACCTTGTCTGTTCCTTCTTTTCCTTCTAGCCCCAGAAATTTTACATAGCTAGCAAACTTGCTCTGCTTTGGGCCCATGAAGTTTAGTCTTATCACTTTTCCCAATTACCTGAAGGGAGATTGTAGTGAGGTGGGGGTCACGTTCTTCTCCCAGGTAACAAGTGACAGGATGATTAGAAATGGCCTCAAGTTGCACCAGGGGAGGTTTAGATTGGATAGTAGGAAAAATTTCTTCACAGAAGGGGTTGTCAAATATTAGACCAGAATGCCCAGGGAATTGGTTGAGTCACCATCCCTGGAAGTGTTTTTTGAACACTTTGTGGATGTGGCACTTGAGGACATGGTTTAATGGTGAGCACTGTGGTTGTTATGGTTGGCAGTTAGACTTGGTGATCATAGAGGTCTTTTCCAACCTCAATTATTCTATGAAATAGACTCCTTTTCTGGAAGAGCTGAAGTTTAGCCCACCGAGCTGAAGCAGGAACTGAGTATTCCTCTTTCATTGCAAGTACTCTAGCTTCTAGATTATATGCAAAAGAAGAAAGTTTGCACTCCTCATCTTTAAATAAACAACTTTTTCCCCCTAGGATGTGTGGGTACTCCAGACTCTTAATTATATTAAACAGAATTTTCATGGGTTATTACACATGCATTGCACCGGAACAAAAAAAAGTAGACTGAATATAAGTGTAGAATTAAAAAAAGGGGGGTGGGGAGAAGGACATTTCTGCAAATATCGCAGTTCTTTATTTGCAATCAAAAACGGGGGCATTAAAATATAGATAATTTCGGGTACAGCTGTGATTCACAGCCCATATAAATTAATACTCGAGATGGTAAAATTCTGCTTGCAAATATTTTTAAAATGCTGAACCAGATAGCATTCTTGCAAAGTCTAAGTTTCCTATGAGACTTTTTAAGGCCTACTAGATGATAACTTTACTACAATCCAAAAATCAGAACTGCATTTTTGGGGAGAAGAATTTACAAGTTGAGTCCATACATATCTTAATAAGGACTCTTATGAAAATGTCAGCTCTTCCTATGGTTATGTTTGTGCCATTTTTTATCAGTTTGTTTCATTATGCTTTTGTGCATACTTTTTTTGCATGAATATGGTGTGGCAATTTTGGAAAACTGGGATGTTAAGCTGGAACTGATAACATTTTTCACATCATGGTAATCAGTGTAACAGGAAGAAAAATGTTCCTGGTAGAGATGTGGTAACTATTCCTTTTTCACTCTTCGGAGGGAAAAGAATTAGTTTTAAATTGGAGGTAATTTCCAAATAATCTTCTTTTAAAAGGAGATAAAAGGATTTTTATGTCCTTTTCATGTCTAAAGCCTCAGTTTCTTTTCCCAATGATGTTCAGAGACTTTCCTGCTTGTTTCCATCTGTTAAAGTTGGATCATCCAGTCTGAACCATCAACATTGTACTATATGACCTATATGACCAATCACACATAATCAATCTGTTGATTTATAGGTTTTCATTGGTTTTAGCTATATTTATTTTTGGAAATTTGTCAAAAACATCATTATTAACAGGGAAATGCATCATTATTTTATGAACAATTTGCAGATAGGAAAGCAACTGATATTTTTAACTGCTTTGCAGTATGCTAGTTGACTGCACTGTTGTAATAGCACTCAAAATCTTCCAGTCTTTTATCTCTAATGGCTTTACACTGATTGTTTTGTGGGGTTTTTTTTCAGTTTTCAATAACAATTTTGGTATTTTTTCCTGTTCATTTGCAAGTAGCACTGCATATCACCTTCCAGTAATGCAAGCCTCAGCAATTTCTATTCAATATGCTGCAGGAAATAATATTAGCTATGCTTCAGTCCCTGCTTGTCAGTCTCCACCTTATATTCACCTCAACAATGCTATGTGACTATGCACATATACTATAAAACAAATCATATTCTTCATTAGTATAAGACAAATCATATACTTCAAAAATTTATGAAAGAAATTCTTCGGCCACAAAGCAGACATCTTTGAAAATCTTTCTTTTTGATACATCAGGGATTTTTTTTTTCCCATGTATAACACCAGCAAGTGGTGTTACCTTCTTTTGCAATACCTTGACGGTACAAAGGGCAGAAAATAGATTAAATAATGGAGTAGGTCTTTCGTGTTATTAATATATTTGAAACTTTCTGTATTTAGAAGCTCTCTGACTTTTGTCCAATTAAACTAGTGAGTAGGAGCATCATGTAACTCCTTTCATATGACAGAATTATAGAATAGTTTGGATCAGAAGGGACCTTAAAGGTCACCTAGTGCCAGCCCCTTGTCTTCAGTGCTTTGTTTTTGAAGCTGATTTTCATAAATTCCCCTATAATTACTGATTGAAAACTCCAGCAACTGGGTATTGAGTAGGTAAAAGATTCCTAAAATTATGAGCTCAGCAACATATACACCATCAGGAGAACAGTATTTCATAGGAAAAACGAATAATGATAATGATAATAGTTAATAATAATTAAGAGAATTTTAGTTTTAGTTTTGAAAAGACAAGTCAATGGTTTTAGCTGCTTTAAAAAAAAAATTACTTTCTTAATCAAAAAAGGTCTCTAACTCAAAATTGCTTTCTGAATTTTTCTGTGACTTTCAATCTTTTAAGACTGTAATCTTCCTTTTTTGAGGAGATCCTTGCAGACTCTTTGATGATCTTACATTATGGTATGGCAAAATGCCTTATAATTATTGCGAAACTAGAGTTACTTCAGATATCCTAGTAGGGAGGGTGAAATAAGTTTAAAATTAAGAATTCAGTAGAATTCAGTAGCACTGAATTCTATAGCATTCTATTGCTTTGTTGACAACGAGTTGTTTTTTCACATAAGATTAATTTTTTTCTCTCTGGCCCACTCTCTATTTCATTTGAGCCACACTGAATTTAGCAGTTGATGAAGTGGGCACTAATTTACTTATTTTGCTGTGTTTAAAATGCTAGGTGACACTACCAAATGTTCTTCACTTCAATCTCCTTTCTGTTTATGAATATCATACTGTGTTGCAGAAACACAGCAGGAATGTAAGCTAACACAAATGCATATTTGTATCTACAGCACAAAAATGTGTATTTATAGATGAACAAAACAGGTCAAATCTTTCATAGTAAAAAATAAATTAAACAACCGTTTGTCAGACAAGTATCTGGAGACTATTATTACTAGTCAATAGAACGGATCTTAAAATGGGGAAGAATACTGTCGGGGAAAAACATTTTTAATGACATTTTGTGTTTATAAACACACACAGACACTCACATTAAAAAGACCCCAGTCTGCCTTTCAGTCTATACTGCTGCTCTGAAATGAATCACTCACCACTTTGTATGAGTTAGACTGAGCAAGACATAGTCTAGAAGATTGGTTTAACACGTATTAACTCGTTTATTGATTAGATGAACAAAAACATTTCCAATCAATATTATATGAGTGAATACTTTTGCTGCAGCAGATCACATGGAAAAGGTGAGAAAATTGTTTTAGAGTTTAGAATTTATATCTTATCTCAACTTGTTTTGGAGAGAATTGCAGTGCAGAATTGCCTAATCCCCATCTGTTTAGCTCAAATGCAGAAGTATAAAAATATTAGCATACCAGACATGCAACTATTCTTTGTTTTGCTTTATCTGGCATTCTTGAAAGAAGAAAAATGAAAAGTGCAGTATACACAGAAATTATAGATCTTATGCAGGAGAATAATCCTTACTCAAGATTTAATGAAGCTAAAAGATCAGGAAAAAATGTAGTTACAACCTTCACAAGAAATAATCAAGGTTTATGGGGGTTTGGGCATTTCTGAAGTGTAAAAAAATTCTATTCTGATAAGGACATAAAATAAAAGAGAGCTCTGAAACAGTAGAATACATCAAAAAGTGAAGGGAATAAACCCCAATAAGAATACCTTTTCAAATCACCAAGAAATCACCAGTACCTAGTTTTACTGCACAGTGAGTCAGCAGTTATTCAGAGGTGAGATTTAACTTAACTTCCTCATATTTACTGGTAGTAATGAATTTGTATCAAATACCTTTCTTTAAGGAACTGTCTTGAGTAGTATTTTCTCTGTGTACCCTCTGTCGAAATTCTTATGTGGGCATATCACACTATGATTTTCCTGTTTTATTAACTTTACTCTTGCTTGTTATCTAACATGTAAACACCCAGAGCTCACACACATTTTCACTAGCAGCTTGCAAGTGATTCAGATTCATAAATAACAGAATCTAATGCTATTTCACATATCCTAAAATACCCAAGATTTCAGCATCAGGCAGATAAGATATTGAATCTACAAGAAAACTGCGTTCTTATGGAAAGACAACTGAGTAGTAGCCAGCAGTAAATAAGTATAACAACCTCCTTTCTTTTGTCATTTGAATACTACCCTGTTAGTGATATTTATTAAAAATAATAGGAACTGTGTAGTTGTTTGTTCTCATCTGCTTATTTATTTTCTTCACTATGTCATCGTAGCACATGCTACTGTGTTTAGTTTTTCTTTAATAAATCTTCCTTTTACTGCAGCTCTTTTCATCCCTTTGCAATCTATAAAAATATAACTACTTTGAAAGCAGTTACTGAAGCCTGATCATAACTTCAGCGAGTTTTTCTTACTTATTGCCCTAATAAATTTTTAGAAAATATTTAAAGATTTTAGACCAAATTTTGAACATTTACTGGCATAAGTCTGAAGTAAAATCAGTGCAGTTGAAATGAGGAGCTGAGCACTGGAATATTGATTGCTTTCAAAAGATTTCTTGCAATTCTCCTTGGTGAGTTAGATATTCAAGTAAAGATTATACTTTTATATTGATGATAATTTTCTTTTACTCTTTTTCCAACTAAAACTTTATTTTCTATGTCATGACCTTTTCCCAATCCTTCTTTAATATTTCATTTTACTATAGTCCCTATCCAGAAAACTAAGGCATTTTGCATCTCTCTCTTTTGACAAACAGAGGGAGGAAGGAAGAAAGATAGGCAAAATTAGTCTTTTTTGTATATCTCTTCTTTTATGAGCATAAGTGCATGGCAGAGATTTTCTAGTCTAAATGTAGTAGATTAAGTACCTAATTTTAGTATTTGAAATTTAGTATGGGACCGCTTGCAATTTATTTTTCCATGTATCTTGAGAGACTTCATTTTCTCTGGTTGAATCTCCTTTGCTAGCTGCTTTGGCACAGTTAAATTTTATTCATTCTGTAGAAAACCCTAATATAACAACTTTTTATAAAAGTTCACGGAAGAAGAGTATTCTCTCTGTTGTCTTTTTACATGTCCTTCAACTTATTAAAAACAGACTTCTCACAAAAGTAAGTGAGAAAACAGGTATGTAAGTCCATGGTTCTAGTACTCTTCATTAGGTTTATTTTAGAAAGTTTTACTTAACATTTAAAAACATACGAAATTATGTTCATACTTAGCAAGGGGAAGAAACACCACAATCTCAAGTTTTACTGCAATAATCATAGGCTGTGAAAAATTAACATATGTATGGAAACTCATTCTCAATAAGCAACTACTTAATTTTGGATTACATTTGGAATTTATTTGTATTACAATAACTCTGAGGAGTACAAATCGAGATGTCTGCTGGGAACTACAAACTTGTATTACTGTTTAGAGCGACAGAGGGAAAGGAACTTAGAAAATTGTTTATCATGAGCCCACAAATAGAAAAAGAAATCCCAGTTCTCTGTTTACTTCCAGTAACTTTCTCCCTCCTGTTTATTGAATAATTTTGCACATTTTAGTTTCCATGGATATTTTTACTGTTCATAAGTATCTGTAAAAAAATGATGCTCTTTTAACCAGCAGCTTATTTTTGAATAATTTCTATGATTCATGTTTTTCTTCTGTTTTATTTCACTGGACACTGATATACCATTCAACATCTATGTTTGTTACCTGTTACAATATTGAGGAGATTTTTTAAATATACTTATTTCCTACTATTAAATTTGGAGTAAATTATTATTGATACCTACATATACGTAAACACCAAGATTTACAAATGCTTCCATAATCCTACAAGTGTTGTCATGTTTAAAACAACCTAATTTTTATGTATATGTCTCTGTTAGTAAGAAATTGAGAGTGGAACTTAGAAGATCTGGTTTCAGGTTCATGTTCTGTCACAGATTCTCTTCATGTCTCTTAATGGCAAAACACAGCTTCGGGTCAGCTTAATCAGAAAAAAATGTAATGAAGTGATTAAGGCATATTGAGATATCTCAAGACATATTGGTCTTTTATTTTTCAGACTTCTGTTTGATCCGAAAGTAAATGAAAACTTTTCCATCTGAGTTCAGGGTTAGAAATAATGAGACATAAAATCCACACCACCATCATGTGACTACAAGTTATGAATATTTGGCATGCCTTTACCACTTCATTTGAAAGAGCCTGTTAGGCTCTTCGGGGCACAGATTTGACCATCTTTTCCTCTCTCTGTCTTTTTTCTTTTTCTCCTTTTTTTCTGATTGTAGGAGATGGCTGTGTTGATCAGAGCATAAAATATTTGCAAAGTGCTGGTTGAATAGAATTGGCAAGAAAATAAGTATTTTTTGATGTAGCATAGGGATATTTTCTGTGGCATCCTCAATTTTGCACTACTAATGAAGGAAAACAAAAGCAACTCAAACAAACAAAAAACACGCACGCCAATAAAACCCAACAACAAATAAAAACCAACCAAAACCCCAAAATCCCCAAAACAAACCTGAGGAAATAGGCTTTTCTGTGAAAACCTAATGGCTGGTTCAGGGACAGATAGCCCATATCCAGTTTCAAACTACTTATCATAATAAGCAGTCCCCTGCACAACTTCCAGATTGTCCTGCTTTGAGTCATGGACACAGCAGATCAGCTTTAATCTCCATTTCCAGCCAGTGCTTGGTTGATACAGGAACTGTTGGTGACCCAGTACAGTAGCACAAACTCTGTCTTCATGTTATGTAAAAGCTCCAGCCTGCATGAGAACTGTAATCTTACACAGGCACCTAGTATTTCATTGTGAAAAAGCTTATCAATGAATCAAATCAACAGTGAGGGAGAGAAATTATTAGTGCCTATTACATCAGTAGCTTCTGACACAGACTAAGCTTTTGTCTACTGGAAACTGGGATTTGCTTAGTTTCCAAGCAATATCAAGGTAGATACCTCTCTTTTCAAAACCAAGGACTGTGTCCTTCACTGAGACACTGAGGTGACATGTTTGGAATTCAGTGTTAGAAGGAAGTAACAAACAGCTCTTTGTTTCTGTATCCTCCTTATAGACATTCTCATAAATAAATATATAAATGAAAACTCTCCAGAATTAGTATAGACTAAGAAAGCTCTGTGAAGGTTGCTAGGCAGCCAAGGCCAAAAGAATAAAAAGCAAGCAGGTCTTTGAAAAACAAAGTCAGTGACTTATGGGTTATCTGAAGTCATGATTTGCTCAATTTTCTCTTGTCATAAACAAGAGACAGTAGATTTTTTTTCTTTAGTAAATGACCAGTGTTTTTAAAATATTTGAAACAAAAGACCAGTTTCATATCTCATTCCTATCAGTGTTTTCAAGCTATGAAATATTAGATACCATTGTTATTTCTAATCTTTATTTATTTGTTGACTGAATCAGAAATTTTGTGTATTATATCCAGGCTATAGCTTCAAAATTATTTAGCAGAGCAATTAATTTTTAAACTTCTGTCCAATTTAAATTTTTACCATAATGTGCATGTAAGACTCTAGATGAAGGAAGTTTCCAGTGCTGGAAGGCATATCTTGCCATCAAGAGATATACACAGATAGGTTTCACTGTCACTAATGACAGGAAAACACCTAATTTCTACCACCATGCCCTGCATGGATCTATGATGAAGCTACTCATTACAGAGATATAGTGGTAACTACCCCCTTCCTATTACTGCTAAGCATGCAAAAATAATGCATTTCTAATAAGCAAGGTTGTTATCTGTAAGATTAGGTGATCACATTATTGACTAATTGCCTTTGAAATCTCTGTTTATGTTTGTGCCTTAAAGTCTTCTTGCAATTAACTGTGCCTTCAGTAGCTCTATCATACATACAATTACATTGAGGGGGCACTGTAATCCTACAATTCTCCTCCCTTCTCAGATAGTGTAATGACAGCTTTAGATCATGTTTTAGTCTACCTGAGTTATTCTCTCCCAATGTCTTCAATATATGTCTTAAGAAGATTTAACTGCTGCATCACAGTTTTTCAATATGTGTTTCTTCCACAGGGTGGATGCTGTGGGGGGGTCCAGGCAGCTCTGTGGAACAGTCTCCAATGGGCTAGTAGGATGAGAAGGTCCAGGGGTAGTTTGGGAATCGAGGAGAAACATCACCTCTCAAGACGGTAAACCTACTGAAAAGGTAATTCATGCTAGGACGTTGTTATGCAGTCGGCTTTTCAGGCTCCACAGATGTGCTGAAATACGCGGCAGAAAACTGGTAGATAAGGCGAGCACAAACCTTTGCTGTTGTCTGTGTGCTCATACGAAGTCTTCTGAATATCTTCCAGAGCTTCTTAAACTGTGCTGAGTTTCAGTTCCCATTCATGTGTGAGGGAGAATTTGGACACTATATCTTAGAGAGTTTTTCTTGTCTTCCTATGGAACTGTTAGAGAACACAAATCACAAGTTTACAGTAACTTTCCAAGAAATCCCTTATAGGAATTAAAACTCCTGGAAATGACAGTTTATCAGCCATTTAACAGTTTAGCATAGTAAAATGTTGCTTCACAGGGAGAGTTGATAGTTTTATTTTTAAATGTACATAATCTTGTTTTATTGGGTTCTTTCAAACTCACCTTCCAGGTTTAGTGTTGTGTTTGTGGAAACTCTTTTTCTCCCCTGAAACCTTAAATATGGATGTTTCTGTTGCTAGCATTTCAGAATTCCGAGAGAATGTGAAAAG
Organism: Lepidothrix coronata; assembly: GCF_001604755.1. Classification (NCBI taxonomy): domain Eukaryota; kingdom Metazoa; phylum Chordata; class Aves; order Passeriformes; family Pipridae; genus Lepidothrix; species Lepidothrix coronata. Next base: position 7,120,982 of record NW_016690181.1, read on the forward strand.
TAAAGATCTGCCAACCATCAGAGTAACTGTAGTGCTTCTTCCTTCATGTTAAAAGGTAGAGTTTGGCCATGAAGCACCAGAACACTTAAGTTTCTCTGCTGTCCCAAAAGCCCAGCTATATGGTGTATTTTTGAGCCCAGCTAATTTACGATACGTTCATGTTGTACACACATTTCTTGGTTCTCAGCTAAAATTAAGTTTGCTGAACAAACTGATTTTGTCCACTCATCCTAAACCAATCATTTCCCATGGCCCAGTTTGAAATATCTGACAGACTGACTTGCTGCTTTCCTTTATTAATGTGCCTTAATGTATGCAGTGTGTAAGAAATATAACAATGGAAAATCACAGTGGTAGAAAATACAATGGGATTTTTGATGCAGAAGTTTTCATAAGAATCTATTCCCACATCTCATGAGGCACCGAAAAAGCACAAAAAATCATTTAGCGAGGAAAGGTTTTCTCTTTGCTCAGGAGTATACATGTTTTGGCTGGTTGAGTACTAGGTTAGGCTTTCAAATGTGTCTGGGACATACCTTCCTTTTTTTTTTGCTGGTGAGCTCCCTCCAGCTCCCTGACATTCATTAATTAAAACCATTCAGAGAATCCACTGCAGTAATTCACAAATTATTTCCATACTTCACCATGCCTCGCTAGGCTTGGCAGCTACCAGAATACTGACCAATCTGTACTCATGTAACACACTGAGAGTTATGTCTTTGTATAACCTGTAGCTGTGGTAGAGAGTCTGAAGCCTTCCCCTCTGAAAAGAACAGAAACTACTTTATTAGTTGGGTGAAGTTATAAATGGATTTGTGATAGAAGAAAGGTTTGATACAGGAAAGTGAGAGTAAACATAGGTCTTGCCTTCTGCATTTATACAAATGGTGATAGTTTTTATCTTATTATATGCTTTTCAAGAATCTTCCACTCAAAATTGTTACTAATCAATTTGAACTAGCTTAATTTGATTTTCTATTATCTAGAAGAAATGAGTTTGCATGGTTTTTTGTTAATGAGGGCCCACTAGACTTTACAAAAAATTGCATCAATTGATTTTAGATAATTTACTGTAAACAAAAGACAAGAAAAGCTTCCTTACGGTTGGAACTGTTCTGAGATCCAGAGGATCTGGCATCAGTCCCTACCTGTCTTTCATGTGTCTTCTCAGGTGCATTTTCTACCTATAATATTTGTAGACTCTCACGGAACTTCTGTAATGTTCCTTTGCTGATGCTTTAGTGATAATTCTGTCTCAAAGGGGGAAAAGGATCTTTGCGTGGGAGTCAACAGGTCTCATAGAAAAAGCTTTAAACTAGATTTGAAGGGGGAAAGGGATGAAAGGAGGCTCACTAGAGAAAAGCCTGGGGGTGGCATGCCAATATTTGTGGGACAGTGTGCCAGAGATCACTCACCAAATACCATCACAGGCAAAACAGACTCCAGTTGGGGATATCAATTGACTGTATCACTAAAAAATTCAGAGTAGGATAATGAGAAGTAACATAAATCTTAAAAGGACATTCCCCCTACCCCCCTCCTTCCTGAGCTCTACTACATCCCTGCCAGCAGCACAGGGAGATGGGAAGTGAGGGTGATGGTCAGTTCATCACACGTTGTTCCTGCCACTACTCAGGGAGAGGAGTCCTTCCCCTGCTCCAGCATGGTGTCTCACCACAGGACACAGTCCTTCATTAATTTCTCCAATGTGAGTCCATACTACTGGCAACAGTTCTCCATGAACTGCTGCAACATGAGTCATTCTTCCACAGGGTGTAGTCCATCTGGCACAGCCTGCTACAACGTGGGTCCCCCACAGGCTCACAAGTCCTACCTGCTCCAGCATGGGCTCCTCTCTCCATGGGTCTGCAAGATCCTGCCGGGAGCCTGCTCCAGCATGTTTCCCATGGGTTCAGAGCCCTCTTTTGGGCATCCACTTGCTCCAGTGTTGGTCTCTTCCATGAGCTGCAAGTGGATATCTGCATACCTGTGGTCCTCCACAGGCTCTTCTCTGGCTGCAATTACATCTGTACAATAACTTTTTTCCTTCTTAAATATGGTATCACAGAGTCATTACCACCATTGCTGATTGGCCCAGCCTTGGACAGCAGCAAGTACATCCTGGAGCTGGTTGGTATTGGCTCTGCCAGACATGCAAGAAGCTTCTTGCAGCTTCTCACAGAAACTACCTCTGTAGCACCCCCCACTAAAAAATCTGGCCACAGACTTTGTATTGGGTTTCAATACAAAAAATAAACAAGAGGAGCTAGAAGCTTTGCCTCAGTCCCAGAGCTGCGATATCATTGGCATAAGCAAAACCTGTTGGGATGAGTCCTGTGACTGGTGTGTCATGATGGACAGTTATAGGCTCTTCAGGAGGAAAGGCAAAGCAGATGAGGTGGAGATGTGGCACTGCATATAAGGGAGGGGTTGGATTGTGTGATACAGTTCACAGCAACATGGTTGAGAACCTCTGAGTAAAGAAGAAGGGGAAAGCAAATAAAGAGAGGTTGTTTTGGGTGTCTGCTATCAACCAGGACAACATCACAAATGAGCTATTTTACAAGGAATTGATCAATTGCCCTTGTCCTTATGGGTAATTTTAACCTTCCAGTTATCAACTGGTAATATTATAGAGTGGACACAAACAGGTCCAGAAAATTTGTGGAGCACATTGAAGAGAATGTCTTGGTGCAAGTACAAAGGAAGACAACTAGGAAAGCTACCCTCCTAGATTTGTTGTTTGTAAACAGAGATGAACTCATGAGAGAAGTGATGATTGGTAACTGTCTTGGTCACAGTGACCATGAGGTAGTTGAGTTTCAAATCATTGGTATCAGGAGAAAAACTGTCAGCAAATCTTCAGCCCTGTATATGAGGAGAGCTGACTGTGGGCTGCTGAAGCAATAAGTTGGTAAGGTACCCTGAAAGTCTGCTTTTGTAGGTACTGGTGTCCATTAATACTGGTCATTTTTTAAGAGCCATCTGTTAAGAGCATAGGAGCAGGCAACTCCAAAGTGTCAGAAATATAGTGAGCAGGGCAGAAGATCAGCTTGGCTGAGCAGGGATCTTCCAAAAGTTGGGTAGAAAAGGAAAGTGTATGGAGATTGGCAGCAAGGACAAGTGACAGGGAAGGACTACAAATATGCTGTTTACCACTGTAGGGTGAAAATTAGTGCAGCCAAAACTCAATTAGAGTTCAAGCTGGCCAGCACTGTGTACAACAACAAAAATATGTTAGCAGCATAAGGAGTATATGGGATAACATTGATCCATTACCTGATGAGGTCAGTCATCTCACAAATAAGGATGAAGAAAAAGCAGAAGGCCTTCTTTGTCTTATTATTTGACACTAATAATGGCCCTTGGAACACCCAGAGATCTATGTTGGAAGACTGTGACTGGAGGGGTGATAAACTCCCAGCTGACCCTTAACTTGCTGCTCCAGCTAGATGCACATAAATTTATTGAACCCAATGAGATTCATCCCAGGATACTGAAAGAGCTGGCCAATGTTACTGTGGGCCCCTATCCATTATTTTTCAATGGCCTTGGGAGTCTGGAGGGGTCTCAGTTAAATGGAATCTGGCAAATGTCCCAATTTTCAAAATAGTATGAAGAAAGACTGGTAATTACAGGACTGCCGTTCTTACTTCAGTGCCTGGTAAAATGATGGAGAAGGTTATTCTGGGAGTTATTGAAAAAACCCTGAGAGATCACACATTCATTGGTCACAGCCAGCATGGGTTCATGAGGGGAAAGTCCTTCCTAATTAACTTAATTTCCTTTTATGAAAGGGTTGCCTGTCTAGTTGACCAAGGATAGCCAGTAGATGTGGTAGTCTGGGATTTTAGCAAAGTTTTTGATACTTTCTCTCACAGTATCTTTCTGGACAAAATGTCCAGGACGCAGCTAGACAAGTCTATAATATACTGGGTGAACAATTGGCTGCTGGGTTTGGCTCAAAGGATTACATTAAATGTAGAGTAGAGAGGCTTTACAGTGAGATCTGCATAGACTAGAGACCTGAACAATCACCAGGCATGAAATTTAACAAGAGCAAGTGCAGGATTCTCCACCTGGAACAGGATAATATGCTTATATGTACAAATCAGAGGAAGAGAGTCTGGAAAGCAGCCCTGCAGAATGAGATCTGGGGAACTGGGTTGATGGCAAGTTCAACATGAGTCAGCAGTGTCTGGGCAGCCAGAAAGGCCAACTGTGTCCTAGAGTGCATCAGGCACAGCATTGATGGTTGGTTGAGGCAGACGATTGTCCCACTCTACACTGCACTGGTGCAGCCCCACCTTGAGTACTGGTTGCAGTTTTGGGGACCTCAACATAAAGAAGTACATCTACCTATTAGACTGTGTCCAGAGGAGAGTGACCAACATGGTTAAAGGTCTTGAGGGCAAGACTTATGAGGAGCATCTAGGATCACTTGGTTTGCTCAGCTTGGAGAACAGTAGTCTGAGGGGTGACCCCATCTCAGTCTACAGCATCTTCAATAAGGGCTGCAAAGGAGAAGGTGCTGATCTCCTCTCTCTGGTGATCAGCAACAGGACACAAGGAAATGGAATGAAGCTGCACCAGGGGAAGTTCAAATTGGGGGTTCTCACTGAGTGGGTGGTTGGTCACTGGAAGAGGCTCCTCAGGGAAGTGATCATGACAGAGTTCAAGGAGCATCTGGACAACACTCTTAGTCACATGATTTACTTTTAGGTAGTCCTGTGAGAAGCAGGGAGTTGGACTTGATAATCCTTATGGGTCCCTTCCAACTTGAGATATTATAGAAGTCTATGAATCTAACCTTAATGCCATAGAAAATGGTTTGAATTCCAGGCTTTACAGTGGGAAAAGAAGTTACACATCCTCAGGAAAAATATGGAAAGAAACTGAAATTAGAGGAGATGGCATTGTGATATCTTCATCTGCAACATACTAAATGAAGTTTGAACTTCTCCACTCTTAAGCTTTCTGTTAAATATGAAGCTCAATGGATTGATGTTTCAGTCTCTAATT